>NC_053036.3:577899174-578203202 GCF_002575655.3 Aegilops tauschii subsp. strangulata
CCGCTACCTTCCATGCCATGTGCCATACACCAGTCACTATGCATTCGCCTGCCATCGGGGAGAACGAGATGAAGCCATCGAGATGGTTGTGGAGTACCTCAAGGCTCTGGAGGAGTCTTTCGACAACCTCGTAGACGATCTTGTGGCTCCCCGCATGGACTTAGTCCGGGGCGGTCCCGCCAGCAGGAAGGAGCTTCTCCACACGGCACCGCCTCTGGCATTCGTCTCATCTTCAGCCTCTTATGCACCGGCTGTTTTGGCCACTGCTCGCCGTCTTCCTACCACTGGGGAGTTCGACCGAGTCATCGCTCCTACTCCAGTCAGAGCTGAACCGCCTGCCACACCCGCGCTACCACTTGTCGCAGCCGCGCCATCACCGCAGCACAGTGCTTCGCGCCGGGAGCCTGCTAGAGAGGAGGTGGAGGTTGACTCTCCTGCGCTGCTGAGTCTTGCCATCGGCAAGGGAAAGGAAATCTTCACCATCTCCGACTGAGAGAGCCGAGTAGCCACGCTTTATGTCTGCTTGTATGATGTGTTGTTTTATCTGTACGCTAGTTTGTTTTGGTATGTTTGCTGCCTTTCCGGAGTAGTACGCTAGCCTAAATAACATGTCAGGAATGTGTACGCGCATCTTGAGTGCTGTATCATGTGTTTGCTTTTCGCGTGTAAGATATATGCTAAGCAGTTTCTCCTCCGTGCAAAATCGCTTATGTTTCCTTGAAAACCTTGAGATCTTTTAAGTTGTTTCCTTTGCAAGATTTTCCTGGTGCTACACAGTTTTTCTCATGGGTTTTGCAAAATAATACCCCAGACTGGAAAAATGTCTCGTCCGTGGACTCGCTCCATGCCCAATCAGCCAGAAGAGGTTTATGGGACACAGACTAGCAACAACTTCACCCAGGGACAGTCCAGTCAACAAGACAGCGAAGCAGCCCTGTCTCAAGTATGCCACCTTTTTGAACAAAGCCAACAATAACACCAAGAGATGATGAGACACGTCATCAATATGGGAAACCACCGTGAACCCTATCAGCCTCATTCCAAGTTATCTGAGTTACAAAAGACTCGCCCCTCAACTTTTGCTCACACCGATAGGCCGCTGGAACCCGATGATTGGCTTCGTGACATTGAAAGGAAGCTGATTATTGCTCAGTGTTCAGATCATGAGAAGGTGCTTTATGCACCACACTACCTTACTGGAGCAGCTGCAGCATGGTGGGAAAACTTCCTACACATGCATCCCAGTGAACACAACATCACCTGGGAAGAGTTCAAGGAAGGCTTCCGTGGGGCACACATCCCCAGGAGCATCATAAAAATCAAGAAGAGAGAGTTTGATGACCTGAAGCAGAGAGGCATGTCAGTGACAGAATACAATGGTCAATTTACCCAGCTATCTCGTTATGCCTACGACGAGCACATGACAGAAAGCAAGAGGATGGAAAAATTCCTGGACGGCCTGGCACCAGCACTAAGATGCCAACTGATTGTACACACCTTTCCGGATTTTAAAACTCTGGTAGACAAGGCCATCACCTTGGAGAATGAGCGTCGTAGTCTGGAAGATAACCGTAAGCGAAAGAGGGACAAAACGACTCTTGCTCGCAACAACCGAAGCAGGACTGAGGTCCCGAGGACTGAAGCAAGGAAATCCACGACTACTGATCCAAGGCCCGTCAGACAGTTTCATGCCAGGGAGAAAGAGTTCACGTACCGTCCAGGGGTCACATGCTATGCTTGTGGAGAAGAAGGGCACTATGCTAAACAATGCCCAAAGCCGAGGAACGCGGCCCCCAAACCAAACAATGGTGGGAGCAATCCAGCCCCCAAGCGCAACAACTTCAACCCCAACAACAACCACAGGAAGGGTCACCTGAACCATGTGACCAGGGAAGAAGCGCAGAATGCCCCAGACATCGTGCTCGGTACGTTCCCTGTCAACGCAGTACCTGCCATGGTTTTGTTTGATTCTGGAGCTTCCCATTCGTTCATTTCGAAGAGTTTTGTTTTGCAACATGATTTTCCGATACTTCCCTTGGAAAAATCTATGATCATCAAGTCCCCCGGAAATAAGCAAATCGCTCAGGGCTACTGCCAAGGAGTGGTCATTGAGCTCGAAGGACTACAATTCCAAGCAAATCTCATCGTGTTGGAGAGTAAAGGACTGGATGTCATTTTAGGAATGGACTGGTTGACCACCAACAAAGGATTCATTGACTGTTTCAATCGGACCGTGATTCTCACTCACCATCATGGCAAGACAATAAGGGTTACAACTCAAGAAAGACCACGGTCACAGCAACCAAAACTGAACAAAGTGGACATTTCTGAACTGAGAAAAGTTCCAGTGGTATGCGAGTTTCCTGATGTGTTCCCTGAAGAACTGCCAGGCATGCCACCAGACCGAGAGATAGAATTCAGCATCGAACTAGCACCTGGCACCGCTCCCATCTATAAGAAGCCTTATAGAATGGCACCCTCAGAATTGGTGGAGTTGAAGAAGCAGATAAAGGAATTATTGGACAAAGGATTTATTCAAGCCAGCTCCTCACCTTGGGGTTCGCCAGTGTTGTTCGCCAAGAAAAAGGATGGGACACTGAGACTGTGTATAGACTATCGAGCCCTCAATATGGTCACCATCAAAAACAAATATCCGATGCCACGGATAAATGATTTGTTTGACCAGCTCGCACAAGCCAAGGTATTCTCAAAGATTGATTTAAGATCGGGATATCACCAATTGAAAGTACGGATAGATGATATCCCCAAGACAGCATTCACTTCCAGATACGGATTATATGACTTCACAGTGATGCCTTTTGGTCTAACAAACGCCCCCGCATATTTCGTCCACCTCATGAACAAAGTGTTCATGAAATTCATGGACAAATTTGTTGCGGTATTTATTGACGATATCCTGGTTTACTCAAGGACACCAGAAGAGCATGCTGAGCACCTCAGAATTGTTTTGGGAGAATTAAGAAAACATCAGTTGTACGCCAAATTTAGCAAGTGCGAATTTTGGCTAAGACAAGTTGGTTTCTTAGGCCATATATTAAACCAAGAAGGCGTGGCCGTAGACCCAGAAAAGGTCAAAGCCATACTTGACTGGAAGCCACCCGCCAACGTTACAGATGTGCGGAGTTTCCTAGGAATGGCCGGATATTACAGAAGATTTATTGAAGGATTCTCCACTGTGGCAAAACCTATAACACAGTTACTCAAGAAAGACAAGAAATTTGTATGGACGGAAGCATGCGAGAAAAGCTTCCAAGAACTCAAGAAGAAGCTGACAACCGCACCGGTCTTAACTGTGCCAGACATACACAAGAGTTTTGAAGTGTATTGTGACGCATCCCGAAAAGGTCTCGGGTGTGTGCTGATGCAAGATGGCAAAGTTGTCGCATATGCCTCCAGGCAGCTGCGAAAGCATGAGGAAAATTACCCAACACATGACTTGGAACTAGCAGCAGTTATACATGCACTCAAGGAGTGGAGGCACTTTCTGTTGGGAAATCGCTGTGAAGTATATACGGACCATAAGAGCCTCAAATATATTTTCACACAGCCAGAGCTAAATTTACGCCAACGACGCTGGTTGGAGTTGGTCAAGGACTATGATGTCGGTATTCACTACCATCTAGGGAAAGCAAATGTAGTGGCCGATGCCCTTAGTCGAAACCCCAGCCCGGACAATGAAGGTCCGCAAAACTTGAGGCCTGAATTTCAGCAAGAGTTCGCTAGGCTCAACATGATGTTAGTCGCTGAGGGCACCGTGTCAAATCTGGAGATACAACCCACCCTGGTGGAACAAATTAAGAAGGCTCAACAGGGACATCCCAGCATCGAAGCTATAAAGAAGAAAATGAACCTTGGCAAGGCTTCAGAGTTCGTCACAGACAGTGAAGGAACATTATGGTACGGAGACAGACTTTGCGTACCTAACATTGAGGAACTCAAGCAACGAATCTTAACCGAAAGCCACACCGCTCCATACTCGATCCATCTTGGAGGAACAAAAATGTACAAGGACATTCAGGAAAGATTTTGGTGGCACGGTATGAAAAGAGATATAGCCACATTCATTGCTTGTTGCGATTCATGTCAGCGCATCAAGGCCGAGCATCACAAGCCAGCAGGGCTACTCCAGCCAAACAGGATACCGGAGTGGAAATGGGATGAAATAGGAATGGACTTCATTCTCGGATTACCCCGATCACAACACGGAAATGACGCCATATGGGTCATCACAGACCGACTAACCAAGGTTGCTCATTTCATTCCCGTAAAGACTACCTACTCCACACAAAGACTGGCCAAGCTTTACCTCTCCCGTATAGTTTGTTTGCATGGAGTCCCAAAGACTATAATATCCGACCGAGGCACACAATTCGTCTCCAAATTTTGGGATCACCTACAGCAAGCTCTGGGCACGCAACTGGTTTTCAGTACAGCGTACCACCCTCAGACTGATGGACAAACAGAACGTGTAAACCAAATCCTAGAGGATATGCTAAGAGCCTGTGTGCTCACCTATGGATCCAGTTGGGAAGAGAGTCTGCCGTATGCCGAATTTGCTTACAACAACAGTTACCAAGCCAGCTTGCAAATGGCACCCTTTGAAGCATTATACGGACGGAGGTGTCGTACCCCACTAAATTGGTCAGAAACAGGTGATAGCCGTATCTTCGGCCCAGACATGCTTAAAGAGGCCGAGGAGAAAGTTAAACAGATCAGGGACAGACTGAAGACAACGCAGAGCCGACAAAAGAGCTGCTATGATCAGAAGCATCGTGAGGTCAGCTTTGAACCCGGTGATTCCGTATACCTCCGAGTATCTCCTATGAGGGGTCTGCAACGGTTCAAAATTAAAGGGAAGCTAGCCCCGAGATTTATTGGACCATTTTGTATAAAGGCCCGAAGAGGCACGGTAGCCTACCAACTAGACCTACCCAAGGAGTTGTCAGACGTCCATGACATATTCCACATCTCACAATTGAGAAAATGTGTGAGTAACCCGGAGAAGCATGTATCTCATGAGGGCATTGATGTACAACCAGATCTCACCTACAGAGAGCGGCCAGTAAGGATTTTAGAAGAGTCTGAACGGAGGACCCGTCAGAAAACGACAAAGTTTTTCAGAGTTCAGTGGAGCAACCACACTGAGGATGAAGCCACATGGGAAAGGGAAGATTTTCTTCAGGCAGAATACCCATATCTATTTGAGGATCAGCAGAAATCTCGAGGACGAGCTTTTTCCTAAGGGGGTAGGTGTTGTGACACCCAAGTTTTTTATTTGGATTTAAAAAAAAAAAATTATTTGACTTGAGGGAGGTGATTTAAATTTTTTCCTCAAAAGAACTCTCCCTTTCAAATATTTTTTATGGCAAAAGTTTTATTTGGATTCACCCAAGATCTGTTTTTGCTCTTGGAGGTTCTTACTTCTTATTTTGACTCAAGACAAAATGCTTTTCACTTGAGGAATATGACTTTTGAAAATCTCTTTGAAATTTGCACTATGGCTTTTGGAATAATCCCTTGCCACTTTCAACAATTCCCTCTTGCCATGGCCTTAGTGCAAATCCACTCTCCTAACCCTCCCCTCATCTTTGGATCATGTTTTGCATCAAATCCAGCACAGTTGTACCTCTCCATATAAATTTTTCCATTCAAAACCTATCAAATAAATTTCTGTCTTCTACTCTAGCCATTGGTGATTTACAAAGGAACTCCACTTTCTGTTTTGATTTTTGCCCCAAACCAACTCCCCTTCCTAGCCCTTTGAACCCTCAACCAAGATCCATGAAGATCCACTGGTCTTCAGTTCAAATTTTTCAAACTACACTTGCTGCAAGTTTGGACCAGATTTGTCAAATTTGGTGAAATTCATTCAAAACTTTCCCCAAAAATTCCAAGTAAAATCAGGCAGCCTCTGGGTGCATTGAGTGGTCACCTCACCAAGTACCAGCTCCAGAAAAAAAATTCTCATTACCAAATCCTTCTGTCGAACACCTGCAGTGCATTGTCAAATTCAGGTTCAGTAAAGTTCAGAGAACATTTCAGTGCTACTGTCGTTTTCTTCAGAACTTGTTGTCGATCTCGACAGTGCCCAGATGTCGCCTTGCTCCTCGTCCCCTCCCCCTTGTTCCTGCTCCGCACGAACGCCTGGCACCTTGCAGACATCGGGAGGAGCAGCAGAAGGTGCGCCGCCCCGTGACCGACGCCAGCGGCGGCTTTGCGGCCGCTAGAGAGAGGCGCGGCGCTGACGGCGCCACCCAGCGCCGCCCAAGCCACCGGAGCTCGCCGCGTGGCCTTCCACTCCCCCGAACGCGCTGCCACTCTCGTCGTGAACCGCAGGGCGCGGAGCGCGCTCTCTGCCGCCGACGTGCCCGTGCGGCCACCCCACCGTGGACCGGCGCCGTTACGCCAAGACCGACCGAGATTAGCGGGGGAATGACACCAGTAACTTCCACTGATGCTGCCTGCCCACTCAAACTTCCTGCCAATCCACTGCATCGCCGTAATCGCTCGCCGGAGATCCTCCGTTCACGGCCACCCCGTCGATCCGCCTATAAATAGAGGCCCCGAGCTTCAACTCGAACCCACACCATCCCTACACTCCACCAAGAGCACGCTTAGCCACTGGAAGGGCCCTGAGGAGGTCTCCTTCCTCGACTCCGGCCGCCGCGACCCGCCACGGGATCCAGCTCGATCCACTCCCTTTGCAGCCCTCCACCGGAGTTCTCCACCACCACCCGAGCCGCCGTCCGCCGGAGAAAGTGTCGCCGTCGACGTGGTGCTCTCCGACGGTCGAGTCCACCACCCACCGACGCGGAAGGACACGCTGAAGCTCTTGGTACCCTCCGATCCTCCTGACTCGCCGTGGTTCGACGCCGGCGTCCACCGCGGTCTTCGGGCGCCGGCGAGCTTTTCAAACCTAACATGTGGACCCCGCATGTCAGCCTCTGTTCTATTCTCCCTCGAACCGTTTTCTGTTGGCGCCTTCGGGCAAAATACGCTTTCCCTCTTTAGCTTGCACATTTCTTTCCGAAGCGTTTTCTGTTTTCTCAGTTTAAACCCTGGAACTTTTCTGTTTCATTACAGATAAGTCCCTAGATAGAAACCTTTATAACTTTTTAATAAAAAGGAATTTTTAGTGATTCTTTTTCTGACATTCTTAAAATTTTGACTAGTTTTTTATGAGATTTATTTGGAAATGTTTTGGAGAAGTTTCTATGCACGCGTTGGTTTTCACGTTAGTACCCGTTTTCGTTATTGCCGTAGGTTCCGGGAGAGGTGACGAAGCCGCGAACTTCGCCGAGCTAGACTCCGACTTCTCCGAACCAGGCAAGCATGTTTGAACATTTGATATGATAGGTGTTTTGCATGTTTGCTTGACAGTTTGTGCGTGGCATATGAGTGTCAGTGAGTACCTCGTTGCTTGTGAGGCAACTACCCGCTTTTTTCCAAAGTTGCGATGATCTCTGATGAGAGATGGCCTAATCATGTGGTGACATGAAGGGCAGCAAGGTGGTACTGTTGTAGCATACCAGCCTTGCGTCATCCGACGAATTCCGATGTTAACGTGGACGGAGTCACGTTATCGTTCTTTCCCCTTCCGTGCTGCCACATGTTTCATTTGCCAGGATGCGGTTTAGTAAGTTGGTAACCTCTTTCCGTGTACACACCAAACAGAGGGGCCGGGATGATGGTACCTTGGCCCAGGATTAAAGCCAGTCATCCGGTCAGGGGGCATGGGTGTTTCCGGTTGGGACCAAGAGGGGGGGCACCCCCTTAGAGCGCGCGTATAGAAATTTGATCCCATGCTACGCGAGGTTGTAGCCTCCCCGTCTCAAGGTTTTTCTTGAACGTTGCCGAAGGTGATCCCTGGCTTCGGAATATTGAAATGGGTGTGTACTGGTTAGACGTGTTTCATCCAAAACACCGTAAACGAAACTAGTCCCCGTGACTACGGAAATCCGTTGGCTGTGGTTAAGTACAAACTCTGCAGAGTCAAATTCTTCCAAGTCATCGTATCCATGATCAAGTAGTGAAATCAGTATATCCATATCTATCCGCGTGGAAAACTTGTCCCCGACGAACAAGCTCAAGTGGTAAACCCGGTTAAATTATTATTGCTATGGATGGACTAACCTTTTATTTGTCTCGTACTTGTAATAAATTATAATCTCGAGCTACTGGATTATTGAGCTGCAATATAAGCCCTTTATGTGATGTCGCTCAGACGTCCGACTATGGCATGTTCATCCTTTATTTTTCTGTTATAAGCCCTTTATGTGGTGTCGCCTTGACGCCCGACTGCGGCATTACTATTCTGCATTTTCCTCTCGAGGATTCATTCAGACACTCGTTTGGCACCAGTATTACTTTTCTGCAGTTTCCTCTCGAGGAGTCCTTCAGACACTCGTTTGGCACCAGTACTACTATTCTTGCAGTTTCCGCTCGAGGAGTCATTCAGACCCTCGCTTGGCACCCAGTATTTATTATCTCTATGTCTGAACGCACTGGTTAATTTGTTCATACGCTTCATGTTTACATTTGTTATATCTTATGTCCGAACTGTCTTGCGAGTACTTTCATAGTACTCACCTGGCTTGTTGATTTGGCCATATGTTGACGAAGGCGATCTCTTGGATGAAGAGTTTGATAGCGCGTCCGATGCCTAGAGGAGTCCCAGTCAGTCCTGCACGATCCCGGATATTGGTCACTTGTATTATATACGCTTCCGCCACTCGCAATAAGTCCCCTCGAGCCTCACTCCGACGCTCGAAGAGCTGTAGTCTTCAGGAATCATATCACTCGCTTCGCGGTGATATTTCCACCACCGTTATTATCGTGAGTTAGTAGTTATGCCACCCCATCCGCCGTATTGTTTTATCGGCGTGCATGTAATAATTTGTTGGGCGATTTCCGCTCAACTTTGTATTATATTCAGTACTCCTGGTATTTTTCTTCTGTGACCAAGATATTGTCTACCAGTGAGAAGGAATTCTTCTTCACTGGTCCGTAAAAGGGATTGGTCTCTCAATAAATATTTTATTGAAAAACCGGTCGTGACACTCAGCACTTGCAGACATTACCTTACTGAAAACTACTTATCATTTCCTTCTACTCCTCATTGGGTTCGCTCGCAACAATGAAGATCAAGGTGTCGAGCCAGTGACGATGGAGATCATTACGATGCTTTGGGGATGGAGATCAAAAGCACAAGATGATGATGGCCATATGATGTCACATGTTTTGATTGCATGTGATGTTTATCTTTTATGCATCTTATTTTGCTTACTACGACGGTAGCATTATAAGATGATCCCTTAACTGAACTTCGAGGTAAAAGTGTTCTCCCTGAGTATCCACCGTTGCTACAGTTTGTCGTGTTGAGACACCACGTGATGATCGGGTGTGATATACTCTACGTTCACACACAACGGGTGTAAGACAGTTTTGCACATGCGGAATACTTGGGTTAAACTTGACGAGCCTAGCATGTACAGATATGGCCTCGGAACACTGGAGACCAAAAGGTCAAACATGAATCATATAGTAGATATGATCAACATAGAGATGTTCACCATTGATGACTACTCCATCTCACGTCATGATCGGACTTGGATTAGATGATTAGGATCATGTATCATTTAGGTGACTTGAGGGATGTCTATCTAAGTGGGAGTTCTTAAGTAATTTGATTAATTGAACTTAATTTATCATGAATTTAGTCCTGATAGTATTTGCATATCTATGTTGTAGATCAATGGCCCGTGCTACTGTTCCCCCGAATTTTAATGCATTCCTAGAGAAAGCTAAGTTAAAAGATGATGGTAGCAACTACACGGACTGGGTCCGTAACTTGAGGATTATCCTCATTGCTGCATATAAGAATTATGTCCTTAATGCACCGCTAGGTGAAAGGCCCACAGCAGGAGCAGATGCTGATGTTTTAAACGTCTAGCAAGCTCGATCTGATGACTACTCGATAGTTTAGTGTGCCATGCTTTACGGCTTAGAATCGGGACTTCAAGGACGTTTTGAACGTCATGGAGCATGTGAGATGTTCCAAGAGTTGAAGTTAATATTTCAATAAAATGCCCGAGTTGAGAGATATGAAGTTTCCATCAAGTTCTATAGCTGCAAGATGGAGGAGAACCGTTCTGCCAGTGAACACATACTCAAAATGTCTGGGTATCATAATTACTTGACTCAGCTGAGAGATAATCTTCCAGATGATAGTGTTATTGACAGAGTTCTTCAATCACTTCCACCAAGCTACAAAGGCTTCACGATGAACTATAGTATGCACGGGATGGAGAAGACAATTCCCGAGCTGTTCGCAATGCTCAAAGCTGTGGAGGTAGAAATCAAGAAGGAGCATCAAGTGTTGATGGTTAACAAGACCACTAGTTTCAAGAAAGAGGGCGAGGGAAAGAAAGGGAACTTCAAGAAGAATGGCAAGCAAGTCGCCAATCCCGGGAAGAAGCCCAAAGCTGGACCCAAGCCTGAAACTGATAGGGATGGCAGTTTTGCCCATGGGTATGGGTACCCGCGGGTACCCTACCCGAAAACAATGGGCATGGGCAAGACTTGGAGAGATTTTGTACCCACGGGTAATGGGTATCCATACCCGCAAAATATATGGGTAGGGCATGGGTATGAAATTGCGCCCATGGATAACCCAATGGATACCCACAAACAATGTTAAATGAAACTAACTCCTATGATATGTGGAAACCGGCGCACATAGGGCCACACATACTTGTTCGCCACTCCTCCTACGTCATATGTGTCTCCTCGAAGTGATGAGATCTTGACTTATCGTCATCGAACACCTGTCCATCTCTCCATCTAGTGATCCGCAATTCCCACTACCGCCTCTCACAGCGTAGGGGTACCACTAACCATTGCTCATACTCGCTTGATTCCTCCAAGAAGCCACCCACAGAAGCAAGCCGCGTCAATGCTATACTGCTCACCCTACCATCATCACTTGAATTTTAGACTCATTTCTCTACTTTTTAAAAATTTAAATGCCATAGATTGTATCCATTGGATACCCATTGGGTATAGGATACCCGATGGGTATGGGCATGGGTATCAATTTATGCCCATGGGTATTGAAGCGGGTGGGTATAGAAGATTTCTGTGGGTATGGGTTTGGGCAGAAGAAGGTCGTACCCGCCCATACCCTACCCATTGCCATCCCTAGAAACTGAGTGCTTCTACTGCAAAGGGACTGGTCACTGGAAGCAAAACTGCCCCAAGTATTTGGCGGATAAGAAGGATGGCAAAGTGAACAAAGGTATATTTTATATACATGTTATTAATGTGTACCATACTAATGCTCGTAGTAGCGCCTGGGTATTTGATACTAGTTTAGTTGCTCATATTTGTAACTAGAAACAAGAGCTACAGATTAAATGAAGATTGGCTAAGGACGAGGCGACGATGCACGTCGGGAATGGTTCCAAGGTCGATGTGACCGCCGTCGGCACGCTACCTCTACATCTACCTTCGGGATTAGTTTTAGACCTGAATAATTGTTATTTGGTGCCAGCATTGAGCATGAACATTATATCTGGATCTTGTTTAGTGTGAGACGATTATTCATTTAAATCGGAGAATAATGGTTGTTCTATTTATATGACTAATATCTTTTATGGTCATGCACCCTTGAAGAGTGGTCTATTTTTGTTGAATGTCGATTGTAGTGATACACATATTCATAATATTGATGCCAAAAGATGCAAAGTTTATAATGATAGTGCAACATATTTGTGGCACTTCCGTTTAGGTCATATTGGTGTAAAGCGCATGAAGAAACTCCATGCAGATGGGCTTTTGGAATCAGTTGATTATGAATCCTTTGATACTTGTGAACCATGCCTCATGGGAAAGATGACTAAAACTCCGTTCTCCGGAACAATAGAGCGAGCCAATGACTTATTGGAAATAATACACACCGATGTATGCGGTCCAATGAGTGTTGAGGCACGCGGCGGGTATTGTTATTTTCTAACCTTCACAGATGATTTGAGCAGCTCTGGGTATATCTACTTAATGAAACACAAGTCTGAATCATTTGAAAAGTTCAAAGAATTTCAGAGTGGAGAAGGGAATCATCGTAACAAGAAAATAAAGTTTCTACGATCTGATCGTGGAGGCGAATATTTGAGTTATGAGTTTGGCCTTCATTTAAAACAATGTTGAATAGTTTCACAACTCACGCCACCTGGAACACCACAGCGTAATGGTGTATCCGAATGTCGTAACCGCGATATGGTGCGATCTATGATGTCTCTTACCGATTTACCACTATCGTTTTGGGGTTATGCATTAGAGAGATCTGCATTCACGTTAAGTATGGCACCGTCTAAATCTGTTGAGACGACACCGTATGAACTGGTTTGGCAAGAAACATAAACTCTTTCTTAAAGTTTGGGGTTCCGACACTTATGTAAAAAAGCTTCAGACTGATAAGCTCGAACCCAAATCGGAAAAGTGCATCTTCATAGGATACCCTAAGGAAACAATTGGGTCCACCTTCTACCACAGATCCGAAGGCAAGATCTTTGTTGCCAAGAATGGAACATTTCTAGAGAAGGAGTTTCTCTCGAAAGAAGTGAGTGGGAGGAAAGTAGAACTTGATGAGGTAATTGTACCTTCTCTCAATTTGGAAAGTAGCACATCAGAGAAATCCGTTCCCGTGATGCCTGCACCAACTAGAGAGGAAGCTAATGATGATGATCATGAAACTTCAGAAAGTTACTACTGGACCTCGTAGGTCGAACAGAGCATGTTCCGCACCAGAGTGGTACGGTAATCCTGTTCTGGAAGTCATGTTGCCAGACCATGACGAACCTACGAACTGTTGGGGAACGTAGTAATTCATAAATTTTCCTACTATCACGCAAGATCTATCTAGGAGATGCATAGCAACGAGAGGGGAGAGTGTGTCCACATACCCTCGTAGACCGAAAGCGGAAGCGTTTAGTTAACGCGGTTGATGTAGTCGAACGTCTTCACGATCCAACCGATCCATGTACCGAACGTATGGCACCTCCGTGTTCGGCACACGTTCAGCACGATGACGTCCCTCGAGCTCTTGACCCAGTAGAGGGTCGAGGGAGAGTTTTGTCAGCACGACGGTGTGGTGACGGTGTTGGTGATGTGATCCATGCAGGGCTTCGCCTAAGCACTACGACAATATGACCGAGGTGGTAAACTGTGGAGGGGGCACCGCACACGGCTAAGAAACAACTGTTGTGCTTTGGGGTGTCCCCTGGCCACGTATATAAAGGGGGGAGGAGGAGGCCGACGGCCAAGGAGGGCGCGCCAAGCGGGGAGTCCTACTTGGACTTCTAGTCCAAGTAGGATTCGGCCCCCCTCCTTCCTTCCAATGGAGAGGGAAAGGGGAAGGGAGAGGGAGAAGGAAAGAGGGGGCCGTGCCCCCTCCCCTTGTCCAATTCGGATTCGGGAAAAGGGGGCGCGCGCCACCTCCCGTGGCCTGCCTCCTCTCCTCCACTATGGCCCAATAGGCCCAATAACTTTCCCGGGGGGGTTCCGGTGACCTCTGGTACTCCAAAAAATCCCCGATCTTCTTCGGAACCATTCAGGTGTCTGTATATAACCTTCCAATATATCAATCTTTACCTCTCGATCATTTCGAGACTCCTTGTCATGTACGTCATCTCATCCGGGACTCCGAAAAAACTTCGGTCACCAAAACACATAACTCATAATACAAATCATCATCGAACGTTAAGCGTGCGGACCCTACGGGTTCGAGAACTATGTAGACATGACCGAGACACATCTCCGGTCAATAACCAATAGCGGAACCTAGATGCTCATATTGGCTCCTACATATTCTACGAATATCTTTATCGGTCAAACCGCATAACAACATACGTCATTCCCTTTGTCATCGGTATGTTACTTGCCCGAAATTCAATCATCGGTATCGTCATACCTAGTTCAATCTCGTTACCGGCAAGTCTCTTTATTCGTTTCGTAATGCATCATCCCGCAACAAACTCATTAGTCACATTGCTTGCAAGGCTTATAGTGATGTGCATTACCGAGAGGGCCCAGAGATACCTCTTCGATGCACGGAGTGACAAATCCTAATCTTGATCTATGCCAACTCAACAAACACCTCCGGAGACACCTGTAGAGCATCTTTATAATCACCTAGTTACTTTGTGACATTTGATAGCACACAAGGTGTTCCTCCGGTATTCGAGAGTTGCATAATCTCATAGTCAGAGGAATATGTATAAGTCATGAAGAAAGCAATAGTAATAAAACTAAACGATCATTATGCTAAGCTGACGGATGGGTCTTGTCCATCACATCATTCTCTAATGATGTGATCCCATTCATCAAATGACAACACATGTCTATGGTTAGGAAACTTAACCATCTTTGATTAACGGGCGAGTCAAGTAGAGGCATACTAGGGACACTCTGTTTGTCTATGTATTCACATATGTACTATGTTTCCGGTTAATACAATTCTAGCATGAATAATAAACATTTATCATGATATAAGGAAATATAAATAACAAATTTATTATTGCCTCTAGGGCATATTTCCTTCACGAACTATGAAGATGCAATGATGAGCCCAAATTCCGACAAATAGCTTGAGGCCATGAAATCTGAGATAGGATCCATGTATGAGAACAAATTATGGACTTGTCCGATGGTCGGCAAGCCATAGAGAATAAATGGATCTTCAAGAAGAAGACAAACGCTGATGGTAATGTTACTGTCTACAAAGCTTGACTTGTCGTGAAAGGTTTTCGACAAGTTCAAGGAGTTGACTATGATGAGACTTTCTCACCCGTAGTGATGCTTAAGTCTGTCCGAATCATGTTAGCAATTGCCACATTTTATGATTATGAAATCTGGCAAATGGACGTCAAAACTGCATTCCTAAATGGATTTCTTAAAGAAGAGCTGTATATGATGCAACCAGAAGGTTTGGTCGATCATAAAGGTGATAACAAAGTGTGCAAGCTCCAGCAATCCATGTATGGACCGGTGCAATCATCTCGGAGTTGGAATATACGCTTTGATGAGGTGATCAAAGCATATGGTTTTATACAGACTTTTGGAGAAGCCTGTATTTACAAGAAAGTGAGTGGGATCAGCTCTATAGCATTTCTAATATTATATGTGGATGACATATTGTTGATTGAAAATGAGGTAGAATTTCTGGATAGCATAAAAGGGTACTTGAATAAGAGTTTTTCAATGAAAGACCTCGGTGAAGCTCCTTATATATTGGGCATCAAGAACTATAGAGATAGATCAGGACGCTTAATAGGACTTTCACAAAGCACATACCTTGACAAAGTTTTGAAGAAGATCAAAATGGACCGGTCAAAGAAAGGGTTTTTGCCTGTGTTACAAGGTGTGAAGTTGAGTCAGACTCAAAGCCCGACCACTGCAAAAGATAAAGAGAAAATAAAATTCATTCCCTATGCCTCAGCCATAGGTTCTATCATGTATGCTATGTTGTGTACCTGACTTGATGTGTGCCTTGCCATAAGTCTGGCTAGGAGGTACCAAAGTAATCCAGGAGTAGATCACTGGACATCAATCAAGAACATCCTGAAGTACCTAAAAAGGACCAAAGATATGTTTCTTGTTTATGGAGGTGACAAAGAGCTCATCATAAATGGTTACGTCGATGCTAGCTTTGACACAGATCCGGATGACTGTAAGTCACAAACCAGATATGTTGGGGATATTACCACTGGGCGTAAACCGGCCAGGAGAGGCCGGGTTAACCCCATAAGTAGTTCATCTGTATCTGAAGTCCATGAAGACAGACGGTGACGCTTCATGAAGGCCCAGGGCCCAAAGCCGGTTTAAGGCCTGTAGACATAAACCGGTATTGATATGTAAACTTGTGTTGTAAGATAGAAGTAGCAGAGACCGAGCCGGACACGATTATGAGCCGGCCTCGGGATTCTGTAAACTGATGGGCATCAACCCATGTATATAAGGGGACGGCCCGGCGGCGGTTCAAGGACAACAGACAACAACTCGAGACTCAGGCAAAGCGTATTCGCTCCCTGGTCATCGAAACCCCATCAATTTCATCATAACTAGACGTAGGCTTTTACCTTCATCGTAAGGGGCCGAACTAGTATAAAACTCTCTTGCGTCCCTTGTCCGCTTTAACCCCTTTAAGCTAACCCGTAGCGATGGCTCCACGACTAAGTCCTTTCTCTAGGACATCTGCCGTGACAAAACCACGACAGTTGGCGCCCACCGTGGGGCTATCGCACGATGGTTTCATGTTCTTGGAGGGCAACTTCGAAGGACTCAAGGGTTACACTGTGGGCCGGATGACCAAGAGTCGTCGCGGCAAGCTCTACATCGACGATGCAGGCTGGGGCCCCGAGGCCGGCTCAATCGAGTACGGGTACCGGGTCCCCTTTGGTGGCATATACGTTTTCATTGGCAAGATCGGCGAACCGGGCCCTGAGCCGGACATCTGCACCGACCTCGTCGAAACGGCTCAGCGTGCGAGATCTGCCCGGGTCAAGCCTGTCATGAAGCGTGCCTTCGTGGGAGTTATCCATGGAGGGGAATCTGAGGATAGATCGGAATGTGGTGGTGAGACCGTCATTTATTCCGGCGATGAGTCATCGACCGGAGAGACCGAGTCATTATATCAGTTACAAGATGGCCGGATTGGGGGCTGTTCCGATGGCGATAGTATTCCGGACCCCTTTGATCTGCCAAACTGGGTTGCGATCTTCATGGCTGGCACCCAACCGGCGCTCCACTCTTCGACAGCAACGGCGATGATTTCCGGATCAGCAGCGGCGACAGCGGCCGGGGCAGGAGGCCCTGTGCGACTGCCAGCTTAGGTTCTATCTGATTTGTTTTACGCGTTGGCAACGCTGATGGCGCAGGTTAACCCGGCGGATCAGGATGCACACAATGCGGAAATCGCGAAAGTGAAAGATCAGATCACCCAGGCCAAAGCCGACTTAGCAGCTGAGGATACCAGGATAGCCGCGGAGCGGGCCGCTTTGGATGCACAAGCTTACCGGATTATGCTGGATCAGAGTGCGTCGAACGAAGTCCTGAAGAGGAGGCACCGATCTCGCCTGCCGCCGGTTTATGACGCTAGAAATCTCTTTAACACCCCAAGAGCAGGGACCAGTCATCCGCCGGTGGTAAACCGGGCGAAGGCACCTGGAGCAGGGGCACCGGTTCAGCCACGTTTGGCGGATCCGCCTCATCAGAACAACATTGTAACACCGCGTGTCCCCACGCCGCTGGGTCATTACTCCAACCCGATGGACAACATTGTCGCTGCCGCTTCACGGCTGGCGGCCATCCCGATCGAAGGCGATTCTCCGGTGGCGGTCGAGACGCGTCAGGTTAAGGAGTTTCTTCAGACAGCTTTGGTTCAACAGGAGGGTTATTCATATAGTCGCGATCGGATTCATTCCACTCCCCGTCCAAGCCGGAGTTATAGCAGGCGTATGGATGAACCGGCAGTGTCAGCAATGCGCGGAACCGTGATCCGCCCCGTGGCAATAACCCGGTGGGTGGTGCTGGTGATGCTCAGGAGGTGGTGGACCGGGCTCGGGCATGCAGAGAGGCCGAGTTAGCGGCGCAGCATGAAGCCCGTCAGCTTACTCCGGTTCGTCCAACCACATCGGTGGAACCAGGAGTTACCTCTAGTTCTTTGGGAGTGCCATGTCTTGTCCCAGCGTTGCGCAATGTGCGCCTGCTCAAGGATTTCAAGGGCCCGCGCAAGGTGCCGAATTACACCGCCGATTTATCCCCTGAAGCATGGGTCGAAAGCTATGAGATGGCCATGGAGATGCTGGATGTGGATGATGCTGCATGTGCAAAATACTTCACCATGATGCTAGAAGGGACGGCCCGCACTTGGCTAAAGAGCTTACCGGCTAATTCTATCAGGTCATGGGCCGAGTTGAGAGCCCGGTTTATTTAGAATTTCAAGGATACATGCAAGCAGCCCATGTCGATTGTGGACTTAGCTGCCTGTGTCCAGGAGGAAGGAGAGTCAACAATCCACTGGGTGTGCCGGGTTTCGGAGATTTTGCATTCATCAGACCGCATCAACGCTGACACCGCAGTTTTAACATTGGAATGAAGGAAATATGCCCTAGAGGTAATAATAAAGTTATTATTTATTTCCTTATATCATGATAAATGTTTATTATTCATGCTAGAATTGTATTAACCGGAAACATAATACATGTGTGAATACATAGACAAACAGAGTGTCACTAGTATGCCTCTACTTGACTAGCTCGTTAATCAAAGATGGTTATGTTTCCTAGCCATAGACATGAGTTGTCATTTGATTAACGGGATCACCTCATTAGGAGAATGACGTGATTGACTTGACCCATTCCGTTAGCTTAGCACCCGATCGTTTAGTATGTTGCTATTGCTTTCTTCATGACTTATACATGTTCCTATGACTATGAGATTATGCAACTCCCGTTTACCAGAGGAACACTTTGTGTGCTACCAAACGTCACAACGTAAAGGGGTGATTATAAAGGTACTCTACAGGTGTCTCCGAAGGTACTTGTTGGGTTGGCGTATTTCGAGATTAGGATTTGTCACTCCGATTGTCGGAGAGGTATCTCTGGGCCCTCTCGGTAAAGCACATCACTTAAGCCTTGCAAGCATTGCAACTAATGAGTTTGTTGCGAGATGATGTATTACGGAACGAGTAAAGAGACTTGCCGGTAACGAGATTGAACTAGGTATCGAGATACCGACGATCGAATCTCGGGCATGTAACATACCGATGACAAAGGGAACAACGTATGTTGTTATGCGGTCTGACCGATAAAGATCTTCGTAGAATATGTGGGAGCCAATATGGGCATCCAGGTCCCACTATTGGTTATTGACCGGAGACGTGTCTCGGTCATGTCTACATAGTTCTCGAACCCGTAGGGTCCGCACGCTTAACGTTACGATGACAGTTTTATTGAGTTTTGATGTACCGAAGGAGTTCAGAGTCCCGGATGAGATCGGGGATATGACAAGGAGTCTCGAAATGGTCGAGACGTAAAAATCGATATATTGGACGACTATATTCGGACTTCGGAAAGGTTCCGAGTGATTCGGGTATTTTTCGGAGTACCGGAGAGTTACGGGAATTCGTATTGGGCCTTAATGGGCCATACGGGAAAGGAGAGAAAGGCCTCAAAAGGTGGCCGCACCCCTCCCCATGGTCTGGTCCGAATTGGACTAGGGAAGGGGGGCGCACCCTTCCTTCTTTCTCCTTTCCCCTTCCCTTCTCCTACTCCCACAAGGAAAGGAGGAGTCCTACTCCCGGTGGGAGTAGGACTCCCCCTATGGCGCGCCTCTCCCCTTGGCCGGCTACCTCCCCCTTGCTCCTTTATATACGGGGACAGGGGGCACCTCAGAGACACAACAATTGATCCTTGAGATCTCTTAGCCGTGTGCGGTGCCCCCCTCCACCATATTACACCTCGAGAACACCGTTGCGGAGCTTAGGCGAAGCCCTGCGTCGGTGGAACATCATCATCGTCACCACGCCGTCGTGCTGACGAAACTCTCCCTCAACACTCAGCTGGATCGGAGTTCGAGGGACATCATCGAGCTGAACGTGTGTAGAACTCGGAGGTGCCGTGCGTTCGGTACTTGATCGGTCGGATCGTGAAGACGTACGACTACATCAACCGCGTTGTGATAACGCTTCCGCTTTCGGTCTACGAGGGTACGTGGACAACACTCTCCCCTCTTGTTGCTATGCATCACCATGTTCTTGCGTGTGCGTAGGAAATTTTTGAAATTACTACGTTCCCCAACAGTGGCATCCGAGCCTGGTTTTATGCGTTGATGCTATGCACGAGTAGAACACAAGTGAGTTGTGGGCGATATAAGTCATACTGCTTACCAGCATGTCATACTTTGGTTCAGCGGTATTGTGAGATGAAGCGGCCCGGACCGACATTACGCGTACGCTTACGCGAGACTGGTTTCACCGTTGCGAGCACTCGTTGCTTAAAGGTGACTGGCGGGTGTCTGTCTCTCTCACTTTATTTGAACCGAGTGTGGCTACGCCCGGTCCTTGCGAAGGTTAAAACAGCACCAACTTGACAAACTATCGTTGTGGTTTTGATGCGTAGGTAAGAACGGTTCTTGCTAAGCCCATAGCAGCCACGTAAAACTTGCAACAACAAAGTAGAGGACGTCTAACTTGTTTTTGCAGGGCATGTTGTGATGTGATATGGTCAAGACATGATGTGATATATTTTGTTGTATGAGATGATCATGTTTTGTAACCGAGTTATCGGCAACTGGCAGGAGCCATATGGTTGTCGCTTTATTGTATGAGATGCAATCATCATGTAATAGTTTTACTTTATCACTAAGCGGTAGCGATAGTCGTAGAAGCATAAGATTGACGAGACGACAATGATGCTACGATGGAGATCAAGGTGTCGCGCCGGTGACGATGGTGATCATGACGGTGCTTTGGAGATGGAGATCACAAGCACAAGATGATGATGGCCATATCATATCACTTATATTGATTGCATGTGATGTTAATCCTTTATGCATCTTATCTTGCTTTGTTTGACGGTAGCATTATAAGATGATCCTTCACTAAATTATCAAAGTATAAGTGTTCTCCCTGAGTATTCACCGTTGCGAAAGTTCTTCGTGCAGAGACACCACGTGATGATCGGGTGTGATAGGCTCTACGTTCAAATACAACGGGTGCAAAATAGTTGCACACGCGGAATACTCAGGTTAAACTTGACGAGCCTAGCATATAAAAGATATGGCCTCGGAACACGGAGACCGAAAGGTCGAGCGTGAATCATATAGTAGATATGATCAACATATTGATGTTCACCGTTGAAACTACTCCATCTCACGTGATGATCGGACATGGTTTAGTTGATATGGATCACGTGATCACTTAGAGGATTAGAGGGATGTCTATCTAAGTGGGAGTTCTTAAGTAATTTAATTAATTGAACTTAAATTTATCATGAACTTAGTCCTGATAGTATTTTGCAAATTATGTTGTAGATCAATAGCTCGCGTTGTTACTTCCCTATGTTTATTTTGATATGTTCCTGAAAGATATTAGTAGCAATGATGTGGATTGGATCCATGATCTGAGGATTATCCTCATTGCTGCACAGAAGAATTATGTCCTTGATGCACCACTAGGTGACAGACCTATTGCAGGAGCAGATGCAGACGTTATGAACGTTTGGCTAGCTCAATATGATGACTACTTGATAGTTTAGTGCACCATGCTTAACGGCTTAGAATCGGGACTTCAAAGACGTTTTGAACGTCATGGACCATATGAGATGTTCCAGGAGTTGAACTTAATATTTCAAGCAAATACCCGAGTTGAGAGATATGAAGTCTCCAACAAGTTCTATAGCTAAAAGATGGAGGAGAATCGCTCAACTAGTGAGCATGTGCTCAGATTGTCTGGATACTACAATCGCTTGAATCAAGTGGGAGTTTATCTTCCAGATAAAATAGTGATTGACGGAATTCTCTAGTCACCATCACCAAGTTAGTAGAACTTCGTGATAAACTATAGTATGCGAGGGATGACGAAAGTAATTCCCGAGCTCTTCGTGATGCTGAAATCGACGAAGGTAGAAATCAAGAAAAACATCAAGTGTTGATGGTTGACGAGACCACTAGTTTCAAGAAAAGGGCAAAGGGAAGAAGGGGGACTTCAAAAAGAACGGCAAGCAAGTTGCTACTCAAGTGAAGAAGCCCAAGTCTGTACCTAAGCCTGAGACTAAGTGCTTCTACTGCAAAGGGACTGGTCACTGGAGGCGGAACTGCCCCAAGTATTTGGTGGATAAGAAGGATGGCAAAGTGAACAAAGGTATATTGGATATACATGTTATTGATGTGTACTTACTAGTGTTTATAGCAACCCCTCGGTAATTGATACTGGTTCAGTTGCTAAAGAGTAGTAACTCGAAAAACGGGAGTTGCAGAATAAACAGAGACTAGTAAAAGGCGAGGTGGCGATGTGTGTTGGAAGTAGTTCCAAGATTGATATGATCATCATCGCACACTCCCTGTACTTTCGGGATTAGTGTTGAAACTAAATAAGTGTTATTTGGTGTTTGCGTTGAGTATGAATATGATTTGATCATGTTTATTGCAATAAGGTTATTCATTTAAGTTAGAGAACAATTGTTGTTCTATTTACATGAATAAAACCTTCTATGGTCATACACGCCAACGAAAATGGTTTGTTGGATCTCGATCGTAGTGATACACATATTCATAGTATTGAAGCCAAAAGATGCAAAGTTAATAATGATAGTGCAACTTATTTGTAGCACTGCCGTTTAGGTCATATTGGTGTAAAGCGCATGAAGAAACTCCATACTGATGGGATTTTGGAATCACTTGATTATGAATCACTTGATGCTTGCGAACTGTGCCTCATGGGCAAGATGACTAAAACGCCGTTCTCCGGAACTATGGAGAGAGCAACAGATTTGTTGGAAATCATACATACAGATGTATGTGGTCCGATGAATATTGAGGCTCGTAGCAGGTATCATTATTTTCTGACCTTCACAGATGATTTGAGCAGATATGGGTATATCTATTTAATGAAACAAGAGTCTGAAACATTTGAAAAGTTCATATAATTTCAGAGTGAAGCAGAAAATCATCGTAACAAGAAAATAAAGTTTCTACGATCTGATCGTGGAGAAGAGTATTTAAGTTACGAGTTTGGCCTTCAGTTAAAACAATGTGAAATAGTTTCACTACTCACGCCACCTGGAACACCACAGCATAATGGTGTGTCCGAACGTCATAACCGTACTTCATTGGATATAGTGCGATCTATGATATCTCTTACTGATTTACCGCTATCATTTTGGGGTTATGCTTTAGAGACGGCTGCATTCACGTTAAATAGGGCACCATCAAAATCCGTTGAGACGACGCCTTATGAACTGTGGTTTGGCAAGAAACCAAAGTAGTCGTTTCTTAAAGTTTGGGGCTGCGATGCTTATGTGAAGAAACTTCAACCTGATAAGCTCGAACCCAAATCGGAGAAATGTGTCTTCATAGGATACCCAAAGGAGACAGTTGGGTACACCTTCTATCACAGATCCGAAGGCAAGACATTCGTTGCTAAGAATGGATCCTTTCTAGAGAAGGAGTTTCTCTCGAAAGAAGTGAGTGGGAGGAAAGTAGAACTTGATGAGGTAACTATACCTGCTCCCTTATTGGAAAGTAGTTCATCACAGAAACATGTTTCTGAGACACCTACACCAATTAGTGAGGAAGTTAATGATGATGATCATGAAACTTAAGATCAAGTTATTACTGAACCTCGTAGATCAACAAGAGTAAGATCCGCACCAGTGGTACGGTAATCCTGTTCTCAAAGTTATGTTACTAGACCATGACGAACCTACGAACTATGAAGAAGCGATGGTGAGCCCAGATTCCGCAAAATGGCTTGAGGCCATGAAATCTGAGATGAGATCCATGTATGAGAACAAAGTGTGGACTTTGGTTGACTTGCCCGATGATCGGCAAGCCATAGAAAATAAATGGATCTTCAAGAGGAAGACGGACGCTGATAGTAGTGTTACTATCTACAAAGCTAGACTTGTCGGAAAAAGGTTTTTGACAAAGTTCAAGGTGTTGACTACGATGAGATTTTCTCACTTGCAGCGATGCTTAAGTCTGTCCGAACCATGTTAGCAATTGTCGCATTTTATGAAATCTGGCAAATGGATGAACAAAACTGCATTCCTTAATGGATTTATTAAAGAAGAGTTGTATATGATGCAACCAGAAGGTTTTGTCAATCCTAAAGGTGCTAACAAAATATGCAAGCTCCAGCGATCCATCTATGGACTGGTGCAAGCATCTCGGAGTAGGAATATACGCTTTGATAAGTTGATCAAAGGATATAGTTTTATACAGACTTGCGGTGAAGCCTGTATTTACAAGAAAGTGAGTGGGAGCACTACAACATTTCTGATAAGTATATGTAAGTGACATATTGTTGATCGGAAATAATGTAGAATTATTCTGCAAAGCATAAAGGAGTTTTTCAAAGAAAGACCTCGGTGAAGCTGCTTACATATTGAGCATCAAGATCTATAGAGATAGATCAAGACGCTTGATAAGTTTTTTCAAAGAGTACATACCTTAACAAGATTTTGAAGTGGTTCAAAATGGAACAGTCAAAGAAAGAGTTTCTTGCATGTGTTACAAGGTGTGAAATTGAGTAAGACTCAAAACCCGACCACGGCAGAAGATAGAAAAAGAATGAAAGTCATTCCCTATGCCTCGGCCATAGGTTCTATAAAGTATGCCATGCTGTGTACCAGATCTATTGTATACCCTACACTGATTTTGGCAAGGGAGTACAATAGTGATCTAGGAGTAGATCACTGGACAGCGGTCAAAATTATCCTTACTGGAATAAGGATATGTTTCTCGATTATGCAAGTGACAAAAGGCTTGTCTTAAAAGGTTACGTCGATGCAAGTTTTGACACTAATCTAGATGACTCTAAGTCTCGGTCTAGATACATATTGAAAGTGGGAGCAATTAGCTAGAGTAGCTCCATGCAGAGCATTGTAGACATAGAAATTTGCAAAATACTTACGGATCTGAATGTGACAGACCCGTTGACTAAAATTATCTCACAAGCAAAACATGATCACACCTTAGTACTCTTTGGGTGTTAATCACATAGCGATGTGAACTAGATTACTGACTCTAGTAAACCCTTTGGGTGATGGTCACATGACGATGTGAACTATGGGTGTTAATCACATGGTGATGTGAACTATTCATGTTAAATCACATGGCGATGTGAACTAGATTATTGACTCTAGTGCAAGTGAGAGACTGAAGGAAATATGCCCTAGAGGCAACAATAAAGCTATTATTTATTTCCTTATATCATGATAAATGTTTATTATTCATGCTAGAATTGTATTAACCGGAAACATAATACATGTGTGAATACATAGACAAACAGAGTGTCACTAGTATGCCTCTACTTGACTAGCTCGTTAATCAAAGATGGTTATGTTTCCTAGCCATAGACATGAGTCGTCATTTGATTAACGGGATCACCTCATTAGGAGAATGACGTGATTGACTTGACCCATTCCGTTAGCTTAGCACCCGATCGTTTAGTATGTTGCTATTGCTTTCTTCATGACTTATACATGTTCCTATGACTATGAGATTATGCAACTCCCGTTTACCGGAGGAACACTTTGTGTGCTACCAAACGTCACAACGTAAATGGGTGATTATAAAGGTACTCTACAGGTGTCTCCGAAGGTACTTGTTGGGTTGGCGTATTTCGAGATTAGGATTTGTCACTCCGATTGTCGGAGAGGTATCTCTGGGCCCTCTCGGTAATGCACATCACTTAAGCCTTGCAAGCATTGCAACTAATGAGTTTGTTGCGAGATGATGTATTACGGAACGAGTAAAGAGACTTGCCGGTAACGAGATTGAACTAGGTATCGAGATACCGACGATCGAATCTCGGGCAAGTAACATACCGATGACAAAGGAAACAACGTATGTTGTTATGCGGTCTGACCGATAAAGATCTTCGTAGAATATGTGGGAGCCAATATGGGCATCCAGGTCCCGCTATTGGTTATTGACCGGAGACGTGTCTCGGTCATGTCTACATAGTTCTCGAACCCGTAGGGTCCGCACGCTTAACGTTACGATGACAGTTTTATTGAGTTTTGATGTACCGAAGGAGTTTGGAGTCCCGGATGAGATCGAGGATATGACGAGGAGTCTCGAAATGGTCGAGACGTAAAAATCGATATATTGAACGACTATATTCGGACTTCGGAAAGGTTCCGAGTGATTCGGGTATTTTTCGGAGTACCGGAGAGTTACGGGAATTCGTATTGGGCCTTAATGGGCCATACGGAAAAGGAGAGAAAGGCCTCAAAAGGTGGCCGCACCCCTCCCCATGGTCTGGTCCGAATTGGACTAGGGAAGGGGGGCGCACCCTTCCTTCTTTCTCCTTCCCCCTTCCCTTCTCCTACTCCCACAAGGAAAGGAGGAGTCCTACTCCCGGTGGGAGTAGGACTCCCCCCTATGGCGCGCCTCTCCCCTTGGCCGGCTGCCTCCCCCTTGCTCCTTTATATACGGGGGCAGGGGGGCACCCCAGAGACACAACAATTGATCCTTGAGATCTCTTAGCCGTGTGCGGTGCCCCCCTCCACCATATTACACCTCGAGAATACCGTTGCGGAGCTTAGGCGAAGCCCTGCGTCGGTGGAACATCATCATCGTCACCACGCCGTCGTGCTGACGAAACTCTCCCTCAACACTCGGCTGGATCGGAGTTCGAGGGACGTCATCGAGCTGAACGTGTGTAGAACTCGGAGGTGCCGTGCGTTCGGTACTTGATCGGTCGGATCGTGAAGACGTACGACTACATCAACCGCGTTGTGATAACGCTTCCGCTTTTGGTCTACGAGGGTACGTGGACAACACTCTCCCCTCTTGTTGCTATGCATCACCATGTTCTTGCGTGTGCGTAGGAAATTTTTGAAATTACTACGTTCCCCAACATGGAAGGCAATTGCCGGTTTGAACCACTGAAGTTGAAGTTGGGACGGCTCAAACGTCATTGTAATGACATGGGAACCCTCATGGCTGCACTGGTGAAGTATGCCGACTCTGATAGTACCAAGGATCCCGAGTCTGATGATGATAAGACAGGGAAGGGAAAGAAGAGCGGCAACGCCAAGGGGCAGCACCACAACCCGGCGGGTCATGGAAACGACGGCAAGTGTAAAGCGGACCACGGTTTACACTTTGTGGCTAATACTAATACACATGACAAGGGCCAGCGGCGTAAGGGTAAACCGCCCCAGCGCGGTGGAAGGCCAAGTCCTAATCCGGACCGTTTGTCTTATCTGTTCAACCAGCCCTGTCCAAAGCATGGGACGAAGGAGGACCCGTCCACGCACCTCTGGAAAGATTGTTACATGATGCAAGAATTCAAAAATTCTGATTCTTTCCGGTATGATCACGGACCAGGAGGCGGTTCGGGCCCCGGGTCTCATGGGCCGGGTTATGGTGGAGGAAATTCCGGTTCAGGTTTCCATGGTAATCAGGGTGGACATAGTAATCAAAGTAATCAGGGTAACCAAGGTAGCTATAATCATCAGGGCAATCAGCAGCAGCAGCAGTCGGGTTACCAGAGCAACCCGAAGCAGTTGAATAGTGTACAGTATCATGTCTTCACCACTAGCTTGGACAAGCGCGATCAGAAGCTTCATAAAAGGGCGGTGAATGCCGTTGAACCGGCGGTGCCCCGTTACTTGCGCTGGTCCGAGCAGCCGATTGTATGGAGTAGAGAAGATCATCCACCCCGGATTGACAATCCGAGTCATCTGGCTCTGGTGGTGGCACCTCAGGTGGGAGGTTATAAGTTCACTAAGGTACTCATGGATGGAGGGAGTAGTATCAATATCCTTTATCATGAAACTTTCCGTCGCACGGGATTAACAGATAAAAACCTTAAACCGTCCAATACAGTGTTCCATGGTGTGGTGGCTGGTAAATCGGCATATCCTGTTCTTAAGATAGCTCTAGAGGTGGCTTTTGGAGATGAGCATGACTCAAGATCAGAAACTTTGAACTTTGAAGTGGTGAAAATCAAAAGCCCGTATCATGCCCTGTTTGGACGGCCAGCTTATGCTAAGTTTATGGCACGGCCTTGTTATGCTTATCTGCAGCTCAAGATGCCGGGTCACAAGGGAACTATAACCGTGCATGGGAGCCGCAAGATTGCTCTGGAGTGTGAAGAAGGTGATGCGGCTTATGCTGAGTCGGTTTGTGCAACAGAAGAGTTGACGTTTTACAAAGACAATGTTGATCCGGCAGATATGACTTCATTAAAGAAACCAACTACAAAGCATGATCCGGCCCTGAAATTCAAATCGGCTGATGAGACTAAGCTTGTTGACTTCGTACCCGGCGATTCATCCAAGCAATTTAGCATTAGCGCTAACTTGGATCCGAAATAGGAAAGCGCGCTCATCGAGTTCATCCGTGAGAATCGGGACATCTTTGCGTGGAAGCCTTCTGACATGCCAGGTGTACCGAGAGAACTCGCTGAGCACACTCTCAATGTTGATCCCAAGTATAAACCGGTCAAGCAGTTTCTCCACCGGTTCAATGAAGAAAGATGCAAAGCTGTTGGAGAAGAAGTAGCCAGGCTCTTGGCGGCTGGATTTATTGTTGAAGTATTCCATCCTGAGTGATTGGCTAATCCGGTGCTGGTACTCAAGAAGAATGGCACTTGGCGTATGTGTGTGGACTACACAGATCTCAACAAAGCTTGTCCAGCAGATCCTTTTGCCCTTCCCCGTATTGATCAAATTATTGATGCTACGGCGGTTGCGAGCGTTTAAGCTTTTTGGATGCATATTCTAGTTATCATCAGATCAAAATGGCAGTTAAGGACCAGGAGAAGACAGCTTTCATAACTCCCTTTGGAGCCTTCTGCTATGTGTCCATGCCCTTTGGGCTCAAGAGTGCCCAGGCGACTTATCAACGGTGTGTGTAGAATTGTCTTCATAAGCAGATCGGCCGCAATGTTCAAGCCTATGTGGATGATATTGTGGTAAAATCAAGGAAGAAGGAGACATTGATTGATGACTTGAAGGAAACCTTTGATAACCTGTGGGTTTATAAAATGATGCTTAATCCGGCCAAGTGTGTCTTTGGCGTACCTGCAGGCAAGCTCTTGGGCTTTTTGGTGTCTAACAGGGGCATTGAAGCTAATCCGGAAAAGATCAAAGCCATCACCTCCTTGGCTAAACCAAAGTGTATCAATGATGTTCAACGCCTGGCAGGCCGGATTGCCGCGTTGAGCCGGTTTGTCAGTCGCCTTGGTGAGAAGGCCATCCCTTTATATCAGATGCTGAAGAAAACGGACAACTTCGTCTAGAGTGACGCCGCTAATGAAGCATTTGAGGACTTAAAGCGGCAGCTGGCCAAACAGCCGATTCTCGCTGCTCCAGTGGACAAAAAACCATTGTTGCTATATGTGGCAGCTAATGCTTGGGCTGTTAGTGTGGCTATTGTGGTGGAGCACAAGGAGGCAGGAAAGGAATACCCGGTTCAGCGGCCGGTTTACTAGATCAGTGAGGTACTTATTGAGTCCAAGCAGAGGTACCCGCATTGGCAAAAATTGGTGTATGGGGTTTCCATGGCAAGCCGGAAGCTTAAGCAGTATTTCCAAGGTCATCCCATCATGGTGGTCAGCTCTGCTCCTTTGGGGGATATAATCCAGAATAGGGAAGCAACTAGTCAGATTGCTAAGTGGGCTATAGAGCTCGGGCCTCACGGGGTTGAAATACATACCCCGAACGGCGATCAAATCTCAGGCACTTGTGGATTTCATCAATGATTGGACAGAACTACAAGCGCCAGAAGAGAAGCCGGATCATACTTATTGGAGCATTCATTTTGATGGGTCCAGGCAATTGGAGGGCTCGGGGGCTGGAGTCGTATTAACTTCCCCACGAGGTGATAAGTTTTGTTATGTTCTCCGTTTAATGTTCCCTTGCACTAATAATGCAGTTGAATATGAGGCTTTACTCCATGGTCTTCGGATGGCTAAGGAGATGAACCTAAGCCGAGTTAAGTGCTTCGGTGACTCAGATCTGGTGGCTCAACAAGTGTCCGGCACTTGGGATTCCAAGGACCCACTCATGGCAGCATATCATCGTGAGGTGGATATTGTTGCAGGTCACTTTAAAGGTTATCAGGTGGATCATGTGGACCGGCGGAAGAATGAAGCGGCGGACGCTTTAAGCCGCCTGGGTTCCCAACGTAAACCGGTTCCACCTAATGTCTTCCTAGATGTTCTACATAATCCATCCGTCAAGCTCCCTGGTGAAGAGGACCTGGCCGTTCCTGATCTGGAAGCTCAGTTGGTGGCAGCTCTTCATGTTATCCCGGATTGGACGGTTCCATATCTGGCGTATATGAACCGGGGCGAGTTACCAGAGGATGAAACTTTGGCCAGGCAGATAATCCGGCGGTCCAAGTCCATGACTATTATCAATGGAGAGTTACATCATTGCAGTGTGACAGGGGCGTTTCAACGCTGTGTGTCTCCTGAGGAAGGCCGTGAAATTTTGCGTGAGATCCACGAAGGAGATTGTGGTCACCACGCCGGTTCAAAATCTTTGGTGGCCAAGCCGTTTCGTCACGGTTTCTATTGGTTGACAGCTCATGCTGATGCCGAGGACTTGGTCAAAAGATGTGATGGCTGTCAGAAATTCTCAAGGCGCGCTCATGTACCGGCTCAAGAATTGAGGATGATTCCAATCACCTGGCCGTTTGCAACTTGGGGGCTAGATATGGTTGGGCCTTTCAAGAGGTCCAAGGACAAGAAAACCCACCTTTTGGTGGCGGTTGATAAGTTCACGAAGTGGGTGGAGGCAGAGCCAGTTAGTAAGTGTGACGCAGCCACGGCGGTTCAATTCATCAAAAAGGTGATCTTCCGGTTCGGCTTTCCACACAGCATTATAACAGACAATGGTACCAATCTATCAAAAGGTGCCATGAAGGAGTTTTGTCAACGTGAGCACATCCGGCTTGACGTATCATCAGTGGCTCACCCACGGTCTAATGGTCAAGCAGAGAGGGCCAATCAAGAGATCTTGAGAGGCATCAAACCCCGGCTTATGGTTCCTTTGCAACGGACGCCGGGTTGTTGGGTTGAGGAGTTACCTTCTGTGTTGTGGAGCATCAATACCACACCCAACAAATCGACAGGATACACGCCATTCTTCATGGTTTATGGAGCGGAAGCAGTTCTTCCTAGTGACATCCGTCATGACTCGCCTCGTGTAGCGGCATATGTTGAAGCTGACAACGAGAAGGCACGACAGGAAGCTCTTGACCTGTTAGATGAGGAACGTGACATGGCGGCAGCCCGTTCGGCGATTTATCAGCAAGATCTGCGTCGTTATCATAGCCGCCGGGTTAGAACCAGAACCTTTCAAGAAGGTGATTTGGTGCTTTGGCTCATCCAGGATCAGACGGATATGCACAAGCTATCCCCCCCTTGGGAAGGACCCTTTGTGGTCAGCAGGAATCTACACAATGGGTCGTACTACCTAATCGATGTTCGAGAGCGCAAAGACTCACGTAAATCTGAGGAGGAGACCAACCGGCCGTGGAATATTGCTCATCTTAGGCCTTACTATACTTGAGCTATAGGCTCTGCTTATGTACATATTATGATCAATATAATAAGCCGGAACCTCAGCTAAAGCGGGGTATCTGTTGTTTTTCTTACATCATGTGTGGTTACACGGAGCTTACAAAGCGGCGTCCGGTTTACCCCTTGATTTAGCTTCTCAAAGCTTCATATTAGATCACTTGGGGGCTTGGTCGTATCCGAACCATAGCTACACCTCTTGATCGGCGCAAAGCCACAGCATCACTTGGGGGCTTGGTCGTATCCAAACCAAAGCTACACCTCTTGATCGGCGCAAAGCCACTGCATCACTTGGGGGATTGGTCGTATCCGAACCATAGCTACACCTCTTGATCGACATAATGCCACAGCATCACTTGGGGGCTTGGTCGTACCCAAACCATACCTACACCTCTTGATCGGCGTAATGCCACAACATCACTTGGGGGCTTGGTCGTATCCGAACCATAGTCACACCTCTTGATCGGCTCAAAGCCACATAAATCCGGGGCCAAAGAGAGTGTTGTAAAACAACAGCTCAAACATAGGCACCCACTGAGCACAGCTCACAATCTTGCTTGGTAATTCTTTGCTGTCGAATTTAGGGCCTGGAAGCCCATGAAAAGCCTCGACTACAACGGTTTTATTTGCCTTTTGCTAAGTTTCTCTTTCTTTTGATAAGATTTGTGATGTTTTCAAACCGGTGTTTATCAACCCGGTTAGGCTGTCAACTACAAGTTGTCGGTACATGATCAAGTTATAATCCGGAGACTATCAGCCCGGTCTGGTTTTGACTCAAAGTCGCCAGTATGGAATAAACCGGTGTTTATCGCAACCCGGAACGGTTTTATTGTAAACCGGCATCATATAACAGGAGTTACTTCTACTCCGGATTAGGGTTATTATCCTCATTACAAAGTTGGTCAGCCAACACTATGCCTAACGGTCACAGGTATCATATATTTCCATAGTTGGTTATCTTTTACAACCTTGGTAATAAACCTTGGTCATATATATATTCGGGTATCATGACCCGCCCGGTGGTAAACCGCCAGGGCGCTTTAAGTTTCTTATCTGCAGGAACAACTTGAATAAATAGTTATGGATTATGAACATCATATCTTAAGCATGGCGGATTAACATGCATCAGTTGCAGATAAATATGCATGAAGCCATAACAGACCAAGTGTTTTAACTAGCCTATTACAAGCCATTTCAGTGCCCAAAGGGATAATTATTTCTCAATAAGCATTGCAGCGTGGAAGACTAAACCGGCCCTGGCTTATGATTGCTTATCAGCTTGACCTGACGGCTGCGGATCATCTTGCACCGGTTCATCTTCTTTGTCTCTTCCCAGCGGCTGGAAGTCAACAGTTGTCCAGTCGATCCCAGTTAAAGCTTTGAACACAGCTTCGTCGCTTATAAGGGTTGACGGTTCAATATCAGGGGCATAAGTGTGCTTACGGATTGGAGGGATCAGATTTTGCGCTTCCGGAATTAGTGCAGCAACCCGTCTGTTCTTGTCATCATAACTTGCCTGGTAGTATGAGAGATCAGCTTCTTCAGCCAATTGACAAGTCAATGGACGTACTTCCCGGTTTATGGTGCGGAGATCCTCCTGGCCAAATTCTGATCCGTCTTCTTTTAAGCTTGGGAAGCCTTTAGCCACGTCCACGGGATCAAGATCAGGCACCCACGCCTTTGCCCGGGTTAGAGCGGTCAGAGCTCCGGCCCTTGCCGCAGCTTTCTTTAGTTCTTCAACCCGGGCAGGTAGCATGGATAGCCTTTCTAAGGTGTCTTTGATCAAAGTTGGTGGAGGTTTATTGTGCGAAGCGGTCCAGATGATCCGCTGCGCGCCGGTATACAGCTGCTCTATCAGAGTATAGGCCGCCTTCAATTTTTTCTGTACGTCAGAGCCCAGATGGCTAATACGAGTTCCTGCATCATTATAAACGTCAGTAAACCGGGAACACATGGGAAGATATGTTGAAAGTATAAAGCAAGGATGCTTACCAAACACAGCAGCGGTCATCGCATGTACTTGCCGCTTTACACCAGTCAGCTCGTCTACCACCGGTTTGAGAGCTGCCTCTGCGTTTTTAGCTCTTTTCTGCAAAGCGGACTTCTTTGTGTTCCAATCCGACCGCTCCTTGTTGAATCTCTCCTTTAGCTTTTCCATAGCGGCTAAGGCGCTCGTCAGCTCATCTTTTGCCTTGGAAGCTTCGTCCTGTTGGGACTTGATATTTTCTTGCAGATCGGCGATTTGAGATTCCTTTTTGCTCAGCTCAGCCTATAAAGAGACAGATATATATTGAGTTGACAGTACATATTTGAAGTACCAAGCACATAACAAGTTATGCCCTTAGTACTTGGGGGCTAATGCATATTTGCTCTTAATCAGAAATTTTTACAAGTCCCAAGCACAATACAAGTATTAAGCTTGGCACTTGGGGGCTAATGTGTATTTGCTCATAAAATGTTGATATGGGAATTCTTCTACAAAGTCCCGGTTCATCTTTATAAAGTTAAACCGGCCCTTGGGGGCTACATCAGTGAAGTTAAGATGCATTGCTGCAAACATGAAATTGTTACTAAGTCCCGGTTTAACTTGGTATCTTAAACCGTCACTTGGGGGCTACTGGAGTTGATAAGCTACAAGTAAATATAAGAGAGAAAAACTTATGAAAGTTACCTCATATTGCTCCTTCATCAAGTTTACCAAACTAGCTTCATAGTCACGGCTGGTATACAGACGGTTCAAGAAGCCAGAGTGAATGTCTTGAGAATTGAGATGGGCGTAGCTTGATAAATCAGCATTCCATTTGCCTTTGCCGATAGCAGAGAGCTCGTCCTTGGCAGTATGCTTTGACAAAGCGACAGGATTGCCAGGAGTGGTGTGGCCAGTGCCAGTAATCATAATGTCATCATCTTGGTCATCAGCAGCCTTCACTGGAGTTGGCGGTTTGTCAGTATCCTTAACTGGACTGACCGGTTTGTCATCAGTTCGGACAGGGCTGGTTGGCCGGTCTGGATGGCTTGTAGTGTCAACTTGCACTTGTTCGGCAAGGAAGTCATGGTCTTGAGGCGGCAGATCGTTAAGTATGTCGTCAGCGTCGGTTTCTTCCGGATCTGGTGTTTTTTCCGGTTCAACGGCTACATTATCATCAGTCATTTTGCTTAACCGAGCCTTCTTGCTGGGTCTCGGCTTGGCGCTGAGAAAAGATAGACATGATGATCAGTATAGTATGAAAAGATAACACATCAAGAATAAAGACACGTGCATAGCTCACCCATGAACTGTTTTGAGGGGTGGAAGTTGTGTGGCCGATGACTCGCCAGAGGATGAGTGAGAAGTACCCTGATAATTTGAATCAGACGAGTGAAGAGGCTGGTGGAAACAACCTGCTTTGGGGTAAGAAGTATCAATGGGATAAGAGACCTCTGATCGGCGTTTCCCAACCGGACTGTTCGGTAAACCGGCGGAGGTAACTACCTGGCCGCTGTGCCGGGTTGTACGGCGAGCCTCGTGCTGCTGCGTCTTCAAAAGAAAGTTTGGGTCCAAGTAAGCAAGAGGGTGAGAAAATTTTACTTTCCGGTTTGCTTGGCGGATTTTTGATGTTGGCAGAGGATATGAATCGGAGGAAAGAATGGTTACCTCTACGTCCTCAGCATGACTGCCTTCAGCATCGTCCTGATAATAATCATTGTCAATGAGATGTACGAAAAATGAACCAAGAGAGTCAAGTTCTACCTCTGGTTCCGGATTACCCACATCGTCATCAGCTGGTAGATCGAAGGATGCAGTGGTCCTTTTCTTGGCAGGTTTTTTAACAACCTTGGTCTTTGGACGAACTGGCTTGACCGGTTTGTCTTGCGGCTTCGCCGGTTTGTCTTGTGATGGTTTCTTGTTCCAGAACGGATCATCACCCTATCAGAAAATAATCACACTGTCAGAGAATATTTGGACAGAAGCAACGTCAGATAAAAAGATTATATGATTCTTACAGCTGGTGGTTTGTTGAAGGTGCAGAAAGGGAGTAGTCCGGTTTGGGCACAGACAGTCTCCGGTTCGTTCAATATTTTTTTACAGCCTCGGTGACTTCTGCATCGGTAAGCTGAATGTCAATGTGCCGTTGAGCATCCTTCAAGCTTCCCGTATACTCACACATCAAACCGGAGCGCCGGCTTAAGGGCAGAATCCTCCAGCTTATCCAGCAACGAGCAAGATCAACTCCTGTCAAACCGTTCGCCATGAAGGCTCTAAGCTTTGATAATTGGGGAGCATAGTTGGCCCTTTCTCTTGCCGTCAACCTCTGAGGAAAAGGATGTGTGTTGCTAAGGCGTTCAGGGCGGTAACCCGGCAGGGGGTTTTCGTCAGGTGGAGATGTATCCATGCAATAAAACCAAGTCTGGTTCCACTCTTTGGGGTGACTGTGGAGTTTGGGATGAGGGAAGGTGACTCATTTCCTTTTCTGAACCGCCATTCCGCCCAGTTCCGTATTGGGTCCATCCGAGAACTCTGTGCGACGGTTTAAGTGAAAGAAATCCCTAAACAGTTCGACTGTAGGTTCCTCTTGCAGATAAACCTCACAAAAGGCTTGGAAGTGGCAGATGTTGGTCACAGAATTGGGACCGATGTCCTGAGGGCACAGTTGAAAACTGGCCAGTACATCCCGGAAATTTTTTGAACCGGGAGGGCTAAAACCTCGTCCGAGATGATCAGCAAGTACGACTACCTCTCCGTCCTTGGGTGTAGGAGGATTTTCCGGGCCAGGGACCCTCCAGTGGATGACATCTTTTTTGGCTAAAGCGCCCGTTTTAACAAGATTGCTTAACTACTCTTCGGTTACTCGAGAAGGAGCCCAATTGCATTCATAGACTTGCTTGGCCATGGCAATGGAAATCTGAAACATGATTATTGTCGGTTTAAGATTTACAGTGGACAACTGTACAGTGGTATAAGGATACAAGCATATTGATAAACCGGATTTGGTTATTCGTAAACCGGAGTCTGACAATGGAAACAGTGTAATGCATTGGCGGTTCAACAGGGGACTAATGGTATCTACCGGGTCATCATTTTTTCTGTGAAGTTAAACCGCCCAATCTGGTATTAAAAGCGTATAAGTGAAGGAAGAAACAAGTTTCACATCTTGCTATGGTAATTTCAGATCTACCGCGCGTTGGAAAAACAAAATATATTCTGACCTAATTTCCAGCGTCCTAAAGGTTCACCAAGTTGAGATGAGTTGGATATCAAGCAGGTGCCTTAACAAAAGAAAGGAGTCTAAGCTACAAAAGTGTTGAAAATAGTCAGATCTAACCGGCCATAGGTGCTACCGAAGGAAGAACAGCTTCTAGCTATGCAGAACACCGAACCCTAATGGCGGATCTAGGGCGAGAAGAAGAAGGACTTACTGGTGCAGGAGGAAGCAGCGGAGGATCACCGCTTTTCTCTGATGCGATCTGGTTGATGCAGCGGCCTTTGTTGAAGCAGAGGCGAAGGACGACGGCGGCGGCGGAGCTTGAGGGTCGGTCGGTGCAAGGAAGACGACGACGCGAAGAGGCACGAGGGGGAAAATGGAAAGACCCCCTGGCCCTATTTATAAGAGCAGAAAGATAAGCATCAGGCGCGAAAATCGAGGAGCCTAAATTTTTGGTATGAGGCGGAGCTGTCGCCTCGATTGTCGGAGGCTCGTTAATGACAGGTGACGTCACGGCGGTTTACCATGATCCTAGAAGATGATGTCACGGCAGTTTAAAAGATTATGTGAAGATGTTGAAGAAGAAATTTTCTTAAAGTATTGAGGATTGACATGAACCAGTTCAAATCAATCTGGGGCCTAATGTTGGGGATATTACCACTGGGCGTAAACCGGCCAGGAGAGGCCGGGTTAACCCCATAAGTAGTTCATCTGTATCTGAAGTCCATGAAGACAGACGGTGACGCTTCATGAAGGCCCAGGGCCCAAAGCCGGTTTAAGGCCTGTAGACATAAACCGGTATTGATATGTAAACTTGTGTTGTAAGATAGAAGTAGCAGAGACCGAGCCGGACACGATTGTGAGCCGGCCTCGAGATTCTGTAAACCGACGGGCGTCTACCCATGTATATAAGGGGACGACCCGGCGGCGGTTCAAGGACAACAGACAACAACTCGAGACTCAGGCAAAGCGTATTCGCTCCCTGGACATCAAAACCCCATCAATTCCATCACAACTAGACGTAGGCTTTTACCTTCATCGTAAGGGGCCGAACTAGTATAAAACTCTCTTGCGTCCCTTGTCCGCTTTAACCCCTTTAAACTAACCCGTAGCGATGGCTCCACGACTAAGTCTGTTCTCTAGGACATCTGTCATGACAAAACCACGACAGGATACGTATTTGTATTTAGTGGTGGAGCTATCAGTTGGTGCAGTTCCAAGCAGAGCGTCGTGGAGGGATCTACGTGTGAAGCGGAGTACATAGCTACATCGGAAGAAGCAAATGAAGGAGTCTGGATGAAGGGGTTCATATCCGTTCAAGGTGTAATACCTAGTGCATCGGGTCCAATGAAAATCTTTTGTGACAATACTGGAGCATTTGCCTTGGCGAAGGAATCCAGATTTCCCAAAAGATCCAAACACATCAAGAGACGCTTCAACTCCATCCGTGATCAAGTCAAGGAGGGAGACATAGAAATTTGCAAAATACATAAGGATCTGAATGTAGCAGACCCGTTAACTAAGCCTCTTCCACGAGAAAGACATGATAATCACCAAGACTCCATGCGTGTTAGATTCATTACAATGTAATCTAGATTATTGACTCTAGTGCAAGTGGGAGACTAAAGGAAATATGCCCTCAAGGCAATAATAAAGTTGTTATTTTATATTTCCTTATTCATGATAAAGGTTTATTATTCATGCTAGAATTGTATTGATAGGAAACCTCAATACATGTGTGAATATATAAATAAACACCGTGTCCGTAGTGAGCCTCTACTTGACTAGCTTGTTGATCAAAGATGGTTAAGGTTTCCTAACCATGGACATGAGTTGTCAGTTGTTAACGGGATCACTGAAGGAAATATGCCCTAGAGGCAATAATGAAGTTATTATTTATTTCCTTATATCATGATAAATGGTTATTATTCATGCTAGAATTGTATTAACCGGAAACTTGATACATGTGTGAATACATAGACAAACAGAGTGTCACTAGTATGCCTCTACTTGACTAGCTCGTTGATCAAAGATTGTTATGTTTCCTAGCCATAGACATGAGTTGTCATTTGATTAACGGGATCACATCATTAGGAGAATGATGTGATTGACTTGACTCATTCCGTTAGCTTAGCACTCGATCATTTAGTATGTTGCTATTGCTTTCTTCATGACTTATACATGTTCCTATGACTATGAGATTATGCAACTCCCGTTTACCGGAGGAACACTTTGTGTGCTACCAAACGTCACAACGTAACTGGGTGATTATAAAGGTGCTCTACAGGTACTTCCAAAGGTACTTGTTGGGTTGGCGTATTTCGAGATTAGGATTTGTCACTCCGATTGTCGGAGAGGTATCTCTGGGCCCACTCAGTAATACACATCACTATAAGCCTTGCAAGCATTGTGACTAATGAGTTAGTTGCGTGATGATGTATTACGGAACGAGTAAAGAGACTTGCCGGTAACGAGATTGAACTAGGTATCGAGATACCGACGATCGAATCTCGGGCAAGGTACATACCGATGACAAAGGGAACAACGTATGTTGTTATGCGGTCTGACCGATAAAGATCTTCGTAGAATATGTGGGAGCCAATATGAGCATCCAGGTTCCGCTATTGGTTATTGACCGGAGAGGTGTCTCGGTCATGTCTACATAGTTCTTGAACCCGTAGGGCCCGCACGCTTAATGTTACGATGACGGTTATATTATGAGTTTATGTGTTTTGATGTACCGAAGGAGTTCGGAGTCCCGGATGAGATCGGGGACATGACGAGGAGTCTCGAAATGGCCGAGACGTAAAGATCGATATATTGGACGACTATATTCGGACTTCCGAAAGGTTCCGAGTGATTCGAGTATTTTTCGGAGTACCGGAGAGTTACGGGAATTCGTATTGGGCCTTAATGGGCCATACGGGAAAGGAGAGAAAGGCCCCAAAGGGTGGCTGCACCCCTCCCCATGGACTAGTCCGAATTGGACTAGGGAGGGGGGCACCCCCTTCCTTCTTTCTCCTTCTCCCTTCCCTTCTCCTATTCCAACAAGGAAAGGAGGAGTCCTACTCCCCACTACAGGAATTAGCTATTTTGCCGTCTGCCACGGCGGACGGCAAAGGCATGAACGGCGGACGGCAAAAGGCTCCGGCAAAGTAATCAGCTATTTTGCCGTCTGCCACGGCGGACGGCAAAGGCATGAACGGCGGACGGCAAAGGCCTTTGCCGTCAGCCGCGGACGGCAAAAGGCTCTGGCAAAGTAGGCTACGGTAAACAGCTACTTTGCCGTCTGCTTCCGGGCGGCTGACGGCAAAGGCCCTTTTCCGTCTGCCGTGGACGGCAAAGAGAGCGGACAGCAATAATTGCGCTGTCAGTCCGTTAAGTGGCTAACGGCAGGCCTTTGCCGTCCACGGCAGACGGCAAACTTTCTAGTGTCTTTGTCGTCCGCCTTATGATGTCATCTACACGTCACTACATGGCAGGCCTTTGCCGTCCGCCGCTGATGGCAAAATTGTTTACTCTTTGTCGTCTGCCACTGTAGGCAAACTGACCAAATGGGTCAGCTCCCAGGAAGCACAGCTGGCTGCCACGTGGCTTCTTTGCCGTCCGCGGCAGACGGCAAAGAGCCCTTGCCGTCGGTGGCAGACGGCAAAGAGCCTGCATATTGGCTCTTTTTCTGTTTTTTATTAAATCCAACAATTTTCACAGCAAATATATATGACATATATAGATATATTTCACAGGCATTCATATCACATATATCCATCACATAAGTTCCATACATTCATACATAAGCAAGTTCAATCCATTCATACATAAGCAACTTCCATCCATACATATTACATAAGCAAGTTCCATCCATCAATTCATACATAAACAAGTTCTATCCATACATAAACAAGAAGACTAGAACAAGAAGAGTAGCTTCCATGAAGTGAATGAAATCTGCAAAATGGCAAAATAAGAAAGTTAGAAATAGGTGACTAGAATAAGAAGACTAGAACAAGAAGAGTAGAACAAGAAGAAGACTAGAACAAGAAGAGTAGAACAAGAAGAAGACTAGAACAAGAAGAGTAGAACAAGAAGAAGACTAGAACAAGAAGAGTATGTCATTTATGAGCTAACTTACGTGAAATGGATCATATATGAGCTAACTAAGTTGAAATGGGTTGTTTATGAGCTAGCTAAGGTGAAATGGATCATTTATGAGCTAACTTAGTTGAAATGGGTTGTTTATGAGCTAACTAAGGTCAAATGGATCGTTTTTGAGGTAACTAAGGTGAAATGGATCGTTTTTGGGCTAACTTAGGTGAAATGGATCATTTAAGAGCTAATTTAGGTGAAATGGATCGTTTTTTAGCTAACTTGGTGAAATGGATCGTTTATGAGCTAACCAAGGTGAAATGGGTCATTTTAAAGCTAACGTAGGTAAAATGGATCATTTAGGAGCTAATATAGGTAAAATGGGTCATTTTTTAGCTAACTTGGATGAACTGGATCATTTATAAGCTAACCAAGGTAAAATGGGTCATTTTAGAGCTAACTTAGGTAAAATGGATCGTTTACGAGCTAACTAAGCTAATTATGCAATTTTTGACATAAGTAAGCTAAGTACAGATCGTTTTAGAGCTAACTTAGGTAAAATGGATGGTTTTGGAGGTCAGTAAGCTTATTAAGTCATTTTGGAGGAGAAGAAGCTAAGTCTAGGTCATTATGGTAAGCATTGGAGGAAATAAAGCTAAGTCTAGGTCTTTATGCATGTGTTAAGCAAAACACTAGATAAACTTACCATGATCCAGGAGGTGTAGGAGCGGGCTGGCTCGTGTCGGTAGCTGGAGAAGGATCGTGCGATGCTTGTCTGGAGTTACGCTGCACCAAAGATCATTTCCAATGTCTTGTTAGCATGATGACACTCAAATGTTAAGACTAGCAAGTAATGTCCATTCAAATTAAACTCACTGTGGTCCCAGGAGCAATCATTGGCATCGGCGGAGCGGTCTGGCCGGTCTTCTCGCACACAGACTGCACATTTGGTTTTGACGACTCAGTCATACTAGTTAGTAATGAGACAAACACTACATGAATGTTTTGGCTAATCTGCAGAAGAAACTTACCACAAGTAGCTCGTACATGGCCCTTGCCTGCATGTCATTCCGTGCCCTCTCCTCCTCCAACATCTTTGCCGTCCTCTCCTCCAACTCCCGCTGCCTCTCCACCGCCTCCGCCAGAAGTTTCTCCACTCTATTTCTCTCAGTCTGTATAGCATCCTGCAACACCACTCACATGACCATTTGTAATCATTGATGGAAGCGCACACAATGTAATGGAGAAAGATAGCTGAGTACGTATCACTAACCTTGATGGCGAGTTGGACTGGACGTTCACGAGGCCTTATCTCAGGAGCGGAGCTCGACTGGCGCGCCTTGATCTCCGGGAGAGTGCTAGGACAACGGATAAGTCCATCTCCAATGGCTATGGAGCCATGGGACCTCCCGCCACCAGATATCATCACCAGCTCTGGATCAATGGGACCCTGGCTCGGGTTAAAGTCCTCCCCTTTCCTCGCCTTCCCCTCATCTCTATATCTCACGAGCTTGTTGTGGGAGGAGATGTTGGTGAAGTTGTTTGCATCATCGAGGTCAGACGGAGAGAATGCCTTGACTTTCTTGAAAGAGGCAGTGTGGGCCATGGCATACATGTCGTACACCTCTGGCACCTTATCCACCTTATTGTGGCGTGCCTGAAAGAGAGAAACAATGTAAATTAGTAATTAAAGGGCTCAAGCTAGCATGATGAATGAATTGCATGAATCATGAAGCAAACCACATACCCAGTTCCGCCCGAACTGATATAAGTTGGAGCTGCCTTGATGGTGTGGCACACCTTCCATTTGGGCACGTTTGTCCTTGGCCTCGTTGTGGAGGGCTAGCCATTCTTTTGAGCACCACTCATTGACCAACACCTCCCAACAATCCATCCGATCCGCACACCATCTCGGAGGCCCCTAAGTTAGCAAATAGAAACTTGAGCGCTACGGCTAAGAATTACTAAATGAAGGAACTTAAGTAGAAGGCCTTAAGAATTACCTTCATGTACTGCTCCTTACTCAGGAACTTATCGCGGCACGCTGGCTTGGTCTTCTTGATACCACGCAAGGCGTAGTAGTCTCGAACAGCCTGCACCCGAGCCTCGTGCCTAAGTTCTGTAGTAGGCACTTGCAGACGTTCTCGGTAACATGTGCCGCGTCCTCCTCGTATCCCTCCTCACACCTGTAGAATGTTTGCAATCAAATGAGACAATATTGATTAGTACAACTAATAACTAGCTAGTTGAAGATTTTTAAATGTGTAAAGGAGAAATTACCCAGAACTTTCTGATCACCATGTCTGCCCTTGTGTCGCACAAGACACCGTCGATAATCTCATCCGGCGGGGCCGGGGCAGCCAAGTAGTGCTCCCAGCTCAATCCAAGCTCTGGAAGCCGACCCTCACCAGGCAACGTGACAAACCCCGGGAAGTTTTGCCGGCAAAGAACTCCAAGGACGGAGTTGGGCCGGCGGACACTATGATGGTGGTCCCAACCCCTGCAGCATGACAAGGCCAACGCATTAGTTATTTGAAGAAACGTGAATGCAGAAGGTACAAAAATATTAAATGCACTTACCTCTCCCCATCAGGGAAAATCAACCACCTCTGCTCGCGGGTCGCTGGCACGGACGGGAGCCGCGTAGCACCACGCTGGTAGACGGTGCCCCCCTCCTCCTCAATATCAGTCGGCTCCCCGCCATCATCAGCATGGCCACTCGGCTCCTCGGGCTGATCCGGCCAGGTATCCCATCCAGACGTGTGCTCCTCCGGGGTCTCGTGGGCCGAACTCTCGTGGGCCGAAGGCCAGTCGACCCGAGGCTCGTGGGCCCAAGACCCGTGGACCGGAGGCTCGTGGACCGGAGTCCGTGTAGCCTCCTCCTTGGACGAGTCCACCCTAGCAGTCACGTGCTCGGGTGAAACAGCTGGGGGTGGCGGCGAGGAAGGCGCCGTAGCAGTCACCCTACGTCCTCTCCCGCGACCACGTGCCCCACCTCCTCTCTTCCTACCTCGTCCCCTGCTGGGCACCGCGGTCGACGAAGAAGGGCCCGGCGGTGTCGCCATACTGTCCAGCAACGCTCGGCGGAGAGGTGCGTGTGGAATGGAAGACCTCACACCACGCGCCGATGAAGAAGGGGCCTCGGCGCGCTCCCGACCAGCGCCCACCATCTTTCAACACCTGCCATGACAAACAGTAAACGAAATTAGTACAACATAAAAAAAAGACCGACATGAATAATAATATGTGTATCACTTAAGTGTATCATCATCAAGTACAACATAAAAAAATTTAATACCTGACACTACTAATAATCTCGATCAGTATCATCAATAAATGCATAATCATCATCATCACTATAATCAATGACGGGCTCATAGGGTTCAGTGGCATCAACATGTGGAAGGCCACCTTAACGTAATCGGTCAAGCATTGACAGGTCATCCGCAGCAGTAACCTCTTCTTGTTCCGGCTCTTCTTGTTCCTCCTCTGGGGTGATGTCGGATTCACTGTCGCTGTCTACTTCAATGTTTTGGGGTGAAGTATAGCGGTTCTTGAAATGCTTTTTGGAAAGACGTGTCTCTTGGAAGAATTCTCCTTCATATGTGTCTGGGTTAATGTGAGGTTCATAATCCTCTTCCTTTGGGGGAGATAGTCTAGCACGTGGCGGCACTTCATAAACGACATCCCAACCTTTCAGATTTGGATTAGTTTGGCAGGCCCACGATAGATAGAATACTTGGGTCGCCTGTTGAGCCGTAATATAGACATCAGGAACATCTAAATGGGTGCTTTGGTTGATTTCAACTAGCCCTATATGTTCATGAGTCCTTCTAGTCTCCTTCGGCTGAAACCAATAACATTTGAAGACTACGACATTCGGTGGGTTTTCACCATAGAATAGAAGTTCATAAATTGCTTCAACTCTCCCATAATACTCGGTACCTCCTTCGCCGATAGCAGATAGACAACAATTTGTAGACTTTCGGTCGGCCATAGATAGCTCTTTGCCATAGGTACGAAAGCGATACCCGTTGATGTCGTATTTGTCAAATGAACGGACCTTATAGTCAAAACCATTAGCGACTTGTCTCAATTCGGCATCCATAGACTCTGAATTAGCCTACAAGTTTAATATGAAAGGATTGTTGCATTACACACAAATTAGCGAATGAAATGAAATTGTCTAATAGAAATTACCGCTTGTTTGAACCAAGAGATGAAACCGGGATAGCCGCCTCCTTGCTTTGCGAGAAGCTCATACTCTTCGACAGAATCCTTTTGGATCACCGCTCCATACAAGAATAAGGCGACGTATCGACTGTATGAAATATCCAGGAATAAGAGCAGTTCAAAGGAAATAGAAGTTGCGAAACAATGTACCGAGAACTTACTCGATGTACGGCCGCACTTCTATCAGGTTGTTGAAGATATACAACGAAATGGTCCGCCATTCTTCGTTATCCAAAGATACTGGATTTGAAACACTGGCTGGTGCGAGATTCCCTTTGAATAGGTTGAGGTTGGATCCACCCTTTTTAGGGTCGTCAGCATTGCACCCAGGCTTCGGATTATGCAAATGACGATTTTTGGCTTCGTAGTGTGCTGTCACGAAGTTTGCTGCCTCCTCAGTGATGAATGCCTCAGCCATCGATGCTTCAATTCTACGTTTATTTTTACATTTTTGTCGAAGCGTCTTCTGCATCCTCTCAGTTGGGTAGCACCAACGATTTTGCACGGGCCCCCCCAATCTTGCCTCGGTCGGGAGATGCAAAATCAAATATTGCATTGGATTAAAGAAGCCCGGTGGAAAGATCTTCTCTAACTTGTAGATCAACTCCAGCGCCAACTCTTCCATTTCTTCTAGCACGCCAGGCGATAGTTCTTTCGCACAAAAACACGGAAGAAATAGCTGAGTTCTGCCAGTACTAGCCATTCATCCTCAGGGATGAAGCCACGCAACATCACCGGCATTACCCGCTCAATCCATATCTGCCAATCATGACTCTTGAGACCAAATATCTTCAATTTATCACGACTGGCTCCCCTCTTTAGATTCGCTGCATACCCATCGGGGAACATCAACTGCATTTTCACCCACAAGATAATTTCCCTCATAGCTGGCCTTCCAAGATTGAACCATGCCTTTGGCTTCGTCCAGTTCTGCTTTCCTTTCGGTTCTTTCATGTTTTGTAACGGCCTATCACATAGCGCCTCCAGATCGACTCTAGCCTTAGTATTATCCTTTGACTTCCCATCTATGACGAACAATGTACCAAAAAGTGCCTCGGTGATATTCTTCTCAGTGTGCATCACGTCGATGTTGTGTGGGCAAAGGAGGTCTTTGAAGTAAGGCAGATCCCATAAGCATGTTTTGTGAGTCCAGGCGTGCTTAGAATTATACCCCTTGAAGTACCCTGGACGCTCTGGATCTGGCTCGAGAGCGTTTAACTGATCCAGGGTCTGTTGGCCTGTCAATGCAGGTGGTGCAGAGTTTTTGACAACTCTACCTCTGATGAAGTTCTTCTTGTCTTTCCTGAACTTATGGCGAGGATTCAGGAACTGTCTATGCATGTCGAAGCAAGAAAACTTGCGACCGGCCTGAAGCCAACGAAACTCAAGAGCTCCCTTGCATGTGGGGCACGGGAACCTTCCATGCACACACCAGCCAACGAATAGCGCATACGCCGGCAAGTCATGCGTCGAGTACATGTACCAGACACGCATTATGAAGTTCCGTTTGCTATAGGCGTCGTATGTCTTGAACCCATTATCCCAGGCTTCTTGCAATTCGTCCTTAAGCGGCTGCATGTACACATTCATATTTTTCACCGGATAGTTGGGCCCTGGAATTATCAACGTCAGGAAAATGTTCTTTCTTTGCATAATCTGTCCGAGGGGGAGATTGAGTGGAAAGACAAATACGGGCCAACAACTGTATTGGGTTGCCGTCATACCAAACACACTGAACCCATCCGTGCTGATGCCGACTCGAGGATGCCTCAGATCTGCCGCTTTGTCACCATGTAATTCATCAAACTTTTTCCATGCAACACCATCCGATGTGTGTACAATCATCAGATTCCCATCTGCATCTAGTTCGGTTCTTTTGCCCGTTTTGTGCCATGTCATCTGTCTGGCCGTCTCTTCGACCATGAAAAGACGTTGAAGTCTTGGTACGATTGGCATATACCGAAGAACACTAACGGGGATTTTGGTCTGTGTCTTCTCACTCATACCGTTGTCTACCACAACATACCTGGAAGACTTGCAAATGGGACAATAGTTCAAGTCCGCATAGTCAAGCCTAAACAAGACACATCCTTTCTCACATGCATGTATCTTATCATAGGGCATCTTCAGTGCACGGAGGATTTTGTCCGACTGGTACAGGTTTGCAGGCATTACATAGCCTTTGGGTAGAAAGCGTCCAAATACTGTCATCATTACATCGTAGCATTCTCTGCCCAAGTTGAACTGAGCCTTCAGAGCCATTACTTGTGAGATGGCATCCAACTGACAAAGCTCAGTGTGCTCATGGAGCGGACGTTTTGAAGACTCCAACATTTCATTGAAGGCCTTTGCAGATTCCTCCATCTCCTCGTCCGAATCCCGAGCATCATCGAAGTCTTGCACCATGTTTTCCATCCCGGTACCATGCTCGTCGGTGCGACGACGATCCACCTCAGCTCGGTCACGTTGGGCAGACTCACCATGAAATGTCCACACCGTATAATCGGGCGTAAAACCACTCTTCTGCAGGTGTTTGCCCATTTCAGCCTCTGTCCTCTTTTCCCAATTGCCGCACCGTAAACAGGGGCACCAGGTTTTCCTCTGGCCATTTGCAAATGCGGCTCGCACAAACCCCTTGGTTTTTGTGAACCATTCAGTGCTCCATTTGTTCTGACCAGTGTGACCGGTGTACATCCACGCACGATCACTCATCTTGACTTTCAGAGCTACTAGACACACAACAAATATATATATATAATTCACCATGTATATATTCATCAGTTGATCTACTTTGTCAATTTTATTACGTCCATGCAACCTACACTCTAATAGGTAATGATAGGTCCTAATCCCACCCGAGTATGTTTAGATTGGGTTCATTTTCCCATGCTATGCTCCGGATCCTACGCAAAATTTCGGCAGCACCTCCCCGCTGTTCTCCTGATACACGTCTCTGCAATAAACAGAGAGGATGTGTACCCGAAGAACAACAGGGGAGGCACTGACGAAATTTATGCGTCGGATCCGGAGCAAAGCATATGGGAAAACGAACCCAATCTAAACATACTCGGGCTATCCATGGATAGCGTTGGACAATTCGAAAGAATCAACGTTATAAATATGCAAATGCATGCATATTTATAACTATGACGCTTTCGAACGGGAGACACATATTGGTTAGGCATACTGAAGATTCAAGACACATATATAGCTAGCTATCAAGTTTCATCGGAATAGATCAAATAATTAATGCGGGAGGAGGACATGTCATTTGTGCTCACCAACGAACGAAGGGGCAGAGCTCGTCAAACGCACGGCGAGGTCGTCGAACACCAAACCTCGCAGCGATGAAACAACTGCACATTTAAAACTACCCGATCAACACAATTATATATGATGTTTTTCATAACAAAATCAAAAAATATATGACCTAACTAATAATTCACAAATATATGACCCCGTCGGCCTCTGGAAGGCCAAAGAACACCTTTTCGGGAGGTGTCGGGGGTCGGGGTGTCGTGTCGGTATCGGGGTGCCGTGTCGGGGTCAGGCTCGGATCGGGGTGTCGGGGTCGGGGTCGGGGTCGGGGTGTCGGGGTCGGGGTCGGGGTGTCGTGTCGGTGTCGGGGTGCCGTGTCGGGGTCGGGGTCGGGGTCTCGGGGTCGGGGTCTCGGGTCGGGGTGCCGTGTCGGTGTCGGGGTCGGGGTGTCGGGTCAGGCTCGGGGAAGGGGTGTCGGGGTCGGGGTAGGGGTCGGGGTGTCGGGGTCGGGGTCTAGGGGTCGGGGTGTCGTGTCGGGGTGCCGGGTCGGGGTCGGGGTGCCGTGTCGGGTCGGGGTTTTTTCCTCTTTTTTCCTTTTCTTCTTCTTCCTCTTCTTCCTTTTCTTCCTTTTTTTCCTTCTTCTTCTTCTTCTTCTTCTTCTTCCTCCTTTCCTTTTTCCTCTTCTTCTTCTCCTCCTCTCCTCTTTTTTCTTCTTCTTCTTCCTCTTCTTCTTTTTTCTTCTCCTCCTCCTCTTCTTCTTCTTCCTTTCCTTTCTCCTCTTCTTCTTCTCCTCCTCTCCTCTTTTTTTCTTCTTCTTCTTCTTTCCTCAAACTAAACTAAACCTAAAACTAAACCTAAAACTAAACCTAAATCTAAAACTAAAACTAAAACTAAATCTAAACTAAACATAAACCTAAAACTAAAAAAACAGAAAAAAAAGGAATAAACTAAATCTAAACCTAAAACTAAACTAAAACTGAACCTAAAACTAAAACTAAAACTAAATCTAAACTAAACATAAACCTAAAACTAAAAAAACAGAAAAAAAGGAAAAAAAGAGGAGGCAGAGCTCACCTGGGTCAGGGCCGGTGGAGGAGGTGGCCGGTGGAGGAGGGGGGCGGGGCGGCCTGGGGCGGCGGCGTCGGGCCCGGGGCGGTGGGGCGCGGAGGGGCCGGGGCGCGGCGGCGCCGAGACGGTAGGGCGGCGGGGGCGACGGGCGGGGGGCCGGTGGGGGAGGTGGCCGGTGGAGGGGGCGGGGCGGCCTGGGGCGGCGGCGCCGGGCCCGGGGCGGTGGGGCGCGGCGGCGCCGAGACGGTAGGGCGGCGGGGGCGACGGGGCGGGGGGCCGGTGGGGCGCCGGGTGGTGGGGCGACTGCGCCGGGCGGCAGTGGCGACGGGGCGGGGGGCCGGTGGGGCGGCGGGGTGGTGGGGCGACCGGGCGGCGGCGAGTGGTGGGGGCGGCGGCGCGCGTGTGAAGAGCAGGGAGAGAAACAGGGCGCGCGGGGTGGGGCGCGGCCGTTAGATATGTTAAATCTTTGCCGTCCGCCCCCTTTGCCGTCCGCTTTTTTGGTCTTTGCCGTCTGCTAGCAGACGGCAAAGAGGGGGGCCGTTAAGTTTTTTTAAGCAGCTCGTCAGTGGGGCCCCCTCCCTCTTTGCCGTCAGCTAGCCGACGGCAAAGAATCTTTGCCGTCAGCTAGCGGACGGCAAAGAATTGGCTGATGGCAAAGACTTTCTTTTCCATCAGCCAGTTCTTTGCCGTCAACTTTTGGGTAGCTGATGGCAAAGAGCTTCTTTGCCGTCTGCTAGCTGACGGCAAAGAGCTGGCAGATGGCAAAGTAGCTGATTCCAGTAGTGGGCTCGGTGGGAGTAGGACTCCCCCCTTGGCGCGCCCTCCTCCTTGGCCGGCGGCCTCCCCCTTGCTCCTTTATATACGGGGCCAGGGGCACCCCATGGACACAACAATTGATCTATTGATCTCTTAGCCGTGTGCGGTGCCCCCCTCCACCATATTACACCTCGATAATATCGTAGCGGTGCTTAGGCGAAGCCCTGCGTCGGTAGAACATCATCATTGTCACCACGCCGTCGTGCTGACGAAACTCTCCCTCAACACTCGGCTGGATCGGAGTTCGAGGGACGTCATCGAGCTGAACATGTGCTGAACTCGGAGGTGTCGTACATTCGGTACTTGATCGGTCGGATCATGAAGACGTACGACTACATCAACCGCGTTGTGTTAACGCTTCCGCTATCGGTCTACGAGGGTACGTGGACAACACTCTCCCCTCTCGTTGCTATGCATCACCGTAATCTTGCGTGTGCGTAGGAAATTTTTTGAAATTACTACGTTCCCCAACAGTGGCATCCGAGCCTGGTTTTATGCGTTGATGTTATGCACGAGTAGAACACAAGTGAGTTGTGGGCGATATAAGTCATACTGCTTACCAGCATGTCATACTTTGGTTCAGCGGTATTGTGAGATGAAGCGGCTCGGACCGACATTACGCGTACGCTTACGCGAGACTGGTTTCACCGTTGCGAGCACTCGTTACTTCAAGGTGACTGGCGGGTGTCTGTCTCTCTCACTTTAGTTGAACCGAGTGTGGCTACACCCGGTCCTTGCGAAGGTTGAAACAGCACCAACTTGACAAACTATCGTTGTGGTTTTGATGCGTAGGTAAGAACGGTTCTTGCTAAGCCCGTAGCAGCCACGTAAAACTTGCAACAACAAAGTAGAGGACGTCTAACTTGTTTTTGCAGGGCATGTTGTGATGTGATATGGTCAAGACATGATGCTATATTTTATTGTATGAGATGATCATGTTTTGTAACCGAGTTATCGGCAACTGGCAGGAGCCATATGGTTGTCGCTTTATTGTATGAAATGCAATCGCCATGTAATTGTTTTACTTTATCACTAAGCGGTAGCGATAGTCGTAAAAGCAATAGTTGGCGAGACGACAACGATGCTACGATGGAGATCAAGGTGTCGCGCCGGTGACGATGGTGATCATGACGGTGCTTCGAAGATGGAGATCACAAGCACAATATGATGATGGCCATATCATATCACTTATATTGATTGCATGTGATGTTTATCTTTTATGCATCTTATCTTGCTTTGATTGACGGTAGCATTATAAGATGATCTCTCACTAAAATTTCAAGATAAAAGTGTTCTCCCTGAGTATGCACCGTTGCGAAAGTTCTTCGTGCTGAGACACCACGTGATGATCGGGTGTGATAGGCTCTACGTTCAAATACAACGGGTGCAAAACAGTTGCACACGCGGAATACTCAGGTTAAACTTGACGAGCCTAGCATATGCAGATATGGCCTCGGAACACGGAGACCGAAAGGTCGAGCGTGAATCATATAGTAGATATGATCAACGTAGTGATGTTCACCATTGAAACTACTCCATCTCACGTGATGATCGGACATGGTTTAGTTGATATGGATCACGTGATCATTTAGAGGATTAGAGGGATGTCTATCTAAGTGGGAGTTCTTAAGTAATATGATTAATTGAACTTGGATTTATCATGAACTTAGTCCTGATAGTATTTTGCAAATTATGTTGTAGATCAATAGCTCGCGTTGTTGCTTCCCTGTGTTTATTCTTGATATGTTCCTAGAGAAAAATTATGTTGAAAGATGTTAGTAGCAAAGAAGCGGATTGGATCCGTGATCTGAGGATTATCCTCATTGTTGCACAGAAGAATTATGTCCTTGATGCACCGCTAGGTGACAGACCTATTGCAGGAGCAGATGCAGACGTTATGAACGTTTGGCTAGCTCAATATGATGACTACTTGATAGTTTAGTGCACCATGCTTAACGGCTTAGAATCGGGACTTCAAAGACGTTTTGAACGTCATGGACCATATGAGATGTTCCAGGTGTTGAAGTTAATATTTCAAGCAAATACCCGAGTTGAGAGATATGAAGTCTCCAACAAGTTCTATAGCTAAAAGATGGAGGAGAATAGCTCAAGTAGTGAGCATGTGCTCAGATTGTCTGGGTACTACAATCGCTTGAATCAAGTGGGAGTTAATCTTCCAGATAAAATAGTGATTGACAGAATTCTCTAGTCACCATCAACAAGTTAGTAGAACTTCGTGATGAACTATAGTATGCAAGGGATGACGAAAGTAATTCCCGAGCTCTTCGTGATGCTGAAATCGACGAAGGTAGAAATCAAGAAAAACATCAAGTGTTGATGGTTGACGAGACCACTAGTTTCTAGAAAAGGGCAAAGGGAAGAAGGGGAACTTCAAGAAGAACGGCAAGCAAGTTGCTGCTCAAGTGAAGAAGCCTAAGTCTGGTCCTAAGCCTGAGACTAAGTGCTTCTACTGCAAAGGGACTGGTCACTGGAAGCGGAACTACCCCAAGTATTTGGTGGATAAGAAGGATGGCAAAGTGAACAAAGGTATATTGGATATACATGTTATTGATGTGTACTTACTAGTGTTTATAGCAACCCCTCAGTATTTGATACTGGTTCAGTTGCTAAAGAGTAGTAACTCAAAACGGGAGTTGCAGAATAAACAGAGACTAGTAAAAGGCGAGGTGACGATGTGTGTTGGAAGTAATTCCAAGATTGATATGATCATCATCGCACACTCCCTATACTTTCGGGATTAGTGTTGAAACTAAATAAGTGTTATTTGGTGTTTGCATTGAGCATGAATATGATTTGATCATGTTTGTTGCAATAAGGTTATTCATTTAAATTAGAGAATAATTGTTGTTCTGTTTACATGAATAAAACCTTCTATGGTCATACACCCAATAAAATGGTTTGTTGGATCTCGATCGTAGTGATACACATATTCATAATAATGAAGCCAAAAGATGCAAAGTTAATAATGATAGTGCAACTTATTTGTGGCACTGCCGTTTAGGTCATATTGGTGTAAAGCGCATGAAGAAACTCCATACTGATGGGATTTTGGAATCACTTGATGCTTGCGAACCGTGCCTCATGGGCAAGATGACTAAAACGCCGTTCTCCGGAACTATGAGAGAGCAACAGATTTGTTGGAAATCATACATACAGATGTATGTGGCCCGATGAATATTGAGGCTCGTAGCAGGTATCATTATTTTCTGACCTTCACAGATGATTTGAGCAGATATGGGTATATCTACTTAATGAAACAGAAGTCTGAAACATTTGAAAAGTTCATATAATTTCAGAGTGAAGCGGAAAATCATCGTAACAAGAAAATAAAGTTTCTACGATCTGATCGTGGAGAAGAGTATTTGAGTTACGAGTTTGGCCTTCAGTTAAAACAATGTGAAATAGTTTCACTACTCACGCCACCTGGAACACCCCGGTGTAATGGTGTGTCCGAACATCGTAACCGTACTTTATTAGATATGGTGCGATATATTATGTCTCTTACCGATCTACCACTATCGTTTTGGGGTTATGCATTAGAGACAGCTGCATTCACGTTAAATAGGGTACCATCTAAATCCGTTGAGACGACATCTTATGAACTGTGGTTTGGCAAGAAACCAAAGTTGTTGTTTCTTAAAGTTTGGGGTTGCGATGCTTATGTGAAAAGGTTTCATCCTGATAAGCTCAAACCCAAATCGGAGAAATGTGTCTTCATAGGATACCCAAAGGAGACAGTTGGGTACACCTTCTATCACATATCCGAAGGCAAGACATTCGTTGCTAAGAATGGATCCTTTCTAGAGAAGGAGTTTCTCTCGAAAGAAGAGAGTGGGAGGAAAGTAGAACTTGATGAGGTAACTGTACCTCATCGCTTATTGGAAAGTAGTTCATCACAGAAACCGGTTCCTGTGACACCTACACCAATTAGTGAGGAAGTTAATGATGATGATCATGAAACTTCAGATCAAGTTGTTACTGAACCTCGTAGGTCAACCAGAGTAAGATCCGCACCAGAGTGGTACGGTAATCCTGTTCTGGAGGTTATGTTACTAGAACATGACGAACCTACGAACTATGAGGAAGCGATGGTGAGCCCAGATTCCGCAAAATGGCTTGAGGCCATGAAATCTGAGATGGGATCCATGTATGAGAACAAAGTATGGACTTTGATTGACTTGCCCAATCATCGGCGAGCCATAAAAAATAAATGGATCTTCAAGAGGAAGACGGACGCTGATAGTAGTGTTACTATCTACAAAGCTAGACTTGTCGGAAAAAGGTTTTTGACAAAGTTCAAAGTGTTGAATACGATGAGATTTTCTCACTCGCAGCGATGCTTAAGTCTGTCTGAATCATGTTAGCAATTGCCGCATTTTTTGAAATCTGGTAAATGGATAAACAAAACTGCATTCCTTAATGGATTCATTAAAGAAGATTTGTATATGATGCAACTAGAAGGTTTTGTCAATCCTAAAGGTGCTAACAAAATATGCAAACTCCAGCGATCCATCTATGGACTAGTGCAAGCATCTCGGAGTTGGAATATACGCTTTGATAAGTTGATCAAACGATATAGTTTTATACAGACTTGCAGTGAAGCATGTATTTACAAGAATGTGAGTGGGAGCACTACAGCATACATATTGAGCATCAAGATCTATAGAGATAGATCAAAACGCTTGATAAGGTTTTTCAATGAGTAGATACCTTAACAAGATTTTGAAGTAGTTCAAAATAGAACAGTCAAAGAAAGAGTTCTTGCCTGTGTTACAAGGTGTGAAATTGAGTAAGACTCAAAGCCCGACCACGGCAGAAGATAGAAAGAGAATGAAAGTCATTCCCTATGCTTTGGCCATAGGTTCTATAAAGTATGCCATGCTGTGTACCAGATCTATTATATACCCTACACTGATTTTGGCAAGGGAGTACAATAGTGATCTAGGAGTAGATCACTGGACAGCGGTCAAAATTATCCTTAGTGGAACAAGGATATGTTTCTCGATTATGGAAGTGACAAAAGGTTCGTCGTAAAGGGTTACGTCGATGCAAGTTTTGACACTAATCTAGATGATTCTAAGTCTCATTCTAGATACATATTGAAAGTGGGAGCAATTAGCTAGAGTAGCTCCGTGCAGAGCATTGTAGACATAGAAATTTGCAAAATACTTACGGATCTGAATGTGACAGACCCGTTGACTAAAATTATCTCACAAGCAAAACATGATCAGACCTTAGTACTCTTTGGGTGTTAATCACATAGCGATGTGAACTAGATTACTGACTCTAGTAAACCCTTTGGGTGTTGGTCACATGACGATGTGAACTATGGGTGTTAATCACATGGTGATGTGAACTATTGATGTTAAATCACATGGCGATGTGAACTAGATTATTGACTCTAGTGCAAGTGGGAGACTGAAGGAAATATGCCCTAGAGGCAATAATGAAGTTATTATTTATTTCCTTATATCATGATAAATGGTTATTATTCATGCTAGAATTGTATTAACCGGAAACTTGATACATGTGTGAATACATAAACAAACAGAGTGTCACTAGTATGCCTCTACTTGACTAGCTCGTTGATCAAAGATGGTTATGTTTCCTAGCCATAGACATGAGTTGTCATTTGATTAACGGGATCACATCATTAGGAGAATGATGTGATTGACTTGACCCATTCCGTTAGCTTAGCACTCGATCATTTAGTATGTTGCTATTGCTTTCTTCATGACTTATACATGTTCCTATGACTATGAGATTATGCAACTCCCGTTTACTGGAGGAACACTTTGTGTGCTACCAAACGTCACAACGTAACTGGGTGATTATAAAGGTGCTCTACAGGTGCTTCCAAAGGTACTTGTTGGGTTGGCGTATTTCGAGATTAGGATTTGTCACTCCGATTGTCGGAGAGGTATCTCTGGGCCCACTCAGTAATACACATCACTATAAGCCTTGCAAGCATTGTGACTAATGAGTTAGTTGCGGGATGATGTATTACGGAACGAGTAAAGAGACTTGCCGGTAACGAGATTGAACTAGGTATCGAGATACCAACGATCGAATCTCGGGCAAGTAACATACCGATGACAAAGGGAACAACGTATGTTGTTATGCGGTCTGACCGATAAAGATCTTCGTAGAATATGTGGGAGCCAATATGAGCATCCAGGTTCCGCTATTGGTTATTGACCGGAGAGGTGTCTCGGTCATGTCTACATAGTTCTCGAACCCGTAGGGTCCGCACGCTTAACGTTACGATGACGGTTATATTATGAGTTTATGTGTTTTGATGTACCGAAGGAGTTCGGAGTCCCAGATGAGATCGGGGACATGACGAGGAGTCTCGAAATGGCCGAGACGTAAATATTGATATATTGGACGACTATATTCGGAGTTCGGAAAGGTTCCGAGTGATTCGAGTATTTTTCGGAGTACCGGAGAGTTACGGGAATTCGTATTGGGCCTTAATGGGCCATACGGGAAAGGAGAGAAAGGCCCCAAAGGGTGGCCGCACCCCTCCCCATGGACTAGTCCGAATTGGACTAGGGAGGGGGGGCGCCCCCTTCCTTCTTTCTCCTTCTCCCTTCCCTTCTTCTATCCAACAAGGAAAGGAGGAGTCCTACTCCCGGTGGGAGTAGGACTCCCCCCTTGGCGCGCCCTCCTCCTTGGCCGGCGGCCTCCCCCTTGCTCCTTTATATACGGGGGCAGGGGGGCACCCCATAGACACAACAATTGATCTATTGATCTCTTAGCCGTGTGCGGTGCCCCCCTCCACCATATTACACCTCGATAATATCGTAGCGGTGCTTAGGCGAAGCCCTGCGTCGGTAGAACATCATCATTGTCACCACGCCGTCGTGCTGACGAAACTCTCCCTCAACACTCGGCTGGATCGGAGTTCGAGGGACGTCATCGAGCTGAACGTGTGCTGAACTCGGAGGTGTCGTACGTTCGGTACTTGATCGGTCGGATCGTGAAGACGTACGACTACATCAACCGCATTGTGTTAACGCTTCCGCTATCGGTCTACGAGGGTACGTGGACAACACTCTCCCCTCTCGTTGCTATGCATCACCATAATCTTGCGTGTGCGTAGGAAATTTTTTGAAATTACTACGTTCCCCAACAATCACAACATTAGGAGAATGATATGATGGACAAGACCCATACGATAGCTTAGCATTATGATCGTTCAGTTTTATTGCTATTGCTTTCTTCATGTCAAATACATATTCCTTCGACTATGATATTATGCAACTCCAGGATACCGGAGGAATGCCTTGTGTGCTATCAAATGTCACAACTTAACTGGGTGATTATAAAGATTCTCTACAGGTATCTCCGAATGTGTTTGTTGAGTTCACATAGATCGAGATTACGATTTGTCACTCCGAGTATCAGAGAGGTATCTCTAGGCCCTCTCGGTAATACACATCATAAGCTTGCAAGCAAATGACTAAGGAGTTAGTCACGAGGTGATGTATTACGGAATGAGTAAAGAGACTTGACGGTAATGAGATTGAACTAGGAATGAAGATACCAATGGTCAAATCTCGGGCAAGTAACATATCGATAGACAAAGGGAATTACGTATGTTGTCATAATGGTTCGACCGATAAAGATCTTCGTAGAATATGTATGAGCCAATATGGGTATCCATGTTCCGCTATTGGTTATTGACCGGAGAGGTGTCTCAGTCATGTCTACATAGTTCTCGAACCCATAGGGTACGCAGGCTTAACGCTCGATGACGATATAGTACTATATGAGTTATGTGATTTGGTAACCGAATGTTGTTCGGAGTCCTGGATGAGATCACAGACATGACGAGGAGTCTCGAAATGGTTGAGAGGTAAATATTAATATATAGGATTATAGTATTCGGACAGCGGAAGTGTTCTGGTGGGTACCGGGTACATATCGGGTCACCGGAAGGGGTTCCGGGCACCCCCGGCAAAAGATATGGGCCTTATGGGCCAAGAGGGGAAACACACCAGCCACAAGGGGTTGGTGCGCCCCCCATATGGGCTGAACCAAGAGGAAAAGAAAAGAAAGGAAGGGAAAGGAAAGGGGGGATTCGGCCTCCCCCTTCCTTCCCTCCTCCCTCCTCTTTCCTTCCCCTTCCGGCAAATATGGCAGGGGAGGCGCCGGCCAAGGGGAGACCCCAAGTAGGATTCAGCCTACTTGAGCGCCTCCTCGCTGCCTTCCTCTCCCACCCACCTACATATATGTGGGGGGCGCCCTAGCACACACCAGACAATTGCCTAGCCGTGTGCGGCGCCCTCCTCCATCGTTTACACCTCCGGTCATATTTTCGTAGTGCTTAGGCGAAGCCCTGCGAGGATCACTTCACCATCACCGTCACCACGCCGTCGTGCTGATGAAACTCATCTACTACCTCGACGTTTTGCTGGATCAAGAAGGCGAGGGACATCACCGAGCTGAATGTGTGCAGAACGCGGAGGTGTCGTGCGTTCGGTACTTGATCGGTTGAAGCGCGAAGAAGTTCGACTACATCAACCGCGTTGAGAAACGCTTCCGCTTACGGTCTACGAGGGTACGTAAACACACTCTCCCCCTCGTTGCTATGCATCTCCCTAGATATATCATTGCATGTGCGTAGAATTTTTTTGTTTCCCATGCAATGTTTCCCAACAAATACATGGAGGTTGCTTCCTAACACATACTGCCTCCGTCCCAAGTGTCACTGATTTAGTACAAAGTGGAACTAAATTGGTGACACTTATTTTGGGCAGAGGGAGCAGATAAAAACATATTCCTTCAAATGAAAATGATATTTATTCAGAATAAAACTTGTGTGAGAGATCGGACAGGAGTGCCAATGCGCTGGCAAGATTTGGAGAGCTTGGATAAAGAATGAACTTTTTGGGCTCAAGTCGAGAAGAATGCTCAAATTTGAAAATCCGAACAAAAGTTTAAACAATAACCAAATGAAATTCAATGAAAAAGGAAGTTGCAAAATTGGGGTGCTACACCGCCAGCTGGCATGGTCGGAGAGAAGATATTAAAAAGTGCTCACGCCGGAGCATCGGGTGGAGCTCGTGGTCGAGATGCACATTGACGAGGCACGATGCACCGACCGCATTACGACCAGTCTACCTTAGACCTCTTCAGAGCCAAGCTCGGGGAGGAGGAGAGGAGGAAGAGACGGCTCCCATAGGGTTGACTGTATTGTTGGATTCCTCATCGATGGGTTTGGCATGGATGAGGCAAACGAGTAATTCCACCTAACCCAAGCTGCAAGGGTGCACCACCTCGCGGCAGAAGCGTAGATCCGCAATCTCGGCCTCTTGGTTGAGAAGCAGGCCATTCTTGAGTCGCTCGAGTCCGAGCGAGTGGTGGTGGCAAATCATGTGTTACCTACCTCCGCAACATCAAGCGCAACGGCTTTTCACGGATGATGACGACGACGATGAGACGCCCTCGAGTCGGCCTACCGCCAATGTCCACGAGGTCGGTGTTTTTGGCAAGGAAGTCGTCAACATCCCCGATGACAACGAGTAGGGGTACATTAGTTTTCCTTTCAAATATATCCTGTTTTTATCTATGTTTTATGGAGTTGTAATATCATATCTAAGTTTGATGGAATTATCTGGAAATGATAGCTTGCAAATAGGGGGCTTGGTTGTGCAAACGGACAAATGCGGGTATTGCCCGATCCAACTGTAGATCTCGACGTGATCATGAGCATAACGGGTCATCTAGTTTTCAGGTTCACGGGTTAAAATGTAACCACCACACAAGTCTATGGATCCTTTGAGATAAGTTACAGAACTAATCAATTGATGATGCGCCAAAACGTTCTCACCGTCCAAGTTTATGGATCCCCAATGCAGTTACATCACTATATTGATATTTCAAATCATCATACTTTGTCATGGGAACTATTACACTAGTAGAAAAGGGGGCTTTTGTCCCGGTTGGTAAGGGCCTTTAGTCCCGGTTTTTGAACCGGGACTAAAGGGTCGTTACTAATGCCTCCCCACGTTTTTTACCACAGTTGACCACAGTTTGACCAGATTTGACCAAAATTCAAAAAAACTGAAATAATTATTTAGTAACACTAATATTCTAGAATAATTAGTTTTACCATTGTTTGACCACAGTTTGACCACAATTTGAAATTTTTTGAATTTTTTTGCCTCTCCAGATCTTAAAAGCCCCGTATCTTTTTTTCTGTTAGGTTTTTGAGGATTTTGAAAATATTTGACCCCGTTAAATTCGGATGTAACTTTTCGAGTAGATGATTTTTCATATAAAAAACTTTTTCATCCGAGTTCGTATGCAAAAGTTATGCCCATTTTAAGAAATTCCAGAGAGATTTTGCAAATAAAGTCAAAATTCATATTTGTTAATTTTCCCAACAACTAGACCACATATCACATGAGAAACTTATTTTATTTTATTTTTTTGACATTTCCATCATTTTCTTTTGTTTTTTCTAAAACTGAAAAGGCGGTCCACGCGGGGGGGGGGGGGGGGGGGGGGGGGGGGTAGAGTTTGAAAATGGGCCCTTTAGTACCGGTTCGTGCCATGAACCGGTACTAATGCCTCAAAGCCCATTAGTACCGGTTGGTGGCACCAACCGGGACTAAAGGTCACCCTTTAGTCTCGGTTCGTGGCACCAACCGGGACTAAAGGGCCCAGGTGAACCGGGACTAATGCCTTAGCCGCACGAACCGGGACCAATGCTCACATTAGTCCCGGTTCATGACTGAACCGGGACTAATGTGAAAATTGCCCTGTGACGAAAGCCCTGTTTTCTACTAGTGTTATATGACGTTGCAAGTGCATTTTCGCTTGCTACTATGCTAGTTCAGGCTAAGAGTATGTATTTTAACAACTAGACTAGTGCAGAAATTTACATATGTTAACTTTATTTAAAGGAAAACTCTAGTACTCTACCAACCTCAAACAATATAGGATTTATATATAAGAAATTTTAGAATCTCCACTTCTTGCTTGGATTACTTCCTCTGGATGGTTACTTTTTCCACGGTGTTCTTCTGCAAATCTAGCATGGGGCAACTTGCAATGAGGTGTTGGAACCCGTCGGTCACCACGACTGCATCCATGGCTTCCCGCGACGACGACATAAACTTTAAGCATGCTTCCTTGAGCTGGTCACGGTAGTGGTGAGTTGCTAGTGCCAATGTACTCGTGACTGTGCTCGCGTTGATGTTTTCGCACAACCTCTTTGCGCACATCACCTTCAACCTGTCCAGCCCGTACCTGTCCGCGGCGACTAGCAAATGCTGCATCGTGGCTGTATCGTAATTGTCTTCGCCACATGGTGGCAGTGAATCCGTGTAGACGTAGTGAAGAAGCATCTCGAGGATGGCCGGCTCCATGTCAACAACCTTGATGCAACGGATGTCCTTCTGCGCCATCAGGCCAAAGAGTTGAGCTTCGAAAACCGGAGACTGCGCGACCAGGATGAACTTGTGCGCTCTGAACTCCCTGTCCCCCACGAGGAGCGTGATGTCGGTGCCTGTCCCGTTCTTGAGGGCGCGGTGGAGGCGGCCGGGCAGCTCCGGCGGAGGGTCCACGATAAGATTGCTCTTGCACTCCGAGGGTGGTTCTTTGATCACAGCGAGCACACACCTTATCGTTAGGAGACATGACGATCTCAGCTTCGATTTCTCGACAAAGTCGGAGAAGCCCCAGGTTTCCTTCTCACCGAAGATGAATCCAGGTATCTGCCTGGTTGCATGTACGTTGCCTTGATCGTCGAGCATGGTTAAGGTGAAGCTTGTCCTCACCCCGCCCTTGGCCTGGCTGAGATAACTCAAGTAGACTGACGCGTAGCCGGCTACTTTCGCTCCGTCCGGGTAGAACATGATGCTCCAATCGTAGCCGCCGACCCTGAACGCACTGGAGATTACGCAGTTTCGGATGCACATGCCATCGAGCAGCGGGTAGTTGATCACCACGAAATCGTGTGTCGCGCCGTCCACAACGCACCTCGACGACGTCCGGATGCCTTGGCCGTGATCAGCTGCGGCGGCCGCGCGCGTTGTGAGCCATGGCGGACGAGAACGCGGCGGCTATACGTACGTGTTCCCGGCCAATATCGATCGACGATCTCCAGTCCAGCACGCACGGGTATTCCTTTTCTGATGTATATATCATCGGCGGTTCTCGTATGATTCTAGGTGTGGTGCGCCGTACGGGTGCTGGACTTGGCACCTCCCCGGAGTTTTACTGTTATACGATTGCTTCCATGTTTCTTGATTTATTAAAACTGCAGCTTCAGCGTGGAGAACCTATCACCGATCGGTGGAACAGCGGATGGGTTTGTCCTTACTTGAAATACAGTTCGGCGAGTTTCTTCAGGGTCTGGGTCACGCTCGTGAACGGGTCGAACGCGACCGACGGCTTGAGCTTCAGGTCCGGGAACTGATTCGTCCGGGCCTCGTCCATCCCGGGCATAGACACATTTTGAACTATATAAAAGGTTCCCATCAAAAATTGATGGACCAGTGCATTACATTTTTAAGTCGATGGACTAAAATGTTTCCACCAAACAAATCGATGGACCCTAATTCGGGATGGATTGGTGTGGTTCCTCCCAGGACATCAGAATATCGTACTAAGCGAAATAATCTATAGAATCAAAATAGAATTAGTTCCGTCAACTGCCCCTACGGGGCCTGCCGACGTGAGCGAAGGTCTTTCTCCTCCTTTTTGATAGAGTAAAATTCCAAAAGAATCAATTTTCCCTTCTAAGCTTCCTATTTTTCGCCATTTTCTCTTTCTTTTTTCTTCCAGCCCCCCGGCCCCTCTTTGATAAGGAAAGTTTTCATTTCTAAAATAAAAAATGACAAATATGATTCGATGGCTCTTCTCTACTAACCACAAATAATGAAGAAGGGGTAGAATTACTGAATGAATACGAGTTGTGGCTAATACCTGAGGCATAAAAGATACATTTTCTACGGGATCCCGAAAACACTGGCCAAATCAAGGATTTGGGGTTGATTGCAAAAGAGATCTGAATAGAAAGATAGATCCATCCATCTGTCTAGATATCGTCATATACATCTAGAAAGTCGTATGCTTTGGAAGAAGCTTGTACAGTTTGGGCTCAATCAAGTAGTAGCGCTGGCACGTCACTCGGTGGCAATTTCTCCTTAGGCACCCCCGGGAAGAGATCCAGTGGAGACAGCTGATTCATTTAGTTCTTCAATTAACTCAAAGTTCTTTCTTTTTCTTTAAAGAATTCCGCCTTCCTTAAAATATCTTAAACAATTCTTTTTCTTTTTGAAGAAGAAGAAATGGAAATGCTACCTACTTGCCTACTCGGATTACTGAAGGCAACCTATTTGAAATTGAAGAAAAGAGACTTTAGGCAAGTGGTTCTGGTAGCTCAGCTGGTCAATAGAACCTGGCTGGATCCGGGCTGGGATAGTGGCGGGGGGGGGGGGGGCTTTACCCTGGTAGTCCCGTATTGACCCACAAGTATAGGGGATCAATTGTAGCTATTTTCGATAAGTAAGAGTGTTGAACCCAATGAGGAGCAGAAGGAAATGACAAGTGATTTTCAGCAAGGTAATGTCTGCAAGCACAGAAATTATAAGTAGCAGAGTAGTTTGATAGCAAGATAATTTGTAACGAGCAAGTAATGATAGTAGTAATAAAGGTGCAGCAAGGTAGCCCAATCCTTTTGAGGCAAAGGACAGGCCAAAACGGTCTCTTATAATAAGCAAAACGTTCTTGAGGGTACACGGGAATTTCATCTAGTCACTTTCACCATGTTGATTCAATTTGTGTTCGCTACTTTGATAATTTGATATGTGGGTGGACCAGTGCTTAGGTGTTGTTCTTACTTGAACAAACCTCCTATTTATGATTAACCGTCTCGCAAGCATCCGCAACTACGAGAAAATATTAAGAATAAATTCTAACCATAGCATTAAACTTTTGGATCCAATCGGTCCCTTACGGAATAGCGCATAAACTAGGGTTTAAGCTTCTGTCACTCTCACAACCTATCATCTAATAACTACTCCACAATGCATTCCCCTAGGCCCAAATATGGTGAAGTGTCATGTAGTCGACGTTCACATGACACCACAAAGGGAATCACAACATACATACTATCAAAATATCAAACACATATCAAGTTCACATGATTACTTGCAACATGATTTCTTTCGTGACCTCAAGAACAAAAGTAACTACTCACAAATGATAATCATGCTCAAGATCACATGGTATTAAATAGCATATTCGATCTGAACATATAATCTTCCATCAAATAAACCATATAATAATCAACTACAAGATGTAATTAACACTACTAGTCACCCACAAACACTATAGTTTCGGTAACAAGATTGAACACAAGAGATAAACTAGGGTTTGAGATGAGTTGGTGTTGTTGAAGATGTTGATGGAGATTGCCCTCCCCAAGATGAGAGAGTTGTTGGTGATGATGATGACAATGATTTCCCCCTCCGGGAGGGAAGTTCCCCCGGCGGAATCGCTTCGCCGGAGGGTAAAAGTACTCCTGCCCAAGTTCCGCCTCGAGACGGCGGTGCTCCCTCCCGAAAGTCCTCTCCTTGTTTTTTTCTAGGTCAAAATGACCTATATACCAAAAGATGGGCACCGGAGGTGGGCCTGGGTGAGCACAACCCACCAGGGCGCGCCTGGGCTGCCTGGCGCGCCCAGGTGGGTTGTGTCCACTTGGTGGGCCCCTCTGGTAGTTTGCTCCAATATTCTTCAAATATTCCATAAAAATTCTCCGTGAAGTTTCAGCTTGTTTGGAGTTCTGCGGAATAGGTAGGCTGACGCAGCTTTTTTAGGTCCAGATTTCCAGCTACCAGAATTCTCCCACTTTGTGTGTACCTTGCATATTATTAGAGAAAAGGCATTAAAATTACTCCAAAAAGCATTATTATTGATAAAAACATCATAATTAACAGTAGGAAAATATGATGCAAAATGGATGTATCATCCCGCTGGCAAAACGGGATGAAGAATGTGCAAATCTGGGGACATAATAGGGGATTTGTTTCATCATAGGGGTGATCCAGAGAGCACTAGTCTAAGCCTATTGTTCTAAATAAATATATCTTGCAACGTTCATTCAATTTTGGATCATGTCAACGAGCATTCGCCTCAGCTATGGTACCAAATCTGCTATCATTTCTGAGAAGTTTCATTCCAGTCCCCGACTTCTTCTTGTATGACTTATTCTTACTTAAATTCAATAATATTAATCTAATATGCCCATTGGTGTTATCGGGCCTACGGTAAATGCTGGGTAGCCAAGTGCGGAGAGGGTAACTGCTGAAAGCATATAAGTAGTAAGCCCACCCCAAGATCTCTAGAAAAAGCAAGACAAAGTGAAACGAGAAAGTTTTCTTTATATAAGAATTACATCTACATACACCATATCTAAATAGAATGGAAATCCAAAAGAAAGGGAGTTGGGATTCCATTGGATGAATCTTTAAAGAAGATGCAGCACAGAGGAAACAAAGGCTAAACTAAGCGCTTTTGTTTGAACAAAAAAGATTCTTGTTTCACTCAGGAAATGAGAGAAGTTCTGGATAAATTGACAATGCTGAAGGCCTCGCATATTTTTTTACAGTAGCAAGATCAGAATAACTTACTCCATTAAGTTTGTCTTTTATTTGATTCTAAATTCCAAACCCCAAGTTTGTCTATAAAGAGCTAATCTAATTGTATTTTTTTTCTAGAATGAAATTCTTATGTGGAATACTTATGTACTCGCTCAGAATGATTCTTCTCTAGAGTAATCAATTGAAAGTAGATGAACTTAATTGGTTGGGAAAGTAAGACTTGAGGATGGAAGGGAGGAAGGAACCAATAAGCCACCGTCAGTGTACCAGTCATTGGGACAGGTGCCGTGTGTTCGGTCTACCTGCATTTAGTACGACCCAGATGCAAAGATGTTGACTTTTCTTAAAGGTTAGGCCAAATGATTCTAAGCTTGAGGACCCATTTTATCCGGGCCAAAATGCTGGAGTTTCAGAATTTACTCTACTTCTTACTGACTTTCACCGAATATATCCTATGTTCTTAACACATTGACGTTGGCGGCTAAGCTTTCTTTCTAATGGTAAGCCGGGGATCTAATAGTCCACTTCAACCTATCAAACTTGACCTCGATATAGGTTGCTTTTTGATGACTAATTAATAGAATAGACGGTATCTATTATTTTTTACCTCCTCTACCTAGATCTCCTAAGGAGGGAGAGAAGACGGTTCTCCGGGACAGAAGACATCTCTCACTCGTACATATATGGATGGGTTTTCTACCTCAGAAAGGGATGAAACTGAGCAGCAGAGATTGCTAAAATAGCAAAGGGGATCCAGATTATTTCAGAACTCCAACTGAATGATGCTATACTCGAATCTGATTCTACTGTAGCTCGACAAGGACCTGTGAAAATGTTGATATCTCGAATCCCTATCTTATTAAAATGGGGTAGCTTTACTGAAGTACTGCAAGAAAAGTATGGAAAAAAGCATAGGAAGAGATGAAACACTATCATCTCCACTTGACCCTTCTAGCATAATCACTTACACCCTACTTGCCTACAATGTTATGTATCGAGAAAGGACACTTTTTTTTTAGTTCATTGTCTCCCAGAAGCGCGTGATAAATGCCACCGAAGCCTAAGACTGCGGGGGGCAAAGATAGGTTTGCAAACCAGATTAGGATCCACCCCAGCGTCAAGAAATTGGTTAATTGGTAAAGATACATGAATTTGGTGCCCCGCCCAAGAAAGAGACCCAAGTCCTAATAATCCCCCTAAGTGTTGATTCAACATGGATTCTACATCTTGAAACCAGGCCAATTTGGGAGCGGCTTTGTGATGGAATCATCCGGGCAGAAACGGGGAAGAACCTCTTCTGTCGTAGAGGCCATTGTGCTTTTTCAACTTTCGTAATAGATCTGCAATGACTTCTTTATTTCTTTATGTGCAAAAAATCCGCTCTTGTTGTATTAGGAATTGAAAGTAAGTCAACTCCTTCCTCTTAGAGCAACTTGTCGCAGGTGCCTCAAAGTCTTGAAGAAATTGCTGTAAATCTTCAATTGAACTTATGTGGAGGTTTCCTCGACCTAGTCGCGTAAGAGCCCCCTTCTTTTTCTAGTTAGTTGAAAGAAAAGCATTGGTGTTCTATGTTGTTGAAAGCTAGATCAACATGAGGTGTGTGATGCATAGCTAAAAAAAGCCAGTGCAATTACCACCATATTAAATATTTAATAAATTGATCATGTGTCGTCATGAAAAAAATATGGAAAACACTTGCTCCCCCAAAAATATTACTATTATGTTGTCCACGCATTTGCACGGGGCTATGGTAGTTAAAGCTAAGAGTAATGTTAACAATAAGACCAGCGTAAAAATTAGCACCTGCTAATTATAAAAGAAGAGTGCAATGCTCTACCAACCTCATGCAAGAGGTGATTTATAAAGAAATTAAAATCTTGTCCCTGAAACCATGGCTTCCTCTTGATGGGTAATTTTTGCCCGAGACTCTTAGGCAACTCCAGCATGGGGCAACTTGCCATTAGGTGTTGGAACCCGTCGGTGTTCATGACTGCAACCATGGCTTCCCGCGATGACAATAAAAACTCCAAGCAGGCATTCTTGAGCCGCTCGCAGGAGTGCTGATTTGCTAGCGCCAATGTACTCATGATGGTGTCCTCGTCGATGCTTTTGCACAACCTCCCTTCAAACATCACCTTCAACCTGTCCAGCCCGTACCGGACCGCGGCGACTAGCAAATGCTGTAGTGTGGCTGCATCGTAATCACCGTCACTGCACGATTGCAGTGAATCTGTGTAGACGCAGTGAAGAAGCATCTCGAAGATGGTCGGCTCCATGTCAACAATCTCCATGCACGGTGTGTCCTTATCCATCATCGGACCGAAGAACTGAGTGTCGAAAACCGGGGACTGCGCGGCAAGCATGAACCTGTGTGCGCTGAACTCCGTGCCGCCCACGAGGAGCGTGACGTCGGCGCCCTTCCCATCCTTGAGGGCGCGGTGGAGGCGTCCGGGCAGCTTCGGCGGAGGCTCCACAATAAGATTGCTCTTGCACTCCGAGGGTGGTTCTTTGATCATAGCGAGCACGCACCTTATCGTGAGGAGGCGAGGTGACGACGATTTCAGCTTTGATATCTCCATGAATTTTCCAATGCCCCAGGTATCATTTTCTTCCCCTGGAGAAAAGGTGGCCCCCCGATAACTGCCCAGTTGCTTGTACGTTGCCTTGATCGTCCAGCATGCTTAAGGTGAAGCTTGTCATCACCATGTCCTTGACCGGGCTGAGATAACACAAGAAGGCTGACGTGTGGCCGGCAGCGTCCTTCCTGTCTCCGTTCGGGTAGAACCTTGTTGGAGCTGTACAGCAACAATGTGCTGCGCAAATTCACTGACATGGCAAATATGCACACTACACGGCCCCCTCCACTTGTGATGAACTTTGAGGACAGCTTCAACCAACAAGTAAGCAGCGGAATAACACAAACAACATGCACATGTGACACATGATTTAACATGGAAAAACCTCCTCAACTTGAGGAGTAAAAAACACGGTTGTGGACCGACCGGTCCACGCAACTTCACTATGAGAATGATGAGTACAAAGTCTGCTCTAGAACCTCTAGAGAGATTTACAACACACTCTCCACGTTGCCAACTGGCAACAGCAACAACAACCACAAGAAGCAAGATTTCAGCAAAGCAGAGTTTACACAGCTTTTGTACCAGTGTTTTGCAAACTGCTCTTAAACCGCTGAACCAAACAGCACCAAATTTGGCAGACAAGTAGACACACGAGTTCTTGAGATCCCCTCAAAATTTTAGCTCAATCCGACATCGTTCGCCTACCCAAACTGTTCGTCTCCCAAAACTGCAGCAGTCAGAGCTGACAAAACCACTTTCAAATCTAATGCTCCACTGACCCAATCCTCAAACCAGCTAACTAGATCGAAGTACTCAAAGTAAGGAACGAGCTCACCAAGTTTGGGGTCGATCCAAGCACGTTTGAGCCTCGAACCACCAGCTTGAACACTATCTAGTCAGATGCAGCAAATCTGGACAGAACCTCTGCTTCTTCTTCTTCCTCTCTCTCAGGTTGTGGTTTCTCTTGTGTGTTCTCTCTCACACTCTCACGAATGGCAGCCACCACCATCAGGGGTGGAGTGGTTAGGGTTTTCTCCTTGCTTCACTTCTCTTGGAAGCACTCTCAACTGTTGGATGCAGCAAAGATCAACGGCTGACATGTGTTGGACTTATGGGCTGATGTTGGGCTGCCAACACACCTCCATGTGGAGGGACTTAGCCCAACAAACTCCCCCTCCCGACATCATGGAGGGTCTCACTGCCTTCCGGAAGCCATGCCAGCGAGCCAGCGGCATACTTCAAGTTTCTTCCTTGTCACCACTTTAGTCAACATATCAGCCCCATTGTCATCGGTGTGAACCTTCTCAAGTTGCATTTGCTTGGAATACAACACATCTCGAATCCAATGATATCAGACTTCTATATGCTTAGACCTTGAATGAAAACTTGCATTCTTACTCAAGTGGATAGCACTTTGGTTGTCACAAAACAACACATACTTGTCTTCCTTAAAACCCAGCCCACAAGCCAACTATTTTAGCCACAATAGCTCTTTGCTCGCCTCTGTTACCGCAATGAATTCAACTTCAGTTTATTCAGTGCCACACACTTCTGCAGCCTGCTTTGCCATGGCACCGCTCCCCCTGCATAGGTAACCAAGTAACCTGAAGTAGACTTCCTTCTGTCAACATCTCCAGCCATGTTAGAATCTGAAAAAGCAATCAGCTTGGCTTCACCACCACCAAAGCAAAGTTTCAGATTTGTGCTGCCCCGGGGATATCTCAAAATCCACTTCACGGCTTCCCAATGAGGTCTTCCTAGATTAGACATAAATCTGCTCACAGCACTAACTGCATGAGCAATGTCAGGCCTTGTACACACCATAGCATACATCAAACTCCCAACCGCTGAAGCATAAGGAACATGACGCATTTCCTTTTTCTGCTCATCAGTGGTAGGACCTTGCTTTCTGCTCAACTTGAAATGGGCTACTAGTGGATAACTCACAACTTTAGCATTTTCCATCCTGAACTTCTGAAGTACCTTCTCAATATACTTCTCTTGAGACAAGTACAACTTGTTGCAATTTCTGTCTCGCTCAATTCTCATTCCGAGAATGTTCTTTGCTGGACCTAAGTCTTTCATAGCAAAACATTTGCTCAACTCCTTCTTCAACTTAGCAATCCTAGAGACATTCTTGCCAACAATCAGGATATCATCAACATAGAGCAATAATATGATGAAATCATCACCTGAGAACCTCTGAATAAAAACACAATGGTCTGAGCTACACTTCTTGTAGCCTTGCTCCCCCATGACAGTTTCAAACTTCATGTACCATTGTCTTGGTGCTTGTTTCAGGCCATAGAGACTTTTCTTCAGCTTGCACACATAGTCTTCTTTGCCTTTCACAATAAACCCCTCAGGTTGCTCCATGTATATTTCTTCCTCCAACTCACCATGAAGGAATGCAGTCTTCACATCCATTTGCTCAACCTCCAAGTTAAGACTTGCTGCCATGCCAAGGGTTACTCTTATGGATGTCATCTTCACAACCGGAGAAAAGATCTCATCATAGTCAATGCCTTTTCTCTGCCCGAATCCTTTTACAACTAGACTGGCCTTGTACCTTCAATGTGATGTGTGCTCTTCTTGCTTGATTCTGTAGACCCACTTGTTCTTCAAAATTTTCTTGCCCTTGGGAAACTTCACCAACTCATAAGTATGATTCTTATGCAAGGAATCCATCTCTTCTTACATAGCACTTTTCCACTCCTTCTTGTGCTCATCTTCCATTGCATCTGCAAAGCATTCAGGTTCTGAACCGTCAGATAATAACACCACGTATTGATCTGAGGGATACCTGCTGGAAGGAATTCGACCCCTGTTGGATCTTCTGAGTTGAGCAGCTGGTAGACTTTCTGGTGCTGGTGCTTCCTGCTGATCCGGATCATCAACTTCAGCATCATACTCTTGATGCTGCTGGGAAGCATCTTCTTCTTCACCTGCACCACCATGTACATCATCTTGTACATCTTCTGCATCTACTTCAACTTGCACAGGAGCTGGAGCTGCAGGAACTGGGTCAGAATCAATCATGTCTTGCTGCTGCTGAGGAGGAACCTGCCCCTTTGTCTTCATAATATCCTCAATTGTTTGGTCTTCAACAAACACAACATCATGACTTCTCACAACTTTCCTTGCTATAGGGTCAAACAACTTGTAGCCAAACTCATCACCACCATAGCCAAGAAAGATACATTGTCGTGTCTTCGAATCAAGCTTTGACCTTTCATCTAGAGGAATATGAACAAAGGCCTTGCACCCAAAAACCTTCAGGTGGTCATATGAGACGTCCTTGTCACACCAGACCCTATTAGGAACATCTCCCTGCAAAGGATAACTTGGTGAGAGATTAATAAGATAAACTGCAGTCATCAAAGCCTCACCCCAAAAGTGTTTACGTAGCTTTGCACTTGACAACAAGCATCTAACTCTCTCCACAATTGTCCTGTTCATCCTCTTAGCAAGACCATTCAGCTGTGGTGTCTTCGAGGGAGTAAATTGATGCCTAATACCTTGCTCCTTGCAATATGCATCAAATGGCCCAATGTAATCTCCTCCATTATCAGTGTGAATGCACTTGATCTTCTTCTCAGTTTCTCTCTCAACTGAGGCTTGGAATTGCTTGAATACACCTAGTACTTGATCTTTGGTTCTCAAAGTGAAGGCCCGAACTTTCTTGGAAAAGTCATCAATAAAGGTCACAAAGTACTTAGCACCACCAAGAGATCTTACCGATATTTTGCAAACATCGGAATGAATCAAGTCCAGCTTCTCAGGCTTCTTGTGAGGAGGTAGAGTTTTGAAGGAAACTCGGTGTTGCTTCCCTGCTAGACAATCTGAACATTTCTTGATGTGAACTCCTTTCACACCCTTCAACAATTTTTTCTTCACTAGCACTGTCATCCCCTTCTCACTCATGTGCCGAAGTCTCTTGTGCCATAGAGCACAATGATCATCCTTCTCTAGTGCATTGACAGAAGCACTAAAGAGCTTAGCATGAACATGATACAACACTGAGACCATTTTACCTCTTGCAACAATCATGTTGCCTTTGGTGAGCTTGTACTGCCCTTTTTCAAAACTGCTCAAGTAATCATCTCCATCAAGCAAACCAACTGAGATAATATTGAGACGAAGTGCCTCAACATGCCTCACAGATTTGAGGACTAACCTTGTACCATTTGCGGTCTCCAAATGCACATCTCCTTTTCCAATGATGGCTGCTCTATCATTGTTCCCCATCTTCACAACACCAAAATCACCTGATATATAGTTAGTGAAGAGCTCTCTGCAAGATGTAGCATGAATGGTAGCACCTTTGTCCGGTATCCAAATCATCTCGTCACCATCCACAAGGTTGACGGTTTCATCAGAAACAACAGTGATCTTCTCCTCAACAGTGGAATCAAATCTGCCCTCATTTTCTTCATGCATAACAAGCATGATGTCCTCTTCTACTGCAGTAACTCGGTTGCCCTCTGTGTCACTATCACTGTCAACTAGCTTCTGATCTTGCTTCTTCTTTTTCTTTTTGTCTTTCTTCCACTTGTCACATTGCCACTTAATGTGGCCCTTCTGATGGCAGTGATGGCACTCATAATCAGCATACTTACTTTTAGATTTGCTCCTACCTCTTTCTGCCCCTTTACCTGGACCTCTACTCTTGCTTCTCACCCTGGACTGAGTGACCAACACCTCTAAATGTGAGGAAGAACTAGCTTCAGCCACCTTTCTGGACTCTTCATTTAGTACCCTGGTTTTCACAAGATTCCAAGTGACAACTCCATTAGGTGCTGAATTGCAAACCGTGACCTTAAAGGTCTCCCAGTTGTCCGGTAATGAGCCTAGCAGCAGCAAAGCTCTCACTTCATCTTCAAATGTTATTCGCATTGAAGAAAGCTGATTTATAATGCCTTGAAATGTATTCACATGATCTGCAATTAGAATGCCCTCTTTGTACCTCAAGCACATCAATTGTTTGATCAAGAACATCTTGTTTTTACCTTCTTTTCGGGCAAACAACTCTTCCAATTTCTGCCATAAGGTGCGTGCATGTGTCTCATCAATGATATGGTTCAAAACATTGTCATTGACCCATTGCCGAATAAACCCACAAGCTTGGCGATGAAGTACCTTCCACTGACCTTCGTCAATGCCCTCCGGCATCTCAGTGGAGAACACAGGCTTCCAGTATTCTTTCACATACTCCCTCCATTCCCTTATACAAGGCCACAAACTCATATTACAGGTACTAAGATAAAATTTAATGACTGCTTTGCAAGTCAACTTTTCTTTTCATTAAGCGAGATCATTAATACACCATAAGCATGCAACGAATAAATGGAAAGGAAGTGGCTGAGTGTCATTATGACTACATGCATGTAAGTATTAAAAAGTTGCTAGTACAACAAAAAATTATTAATTTTTGCATCGATTACTGTGGGTGGCCTTGTATTGATGCAAAATGTATTTTTGATTGTGGCCTTGTATAAGGGAATGGAGGGATTACAACAAGTCCTCCATCTTGCCCTTCCATGCTTGATAATTTGTACCATTCAAAGATATCATCCTGCTGGTATTCACTTCCATCTTTCAGCACAAGAAATTCAGCAATTTGTACAAGCAAACCAAGGCTCTGATACCACTTTGCTAGGGCTGGACAGCAATAATACTCTGCACAAATTCACCGACACGACAAATATGCACACTACACAGCCCCCTCCACTTATGATGAACTTTGATGACAACTTCAACCAACAAGTAGCAGCGGAATAACACAAACAACATGCACATGTGACACAGGATTTAACGTGAAAAAACCTCCTCAACTTAAGGAATAAAAAAAACACGACTGTGGACCGACCGGTCCACGCAACTTCACTATGAGAATGATGAGTACAAAGTCTGCTCTAGAACCTTTAGAGAGATTTACAACACACTCTCCACGTTGCCAACCGGCAACAACAACAATAACCACAAGAAGCAAGATTTCAGCAAAGCAGAGTTTACACGGCTTCTGTACCCTTCAGTGTTTTGCAAACTGCTCTTAAACCACTGAACCAAACAACACCAAATTTGGCAGATAAGTAGACACACGAGTTCTTGCGATCCCCACAAAATTTCAGCTCAATCCGACATCGTTTGCCTACCCAAACTGTTCGTCTCTCAAAACTACTCTGTTCTGAAACTGCAGCAGTCAGAGCTAACAAAACCACTCTCAAATCTGATGCTTCACTGACCCAATCTTCAAACCAGCTAACCAGATCGAAGTACTCAAAGTAAGGAACGAGCACACCAAGTTTGGGGTCGATCCAAGCACGTTTGAGCCTCTAACCACCAGCTTGAACACTGTCTAGTCAGATACAACAAATCTGGGCAGAACTTCTACTTCTTTTTCTTCTTCCTCTCTCTCAAGTTGTGACCACCAGCAGAGGTGGAGTGACTAGGGTTTTCTCCTTGCTTCACTTCTCTTGAAAGCACTCTCAACCGTTGGATGCAGCGAAAATCAACGGTTGACATGTGTTAAACTTATGGGCTAATGTTGGGCTGCCAACACACCTCCATGTGGAGGGACTTAGCCCAACAAACCTGACGTTCCAGTCGTAGCCGCCGACAGTGAACGTGCTCGAGCTAATGTACGTTCCGACGCCCATGCCCTCGAGCAGCGGGTAGTTGGTCACCTCAAAATCGTGTGTCGCGCCCTCCGTGACGCACCTCGACGACGTCCGGATGCCTTCGCCGTGATCAACTGCGGCGGCCGCGTTGTGAGCCATGGCGAACGAGGCTAGGTGTTCCCGGCCAGTATCGAATCGATCGACGATCTCTCCTCCGCCAGTCACGGGATGTTACCTGGTGTTCCTTCTTCCTTGTCTGATATATATCATTGGGATTCATGTATGATCCCAGCTAGGTGTGCCGTAGCCTTCTCCAATTGCGTTCCCGGCGCACCTAGCTGTCCGACTTCTACTCCAGTTAGTACTACCATCGCCTCCTTGGGTACGTACGCCCTTGCTGTTGCGCTCCGACTTGGGCACCTTCTCCGAGTTTTAGCTTCCATGTACGTTTGCTGCATGATTTTTCATGGTTTCTCGACGGACTGAAGCCACTGAAGGGATCTACTTATATTTATCAAAGTGCAGCTTCGGCGTAGAGAAGCAAACACCGATCAGTGGAACGGCGGATGAGTTTGTGTTTACTTGAAATACACTTCGGCGAGCTTCTTCAGGGTCTGGGTCACGCTCGTGAACGGGTCGAACGCGACCGACGACTTGAGCTTCAGGTCCGGGAACTGGTTCGTCAGGGCCTGGTCCATCCCGGGCATGGACATCATCTCCGCAAGCTGGTCCGAGGACACCTCGCAGTCCTGCGGCGTGTCCTTGATCTTGCTCGGGTCGTAGCCGAAGCCGGCGGCGTATGACTTGTACTTCTCGATGAACTCCGGTCCAGGGTTTGGTGTTCTTGAGTATATCTGGTTCAGTGTCAGACATATTATTTTCAGATCACGAGTGCATCAGATAGTTAGGTGACTTCAGCAACACAAAGTACTAAACTCTAGAATCTACATTAAGATGGCTATATGTTCCCGAGATGGTTAGACATGAGTAGTTTATAGCACGAAGAAATTCAGTTCCCCACCTGAATAAAGCTGGTGTCCTTTGCTCCAGAAACGACGGCGTAATTGTCGTAGTCAGTCGCGAGGACATCATAGGGTAGCTTGGGTATGAAGGGGAGTGTTGGGAAGCGCAGAAAGCATTTGCTGCTGATCATCTCCTCCCTCTCGAGATCAGTCTCGGCACCAGCCATGTCCTCTTGAGACAGGCATTGCACCTTCCCCCGGATACCGGTGATGTATCCGTCAGGTGAACCATGGACACAGAATGTCTCCACCTTGATTGCGCCCGCCTTCTCATCAAATGTATACACTCCCTGCAGCAGCAGCAAGTTTCCGATCATATGATGCAAATAGCTTGCTTACGATAATTCAGTTGAGAAATATATTTTCAGACATATATTCTGTCTTCCTAAACCAGAAAAAATTCAGATTATTCAGTATGAGGCTGCTGTGATTGCAGTACCTGAGTACAATGGCAGTCCTCTTGTCCCTGACCAGCGAACCCGCGTTTGAGCGATGCCACCTCGAACCACCTACCGGAGTAGCGAACAGGATCGAAGTTCTTGGCGGTCATGCCCTTGGTCATCATCATCATCCCATCATCGGAAGGGCCGTCGAACTTCAGAGGGACCGCGCCTTTGTCGATGGCGGCCACCACCGCAACCTGGCACAAGCTGGGCCGGGCAAAGGTGTCTGCAGGAACAGCCTGGTCAACAAGAAGAGCGCATCGATACCATGTCGCGGGTCTCAACTGGCAACCTTACTAACTATCTCTGTTTTTTTTCCTGACTCTGAATAGCAGTTTTCTTGCTGAAATGGACAGTTTGGCAATGGCAAAGCAGATTTGCTCTCCGAGTTGTCTTTCTGAACTAGCTTAACTGGATCTGATGATAAGTTGGTATACGCAGGTAGTACCTGACTAGGTGGAGAGATGAAGAGGAGAGACGCAGCAAGACAAGAGAGGACATGCTTGGATATCCCACTGTTCCTGACCGGCGCTCTCTCTTCCGCGGAGCATCTGAAATTCATGCGCGCGGCAGGGCCACATTTTCTCCTGCCAAGAAGCAGCATCGTATAGGAAGCATACAGGTTTGTTAGGAACCGAAATCCGCGACCAATCCGACGGCTGTTAAAACTTTTCTATGTGTGTATCATTTGCTGAATGTGAAATTCGTAGTATCATGTACAGACTACAGAATGCAGCAACACCAATCCAAAATCCAAAAAGCAGCACACATTGCAGCGACCGCAACCCCGCCCTGATCTGGTCGCGGCGGATCCATTCATCCAGCAGTTAAAGCGAAGAAGCTAAGCGAAAGGAGCTCGCGCTGCTGCTACTGGTGGCCGGCGGTAGTACCTGGACGGGCGGGCAGGGCGCGAGGCCGGGAACGGGAAGGAGGGGGAACCCAGAAGCGGCAGGAGGGCCATGGCTCCGGGCGTCGGCGTCGGCGTCGGGTTGTCGACGGAGGGGGACGTTTTGTTGGGGTTCCTGGCTTCGCGGTGGATTTCCTTTTTCCAACCATCCCATGATGTGGGCAGGTGGCGTTGGCAGCTTTGCTCGGGGAAGACGGACGGTGGACGGACGGTACGGGTCCGCCGGGGGAGCGTCGTCATCCGGTGCCGCCCAATCGGCAGCCCCCACGTCCGCTCCAACGCCGGGCCCTCTCCGTGTGTGTATCGAGCTCAGTAAGTGGCCCATCGAGTTAGATGGACTCGCTACGTAGCTCCAACGTGTCTCAGTTCTTTTTCCCTTTTTGTCTCAAAAAAAAGTTCTTTTTCCCTTTTCTCGAAAAAAAGTTCTTTTTTCCAGGGTAGGCATACCATATAGCTTCGTAGAGGGCAGAATTGCACCCCAAAAAACAACCGAATCAATAACTCCCGAACGCCCGTATTTTAGGATTTGGGACCCAACTTCCTATGGACCATTGGATCAAATCACGAATCTTGAAGCATGTCTGACCAGCCACGTCATTGTTTTTTTCGTTCGGAAAAGCAGCAGGTCGTCCCGAACGTCTCATCCCTCTACAGCCGCACTACTCCTCACCCCACCCACCCCACTCACAAGCAAACCACCCACCGCTTTCCCCTCCATGGACGCGCACCGGCCCTGGCGACGCGCCTCCAAACCACCCCCGGCAATGCGGCCCGCACCCCAGCACGGCGACACGCCTCCAGATCGCGCCTCCCCCGCATCAAGCCCAGCGCCGGCACAGGGGGCGGTGCCCGCAGTGCTCGGTGAGGCAGACCTGCACCAGGGGGCGGCGGCCGCAGTGCTCGGTGAGGCAGACCTGCACCAGGGGGCGGCGGCCGCAGTGCTCGGTGAGGCAGACCTGCACCAGGGGGTGGCGGGCCCAGAGCTGGGGGAGATGGAGGAGGGAGAGAGGAATGGAAGGGGAAGGAGAAAAGGAAACGCGCGAGGCTCCACCGGCGTCCCCCGCTGGATCCTGCTCCTCCGCATCAAGCCCAGCGCCGGCACAGGGGGCGGCGGCCGCAGTGCTCGGTGAGGCGGACCTGCACCGGGGCCGGCGGGCGTGGTGTTCGGCGAGGAGGGCCCAAAGCTGGGGGAGATGGAGGGAGAGAGGAATGGAAGGGGGAGGAGAAGAGGCACCACGCGAGGCTCCACCGGCGTGGCCCGCTGGATCCTGCTCCTCCGCATCAAGCCCAGCGCCGGCACAGGGGGCGGCGGCCGCGGTGCTCGGTGAGGTGGACCTACATCGGGGCCGGCGGGCGTGGTGTTCGGCGAGGAGGGCCCAAAGATGGGGGAGATGGAGGAAGAGAGGAATGATGGGGGAGGAGAAGAGGCACCACACGAGGCTCCATCGGCGTCCCCCGCTGGATCCTGCTCCTCGGCATCAAGCCCAGCGTCGACACAGGGGGCGGCGGCCGCGGTGCTCGGTGAGGCGGACCTGCACCGGGGCCAGCGGGCGTGGTGTTCGGCGAGGAGGGCCCAAAGCTGGGGGAGATGGAGGAGGGAGAGAGGAATGGAGGGGGAGGAGAAGAAGCACCACGCGAGGCTCCACCGGCGTCCCCCGCCGTGTCGCCCCACGTCTTCTGTCGCTTTCATCTCCGGCAAGGTGAGCTCAGGGGAGGCGAGGCGGACCTAGACAGGGGGCACCGCTGACTGGGTGACGGCGCTCCACTCAAAGGCTCGGAAGGGCTGCGCCAGAGACAGGGCTTCGGCCACGACGCCCGTGCTCGCCTCCTGGACATCGCCAGGCGCCTCGGTCCCCTTCGATCCGATCCTGCGTGCCGCCATACACCATTGTTGCTATCGGTGAGCATCCCCAATCCATCATTCAGTGACATATTGTTGTGATTCTTCTTATCTCTGTAGGTTGCCGTTGTGTATGCGTAATGAACAGAGCCATTTTTGAACAAAGAGTTGATATATATGCGTCATTGATTTGGGCAGCATGTTAAGAGAAAAATAATTCTAAGTTGCTATCAGAAAAGTTGCCATGGCAATTTTGTAGAGTGGAAAATATTTCTGAGTTGTTATCAGAAAGTTGACATGGCAATTTTTGTAGAGTGAAATAAAATTCTAAGTTTTTATTAGAAATTTGCCATGGCAAATTGTAGAGAGAAAATAATTCTAAGTTAGTTATCAGAAAAGTTGCCACGACAACTTAAAATGCTAAAAACATGGCAAAGTTATAGTACATGACAAAGTTGCCATGGCACTTAAGATGTTCAAAAACATGGCAAACTTGCCATTGCAAATTTAACTATGTGCAAAAACATGGCAAACTTCTTTTAATTAGGTTTGTTCAAAAACATGGCAAACATGGAAAACTTCTTTAATTAACATGTTCAAAAACATGCAAACTTGCCATGGCAAATTTATAGATGTTCAAAAACATGTCACTTGCCATGGCAACTTAAGATGTTCAAAAACACGGCAAACTTGCCATGTCATTTTAAAATGCTCAAAACCATTTGCAAACTTGCCACGACAAACTAAAGATGTGCAAAAACATGGCAAATATACTATTTATACCACGGCAATTGTTCATGAATTATTGAATTTTCCACATGCCCATGGATATTTCGTGGGACCATGGTAAATTTAGTTTATCAATCATGGCAACTATAGTATATGCATCATGGCAATTTTTAGTGTATCTACCATAACCATTTTTATTTTAAAATTAAGTCTATGCATCATGGCATTTCTTGCTTTCTGGACCACAAAAAATTTAGTTAATGGCCCATGGCAACTATTTATCTATGCACCACGACAAATTTAGGGTATGTACCATGGCATTTTTTCATTTTAAAATTGGCCATGACAAATTTCCTTTTTAGACCACGACAAATTTAGGCCCATGGCAACTATAGTCGACACATCATGGCAAATTTTGTGTATGCACCATGACATTTAAAAAAATTGACCATGGCAAATTTAGTTTCTAGACCACGACAAATTTAGGCCCATGGCAACTATAGTCTATGCATCATGGCAAATTTAGAGCATGCACGATGGCAATTTAACTTTTTTGAATTAGTCTATGTATCATGGCAAATTTTGCTTTCTGGACCACGACAAATTTAGCTAACGGCCCATGACAACTATGATCTACGCATCATGGCAAATTTCTTTTAATCAAGTTTGTTCAAAAACATGTCAAACTTTTAAATTAAGATGTTCACAAACATGACAAACTTGCCATGGCAACTAAAGATGCTCAAAAACATGGCAAACTTGCAATGGCAACTTAAGACGCTCAAAAACATGGCAAACTTCTTTTAATTAAGTTTGTTAAAAACATGATAAACTTGCCATGGCAACTAAAGATGTTTGAAAACATGGCAAACTTGCCATGGCAACTAAAATCAGTATTTTTATAGAAGTGTTTTTTCCATGGCAACTAAATGCATATTTTGCCTTGGTTCCGAAGAATGTTTGCCATGGCCATTACATATTAGTTTGAGAAGACGACAAGTTTTGTTCTTTCCAATTTGTTTTTCCACGGAAAAATGTTTTGATCCTTTAAAATTTGTCTTGTCATGGTGATTACATGTACGATTACAAGTTAAGATGCTTTCTCCTTTTTTAAAAAAAATCTATGTGTTTAGAGAAACATTTTTTTCACCATATATATTTTTTCATATGTTGTCATATCTTTTCCCATGTTGTATCCATATAATGCAAACTTCATGGCAACTTTTCGTAGTGTAGACTTCCTAGTGATGTCAACTTAAGATGTGGTAGTGCCGTTGTCATATCTTATTCGAAGAACGTTACCATGGTTACTTAAGATGTTTATTTGCCATGGCAAATTTCTCGTTTTCGAATAGGGCAATTTTTAAGTTACACCCATGGCAATTTTAGATCTTTTTCCATATCCAAATAATCATTTTTAACCATTGCAAAGTTATTTCCTGCTACCATGGCATTTTTATTGTCTGAAACATGGCATTTTTTACCTTTGTTAACCATGGCAAACTGATTTGTTAATGAAAGTGGATCAGCAACCATGGCATTTTTACACTAAACCTTTTTTTTTGAAGGCAAGGAGTTCATTTGGCTTCTTCATTTTTTTACTATTTTTGTTATACTTTTCCTGATTTTTGGGGCTTTCTGTTCACGTGTGAGAAGAGGCCCAGCAAAATGGGCTATTGGGGCCTTTTTTAGATCGTGCTGATGGGGATAGTTCGGGCTGGAGGGGTTTCGTCCCGAACCTTTTCGTTCGGTAAAAGGTGCATCCCTGACCGAACGAGTCGTTCGGTCTGGTGCTCCTCCAGGCCGAACGGTCGGCATTTATCGATGTCCAAAAACAAAGAGAAACGTTTAACAGCGGCGCGCCGACGCAACTTTTCGGTCGGCTGCGTCCACACGCGCATGCTCCCCGCTAGTCACACTACGACGCGTAAGGGTGGGTGGGCCACTCTTGGAAAGACACGGAACTGCCTTTTCTCCTTCACACGTTCGTTAGGCTGGTTGTAATGAGGAGTATCATATACTAGTATCATGCATATGATACTAGTGTATGATACTACCTCACTAATGCATAGTATCATATACTAGTACCATGTAGTACTTTATTTATTGCCATGCATGACTCATAGTAGCATAGCATTTATTATGATACGGTATCATGAGACCTCTTCTAATGCATTGGTGCTAAAGTGGGGAGCTAAGTGCATTAAAATGCTTAGCAACTAATGTCCCCAATGCATCGGTGCTTAGGTTTTGTAGCTAAGCCTCCTCTATTGAATTGTTTACTAATAAAACTCCTTCGTGTATTGGTTGGTAGTCTTTTTATCTAGGTCCACATGCTTAGCATTGGTTCTTATTGGGGTCACCATAATGCTCTCTCTCCTCTTTAATTGCTTTGCCACATTATTTTTCTGCCTATGTGGCACCCTTAGCACCTGTACACCATGGAGCACTGGAAAGGGCCTGATATGATACTCAACCCTCTCTTTCTTCATTTAATTCTATGACACCTAATCAAAATTGCCTAGTTGGCATGCATGATACTACCTATGATACTATCATTACGACCAGCCTTATGCTCTCCTGGTACTTCGCTTAGTCCACAATTAATTCCATCTCCTACCTCTAGCCTCCCCTTCACTACCGGAATCGCACCCTACGCCGACGGCCAGGGCCGTCGGCATAGCCCTGATATGCCGTCGGGACAGGCCTATGCCGACGGCCCCCGTCGGGACAGGCCTATGCCGACGGCCCCCGTCGGCATAGGGCCGTCGGCAACATATCCGTCGGCGCAGCCCGGGAGGCCGTCGGCATAGAAAGGCCGTCGGCATAGGATCTATCCCGACGGTGTCCGTACATCTATGCCGACGGCCCCGGCCGTCGGCAACGTTCCCGTCTAACGGCGGCCGCCGTCAAGTGACAACCAACCGCTGCTCGCCACGTGGCTCATCTATGCCAACGGCCTAGCCGTCGGCTTAGTTTAAATCTATGCCGACGGCGAGGCCGTCGGCATAGGCTTACCCAAGGAGCGCCCAGTTGCTGACACGTGGCATCTATGCCGACGGCCTGGCCGTCGGCTTAGTTTAAATCTATGCCGACGGCACCGTCGGCATAGGCTTACCCAAGGAGTGCCCAGTTGCTGACGCGTGGCATCTATGCCGACGGCCTGGCCGTCGGCTTAGTTTAAATCTATGCCGACGGCCTAGCCGTCGACATAGATGCCACGCGTCAGCAACTGGGCACTCATGCCAGCACTATGCCGACGGCCTAGCCGTCGGCATAGTTTGTATTTCATTTTTTTTCTTTTTTCTGTTTGTTTTCAAATCAATTCAATTCAGATATACAGCACATATCAGCAGATATATATGATGGAAATAGACATATAGAACACATCTAAGTATCATCCGTCACCATCACAAAAATATATGCATAAGCATCATCATAATCAACATAAAGATAAGCATAAGCATACACTAGTAGAAAACTGGGTTTTGGTCACAGGGCAATATTCACATTAGTCCCGGTTCAGTCACGAACCGGGACTAATGTGAGCATTGGTCCCGGTTCGTGCGGCCAGGGGCCTGCCGGGCCTCGTGGGGGCATTGGTCCCGGTTCGTCCGGACCCGTTGGTCCCGGTTGGTGGGACAAACCGGGACCAATGGGCCACGCTCCTGGCCCACCACCCTTTAGTCCCGGTTCCTACCACAAACCGGGACTAAAGGGCTAGTCCTAGTTGCGGCCAGTGTTTAGTCCCACCTCTCCAACCGAAGGGCGCTCACACCAGTTTATAAGCCCGTCCATCTATGCCTTGTTGAGCTTCTCTTAAAGTGAAAATAGATGCCCTTATACAGGGAATTTCACCTAAATTCACAGTAAATTTCATAGAAATTTACTATGAATTTAGGTTTAATTTTCTCTATAAGTGCATCTATGTTCATTTTTTTATATTTATAAAATAAATAAACCTTAATAAAATAAATAAAACTAAATAAACCTTAATAAAATAAAATAAAATAAACTATAGTAACTACAATAAATAAACCTTAATAAATTAAGTAAAAATAGCAACACTAAAATAAATAAAAATAGCAGCAGTAAAATAAATAAAAATAAAATAATTAAAGTAAAATACATAAGTAATTAGAAATAAAATAAATAAGTTTTTTGTTGTAAGTAGAAACAAAACAAAACAAATAAAGCAAAAGAGAAAAAAAACACGAGCCATCAACTCCATAACCGCCATATCTGGGATAGAGAAGGGCGATCCCTTGGAGTGGGATTCACATACAGTTGCCCGTAACATCTACCATTCGAGCCTAGCAGGTGGAACTCGGATCTGTCAACAGTGTCAAAGCGGCAAATAGCAGGCGGAGGAGAAGCCACCGATGTCATGTGTAGATCCCTTCTAGGTCTTGCGGATCGTGCTATTACAGCAATTTGGTTGGTTGATCCCAAAAAAAAAGGAATTTGGTTGGTTTTCTTGAAGCCCTAGCTTGTTGTGCCGTCCTATTCTCTCAATGCAATTTAGCAAATGCTACTACAGTACAGTAAAGGGCACAAAGAAAAAGCACGCAGTGAAGGAAAATACCTCCATATCAAAGCTGCTACTTATCTTGTTGGTTATCAGGATGTGGATATGTAGAATTTTCTCTAGCCACGGCAACAGACATGCATTCATCGAGGGGGTTCACTACAGAACAAAATAAATGCTGACGTTAGTTGTTGAGGTTACGTTTGACATCCCTGAGAGACTAGATAATGAAAAGATGAATCGTCAAACCTGGATGAACAAAGACGCTACCAAGTGGATGAATCTGATGGCCTGTCCTCCCTTGAAGATCATGCGTCCTCCCTTGAAGGCGTCACCAGGGCCATGGACGCCTCATACACCGCCGCCAACGTGTTGTAGTGATGAGGTATCGTGCAGGATCTGACACGGGATCACCTTCAGGCAAGATGAATAGGTCTTCAGGGGCACGACGGCAGCGGCGGCGCCATGGCCGGGACTGGTGACGACGGCGGCGGCGAGCGAGCGGGAGGGTGGAGGCGGCTGCGTGCGAGTGGGAGGCCGGAGGATCACCACTCATTGTGCTCGACATATCACTACAAGAAACCTGTTAATCCATGACGGATTTCTAATGACATTTTTGGAAACTCTCATCGATGACCTGGTAAAACCCCACAAGCCCGGTGAAAGCCCACTAAAGCCCGTCTAACCGTTCCCGTATAAAAACTTAACCCTAAATTCCCTCCTCGGCCCCTCCTCTATGTCCCTCCTTGGCCCCTGCATCGTGTCCCACAGCACGTCGCCACCCCTCATCCCTCCCACAGCTCGTAAACCTTAATAAAATAAACTATAGTAACTACGATAAATAAACCTTAATAAATTAAGTAAAAATAGCAGCAGTAAAATAAATAAAAATAAAATAATTAAAGTAAAATACATAAGTAATTAGAAATAAAATAAATAAGTTTTTTGTTGTAAGTAGAAACAAAACAAAACAAATAAAGCAAAAGAGAAAAAACAGAGGAAAAAAATTATGCCACCTACTGGGCCACCACGGCCTGAATACGACTAGAAACCCATCCATGGGCCAGGATTCAGGCCCGCAGAAGGCCCAGTAGGCCCCACAGGCAAAGAGAACAGTTAGGCCCGAAACCCTACAGTTGAGAGGAGTTCGAGAGGGTGGGCGCAGCAGCGCTTATAAACCACTCTCGAGCCCTCTCAACTAGCGAGGTGGGACTAAACTTTTGACGCGGGGCAGCACAAGGCCTTTGGTCCCGGTTGGTGCCACCAACCGGGACTAAAGGGGGCATTGGTCCCGGTTCGTGGCACCAACCGGGAGCAAAGGCCTTTAGTCCCGGTTGGTGCCACCAACCGGGACCAATGAGTTCCCTATATATACCCCATCGCACAGCAGAGCACTCCAGAGTGCTCTGTTTTTTCTGGCCGGCGAGGGGAGGGCATTTGGGTGCTCTAGCTCACCTCCTATGCACATGAGGTGTTCGATGAAATGTCTGAGCCACACTAGTTAATCTTTGTCCTCTCGAAACTCGACCTCCGAGCTCCATTTTCCCCGAGATTTGTCTAGGTTTAGCGGTCCGTCACGTCCCGTCCCCGTCTTCACCGTCGTCGATCGCCCGCGCCGATCTCGTCGCCAGCACCACCGTGGTGAGCCTCTTGTTCTTATCTTCTTTCTGAAAGGAAAATTCTTACTTTAGATAGTTACTTGTCTAATTTTGTTACTTTTATTATTCCTTCTTATTACATAGTCCGATGGTTTTGGTATCCGCCCCCGTCGGCCCTCGTCCTGTCTATGATTCGGATGTGGTATATATTATCTTTTTATAACTATTTGGTTCATTTGTTGTTTATGACAAATATACCGACCAACGTGACATAGATTTTATTTATCTAGGAGGTGGTTGAACCGGAAATTCTAACCGACCCTATTGCCGAGAGGTTAAATTTAGTTGAAGAAGAAAACAATTACTTGAAGGAAAAAATAAAAAAAATTGAGGAGGAGAAGATGATATTGGAGTTGCATGTTGCGGATGTCGTCGATGATCACAAGATCAAGATGGATGCAATGCGCTTGAAGATTAGAAAGATTAGAAAATATGCCATTCATACCGAGGCTTGGTATCATTATGCCGTTGGATCAATTGTTACCTTGGTTGCGATTATGATCGGATTTGTTTTCGCATTGAAATGTTTTACATAGTTTCAATGTATGGTTTAATTAATTAGATGCTCTGGAGAGTTATATATATGTTGTTAGATGAGAACTATGTATGTACTTTGGTTCTAATGTGATGATGAACTTCTATTAATTTGGTCACTTAATTATCTATTCATAATGTTCTGTAATGGTTTTTGACACACTTAATTATATATAATGCACGCAGATGAACCGGCAATGGATGTACGGTGACAGACACACCTCCGAGTACATTAAGGGCGTGCATGATTTTCTCGAAGTGGCTGAGGCAAACAAGCAAAATGGTTTTATGTGTTGTCCATGCCCTATATGTGGGAATACGAAGTCTTACTCTAACCGGAAAATCCTTCACACCCACCTGCTTTACAAGGGTTTCATGCCACACTATAATGTTTGGATGAGGCACGGAGAAATAGGGGTTATGATGGAAGACGGCGAAGAAGAAGAGGACGATGACAACTATGTGCCCCCTGAATACGGTGATGCTGCAACGGGGGAAGCTGCTGAAGATCAAGAGGAACCAGACGATGTGCCCAATGATGCTGCAAGGGGGGAAGCTGCTGAAGATCAAGAGGAACCAGTGCCCGATGATGATGATCTCCGCCGGGTCATAGTCGATGCAAGGACGCAATGCGAAAGTCAAAAGGAGAAGCTGAAGTTCGATCGCATGTTAGAGGTTCACAAAAAAGGGTTGTACCCCAATTGCGAAGATGGCAACACAAAGCTCGGTACCGTACTAGAATTGCTGTAGTGGAAGGCAGAGAATGCTGTGCCTGACAAAGGATTTGAGAAGCTATTGAAAATATTGAAGAAGAAGCTTCCAAAGGATAACGAATTGCCCGACAGTACATACGCAGCAAAGAAGGTCGTATGCCCTCTAGGATTGGAGGTGCAGAAGATACATGCATGCCCTAATGACTGCATCCTCTACCGCGGTGCGTACAAGGATCTGAACGCATGCCCGGTATGCAGTGCATTGCGGTATAAGATCAGACGAGATGACCCTGGTGATGTTGACGGCGAGCCCCCCAGGAAGAGGGTTCCTGCGAAGGTGATGTGGTATGCTCCTATAATACCACGATTGAAACGTATGTTCAGAAACGAAGAGCATGCCAAGTTGATGCGATGGCACAGTGAGGACCGTAAGAAAGACGGGAAGTTGAGAGCACCCGCTGATGGGTCGCAGTGGAGAAAAATCGAGAGAAAGTACTGGGCTGAGTTTGCAGCTGACCCAAGGAACATATGGTTTGGTTTAAGCGCGGATGGCATTAATCCTTTCGGGGAGCAGAGCAGCAATCACAGCACCTGGCCCGTGACTCTATGTATGTATAACCTTCCTCCTTGGATGTGCATGAAGCGGAAGTTCATTATGATGCCAGTTCTCATCCAAGGCCCTAAGCAACCCGTCAACGACATTGATGTGTACCTAAGGCCATTAGTTGAAGAACTTTTACAGCTGTGGAATGGAAACGGTGTACGTACGTGGGATGAGCACAAATAGGAGGAATTTAACCTGCACGCGTTGCTGTTTGTAACCATCAACGATTGGCCCGCTCTCAGTAACCTTTCAGGATAGACAAACAAGGGATACCACGCATGCATGCACTGTTTAGCTGACACCGAAAGTATATACCTGGATAGATGCAGGAAGAATGTGTACCTGGGCCATCGTCGATTTCTTCCGACCAACCATCAGTGTCGAAAGAAAGGCAAGCATTTCAAAGGCGAGGCAGATCACCGGAAGAAGCCCGCCATGCGTACCGGTGATCACGTACTTGCTATGGTCAATGATTTACACGTAATCTTTGGAAAGGGTCCCGGCGGACTAGCTGTTCTGAATGACGCTGAGGGACACGCACCCATGTGGAACAAGAAATCTATATTTTGGGACCTACCCTACTGGAAAGAGCTAGAGGTCCGCTCTTCAATCGACATGATGCACGTGACGAAGAACCTTTGCGTGAACCTGCTAGGCTTCTTGGGCGTGTATGGGAAGACAAAAGATACACCTGAGGCACGGGAGGACCTGCAACGTTTGCACGAAAAAGACGGCATGCCTCCGAAGCAGTTTGAAGGTCCTGCCAGCTACGCTCTTACGAAAGAAGAGAAAGAAATCTTCTTTGAATGCCTGCTCAGTATGAAGGTCCCGTCTGGCTTCTCGTCGAATATAAAGGGAATAATAAATATGCCAGAGAAAAAGTTCCAGAACCTAAAGTCTCATGACTGCCACGTGATTGTGATGCAACTGCTTCCGGTTGCATTGAGGGGGCTTCTACCGGAAAACGTTTGATTAGCCATTGTGAAGCTATGTGCATTCCTCAATGCAATCTCTCAGAAGGTGATCGATCCAGAAATCATACCAAGGCTAAGGAGTGATGTGGCGCAATGTCTTGTCAGTTTCGAGCTGGTGTTCCCACCATCCTTCTTCAATATCATGACGCACGTCCTAGTTCATCTAGTCGACGAGATTGTCATTCTGGGGCCCGTATTTCTACACAATATGTTCCCCTTTGAGAGGTTCATGGGAGTCCTAAAGAAATATGTCCGTAACCGCGCTAGGCCAGAAGGAAGCATCTCCATGGGCCATCAAACAGAGGATGTCATTGGGTTTTGTGTTGACTTCATTCTTGGCCTTAAGAAGATAGGTCTCCCTAAATCGCGGTATGAGGGGAGACTGACTGGAAAAGGCACGCTAGGAGCGGACTCAATAATATGCAGGGACGGGCATTCTTGGTCTCAAGCACACTACACAGTTCTACAGAACTCTACCTTGGTGACACCGTATGTCGATGAACACAAGAACAGTCTGCACTCCAAACACCCGGAGCAGTGTGACGACTGGATTACATGTGAACACATCAGGACTTTCAGCAGTTGGTTGGAAACACGTCTCAGAGGTGACACCACTGTTTGTGATGAGTTGTACTCGTTGTCCAGGGGACCATCTTCGACTGTATTGACTTACAAAGGATACGAGATAAATGGGAATACATTTTACACGATCGCCCAAGATCAAAAGAGCACCAACCAAAACAGCGGTGTCCGCTTTGATGCAGCAACCGAGAGGGGAAAGGACACATATTATGGTTACATAATGGACATATGGGAACTTGACTACAGACATGATTTTAAGGTCCCTTTGTTTAAGTGCAAATGGGTCAATCTGTCAGGAGGCGGGGTACAGGTAGACCCACAGTACGGAATGACAACAGTGGATCTGAACAATCTTGGGTACACTGACGAACTGTTCGTCCTAGCCAATGATGTGGCACATGTTATCTATGTGAAGGACATGTCTACCAGACCAAGGAAAAGAAAAGATAAGGAAGCGAATACATCATACGATGAGCCAAAGCGCCACATAGTTCTTTCAGGCAAAAGGGACATTGTGCGGGTGGAGGGCAAGACAGACATGTCTGAAGATTATGAAAAGTTTCATGAAATTCCTCCCTTCAAAGTCAAGGCTGACCCAAGCATCCTGATAAACGATGAAGATTATCCATGGTTACGGCGCAATAAGCAAATGACACAAGCGAAGAAAAAGTGAAGACTTTCTCCCGCAACTATTATGATGATACCATGCCAACTTTGTAATAGACGAGTATGATACCATTGTCCGTTTTGTACAAGAAGTGCATCTAGTTTTTGCCGTAACCCTTTCAACTTTCTTGCACATGCTATGTGGATGAAATGATGATACCATGCCAACTTTCAACCTTCTCAGAGTTCATTTGAAATGCTTTTCAATTTTAGGGTCTTATAGCTCAAAATAATTAGTAAATGCATGAAAAATAACAGGCCAAAAAATAAAAATTATGCCACCTACTGGGCCACCACGGCCTGAATACGATTAGAAACCCATCCATGGGCCAGGATTCAGGCCCGCAGAAGACCCAGTAGGCCCACAGGCATGTACAGACAGGTTAGGCCCGTAAGCCTGCTTTAGAGAGGAGCTCGACAGCTCAGGCGCACCGCACCTTATAAACAGGTGCGGCTCTCTCTCAGCTAGCAAGGTGGGACTAAACTCACCACCACGCCGTTGTGCAAGGCCATTGGTCCCGGTTGGTGGCACGAACCGGGACCAATTCCACCCTTTGGTCCCTGTTGGTGCCACGAACCGGTACTAATGAGGCTGTGGCCCCACGAGCACCTTTAGTACCGGTCCGTGGCACGAACCGGTACTAGAGTTTCTTACTAAGCAGTTTTTTAGTCCCACCTCGCTAGCTGAGAGGCACTACGAGCGGTTTATAAGCCCTGAGTGCAGAGACGATGAAGAAGAGGCGCAATCCTCACGTTGCTTAGCTTCAAGCCTTGAGGAATAAGGTAGACTGCATGGAGCTATGTGCAGTGTAGTCTACACTATTCCGAAAGGCTTGAAGCAAATCAACGAGCATTGCGCCTCTTTTTTATTTTTAATAACTTATTACAACTCCGGACTTCTTGTGTTCCGACAAAATAAAATAAACTTTAATAAAATTTATGAAACTAAAATTAACAAAGTATTTTCTGTTCAAAACATTATAAGAAACCTCTATTATTATTGAAACTAAAATCATATAAAATTGATGCAACTAAAATTATCGAAGTATTTTCTGTTCAAAATCATTAAAAGCAAAAAGAATTTTCATAAAGAACTTTTTTGATAGAAACTTTAATAGCAAAAAGAATTATCATAAAGTAAAATAAATAAGTAATTAGAAACAAAATAAAATAAAATAAATAAGTTTTTTGTTGTAAGTAGAAACAAAACAAAATAAATAAAGCAAAAAAGAAAATAAAAAAACTAAATACAGCAAAAAAATTCATAAAGAACTTTTTTTGATAGAAACTTTAATAGCAAAAAGAATTATCATAAAGTAAAATAAATAATTAATTAGAAACAAAATAAAATAAAATAAATAAGTTTTTTGTTGTAAGTAGAAACAAAACAAAATAAATAAAGCAAAAAAGAAAACAAAAAAACTAAATACAGCAAAAAAAATTGTTGGGGCGCTGCCCGCTTAGCCTTCCAACCCTCAGGTTTGCAAATACAGGCCTAGAAGGGCTAGGAGGCTAAACGGGCAGCGCGCCAAAGTTAGGCCCAGAAGCCTGCTATAGAGAGGAGTTCGAAACAGCAGCCGCGCCGCGGCATTTAAACTGGTGCGGGCGCCCCTCGGCTAGCGAGGTGGGAATAAACTTTTGGCCGCGATGCGGACAGCAAAAAAAATTGTTGGGGCGCTGCCCGCTGGGCCCTCCAACCCTCGGGTTTGCAAATACAGGCCTAGAAGGGCTAGAGGGCTCAACGGGCAGCGCGCCAAAGTTAGGCCCAGAAGCCTGCTATAGAGAGGAGTTCGAGACAGCAGCCGTAGCGGGGCTTATAAACCACTCCGAGCCCCTCTCAACTAGCGAGGTGGGACTAAACTTTTGGCCGCGACGCGGGCAGCAAGAGGCCTTTGGTCCCGGTTGGTGCCACCAACTGGGACTAAAGGGGTGCATTGGTACCGGTTCGTGGCACCAACCGGGACCAATGCCCCCCCTTTAGTCCCGGTTGGTGCCACCAACCGGGACCAAAGGCCGCCGCTTCCCGCCCTTTGCGCTGCTGAAAAGGGACCTTTGGTCCCGGTTGGTGGCACCAACCGGGACTAAAGGGTGGCATTGGTCCCGGTTGGTGCCACGAACCGGGACCAATGCCCTTGCTATATAACCAGGACTTGTGAAAATTTCACATCTCCGTCGCCTCCCTCGCCAGTTGCCCCCGCCGCCAGGCTGCCCAAATCGCTCGCGCGCTCCTCGTCGCCGTCGCCGCCGCCGGCCGCCATCCCGTCTCCCCGTGCCCCTGCCCCGCGCCCGAGCCCACGCCGGCCGCCGCCCCGTGCCCCTGCCCCGTCCCCGAGCACGCACGGCCGCGCCCCTGCGCCCCGGCCCGCCCCCACCATTGTCGTCGTCGCCGGCGCCCGCCCCCACTGCCGCCCCTGCCTCGACGCCGCCCCTCCTCCCCATTCGGTCCGGCTCCGGCGACCCCCTTTCCTCCCTGTCCCCTCGATCCTCTTCATATATTTTTTTTTCATATGCATATGTTGATTATATGGATGGATGGATGATGTATATGTTCATTATATGGATGGATGGATGATGTATGCTTTTTTCATATAATTTTTTTAGGCAGATTTTTTGAATTTTTTGTGTATGTATGTTATGTTTATATGTATGTATGTATGTTCATATGTATGTATGTTTATATGCAAAGCATATGCAAAGAAAATGTATGAATGGTCATATGCAAAGAAAAATGTATGTATGGTCATATGCAAAGAAAATGTATGTATGTATGTTCATATGAAAGAAAAATGTATGTATGTATGTTCATATGCATATGCAAAGAAAATGTATGTTCATATGCATATGCAAAGAAAATGTATGTTCATATATATGATGATATGTTCATATAAAAAGGAAAATAAGAAGAGGAAGAAAGGAGAAGAAGAGGAGAGGAAGAAGAGGAGAAATAAATAAGAAGAGGAAAAAAGAAGAAAAAGAAGAGGAGAAGAAGAAAGGAATAGAAGAGAAGAAGAAAAAATAGAAAAATTCTATTTTTTCTTCTTCTCTCCTCTATTCCTTTCTTCTTCTCCTCTTTTTTTTTTCTTTTTTTTCTTCGATCTTCTCCTCTATTCCTTTTCTTCTTCTCCTCTTTTTATTTCTTCTTCGTTTTCTTATGTTTTATCGGGTCTGTCGTCGTCGATATACCCCTCTCTCGATAACTTCAACACGAGGGGGGGGGTCGATATACCCCCTCCCCGCCGATAATATTATTTTCCCATGTACGTATGTCGTCGTTGTCGATATAACCCCCTCCCGATAACTTCAACACGTGGGGGGGGGGTCGATATACCCCCTCCCCGATAACATTATTTTCCCATGTATGTATGTCGTCGTTGTCGATATATATAACTCCCTCCCACATAACTTTGACATGATGGACGGTCGATATTTATACCCCCTCTCGACCGTGATAACTTATACCACGGGAGCACTCCCCGGCCCTCTCGCTCGACCAAAACTCTCGAGGACACCCAAACCCTAGAAAAATACGATGTCGGTCTCCTACCCCCTCCCGCCGCGCCCCTACCCTTGAAGCGTTGCCTAGGCCACCCCAAACCCGGAATAAGCTAGGTCTACGTTTGCACTAATATATCCACCTGCTGTCATGTTTGTGTAATAATTGCCATGTTGTAATATTTGCAGAAACAATGGAGCACGGACGAGACGAGCAAGCAGAAGAGGTGATGGGGGACATAATCTTAGCCGAAGGTGATATCTTGTCGTATCTTAACGACAATGATGGTCTGGAAGAACAGGGTGAAGAAGCCGGCTACGATGATCGAAGAGTGGAGGAGGAAAGACATGATTATGATGGCTCCGGTGACCCAATGCTGCTGCAAGAAGGAGCCCGTGGTGACGGCTCCGGTGACCGAACAGAGTCCGGCCAGGTAAATATATTAGTTAAGCCTGTGCTGACTAGCTAATTGATGCATTCATTGTTTTGGTATGTACACATATTAATTAACACTCGTCTTTCTTCTTTTTTCTAGCCCTCCGGATCGAGCACAGCTTCGGTAAAGAGACGAGGCCCGAAGAGAAAGTTGCGCTCGGATGAAAGGTTTGAGATCACAGCAATCGCGCGCGACGGCCAACCGATTGAACCCATCCGGACAAAGGATGCATTTGCTGCTCAGTGCAGGGTTCTAGTTAGGGACAAGATCCCGATCAGCATCCAGCAATGGTATAAGCCTAAGAAGGAAGACCCTGAGGTGTCTTATGTCAATGATATGCAGAAAGATGATCTTTGGACTGAGTTGAAGGCAAATTTCACCCTACTGCCAGAGGAGGATCCGGAGAAGCCAATTATAGAGCAATTAATCAAGTCTCATGCTCTTAAGAAGATGGCAGACCTATTCAGGAGGTGGAAGAATGAGCTGAAAACGTTTGTCGACAAAGAAGAGACACCAGAATTCATCGGCCGGTATGAGAAGATCAGAGATCACTGGCCCGCATTTGTGGCCCACAAGACATCGGAAAAGAGTAAGAAGATGTCAGCAACAAACAAGAAGAATGCTGCAAAGAAGAAGCTTCACCATCGCACGGGGTCAGGTGGCTACCTCAAAGCCCGACCTAAGTGGGCCAAGGCTGAGAATGATCTGGACAGACCGTTGCCGGACTTGGTTCTTCGGGGCTGGCGGAACCTTGGACCCTGTATCAGGGAGGTGCGTTTGGACAAACGAGCTTTTGAGAATACCAGTCAAGAAGATTCAGCAATATATCGATGCAGCGCAGCAAGGGACGTTCGTTCCAGACAGAGAGAACGACGAGCTCACAATGGCCATCGGGAATCCTGAGCACCCTGGACAGACACGAGGCACGCCAGGCTCCGTTCCGTGGAAGGCTGGTTTTCCGGACGCGAGCGGTTACAAAAGCCAGGAGAGGAGGAAAAAAGTGGAGCAGATCCAAATTCAGAAGCTGCACGAAAGGGTTCAAGCGCTAGAGGAACGAGACGACAATCGACATGCCGAAACTTCCCCCGAAGCTACACCGCCATCTCAGCGGAGAAGCAGTGTGGCTTCCACCGAGCTGCTTCAGCTGGAGCATGCGGCTCCTGCTAGCTACCCCGTGGATGCTATCACGGAGTCTCAACATTGCCACCTTATGGCGGAATGGCAGAACTTCAAAGTCAAGGCGGCTGTTGGCTCGGTTTTACCTCCTGAACCCGGCGCAACCTACCACTGCCGGCCGATTCCAGAAGGATATGCTAGGGTGATGGTGGATGAAATAACGGAGGGATTTGAGGAGCTCCAGCTTGACCACCCTACGGGTGAAGGGGAGACTCGGCTGGGTTCTGCTCTGAAGACTCCATGCCTATGGCGGAAGGAGCTCATCAAGCTTCCGAACTGGACGGCTCTGGCGAGTAAGGGCACTCCGCCTCCTCCTCCGGCGAGTGATCAGGGCACTCAGCCTCCTTCTCCCGCGCGTGGCGGCACTCCGCCTCCTCCGCCAGCGCCGGCGCGCTAGAGCAGCCAGCCTCCTCCTTCTCCGCCTCGTCAGCAAGGGCGGAAGAGACCCGCCGCCGCTGCGGCTGCTCCGGCGCGTCGTAGTCCTTCTCCTCCGCCTCATAAGCAAGGAAAGAAGACAGCCGCAGCCGCTCCGTCTGCTCTGCTGGCGTCTAGCAGTATAGCTGCCAGAGGCGGGAGGCAATACAGATTCGGTCCTTCGCTGAAGACTCTAGAGAAGTTACCATACGAGAGGACCGAAGAGGAAACCAGGAAGATCGTGCGAGCCAAAGTGAAAAACTTCTTTGAAGGGGTGAAAGCAAAGAAACATCCACCTCCGGAGGAGAAGGTAGATCCGGTGAAAGCAAAGCGCACTCTGGCTGCCCTGACAAAACCACCAAAGTCTCCGCCGAGAGGCAACTATGAGCGCATTCTTGCAAAGACATATGCCGAAGCGGAGCGGTCGGGAAGTACTGTCAGTGATCAAAGGTTAAAAGAACGACGAGCTGGGAAAAAAATTGCCCAGCTCGGCGAACAAGCGAACCAATCGTGCCCCCCGCTCAAGGTGTCAAAAGACATCGTCGCTAATGATCCGAGTATGGTGCCCGGTTATAGCAATCTTGGAGATTACCTGCCCGACGATGTACATTATGAAATCATGGAGGTGGACGAACACAAATACCATTACGGGAAGCCTCTCGTCAAAGATGAAAGATCTCTAACAATGATGATGCGAAGACTACATGATTGGTACATGAAAACCTGCAGAGAGTCTGATGGGATGGATACTTTGACGCTGAGAGTTAAACCGGAGCATGACCTCGTTGGAATTGATCTGCTGAATGTTCCATTTGAGGATTTCTTCCAGTTTTACAATCAAAAGGCCCTCGATAAAACAACGATCACTTGCTACTGTCTGTAAGTAGTACTACTTCTGTCATTAAGTCTCTCTATATAGGTCAGCTCTTTCATTGCATGTATTTATAATTATCCTCACTATATTATGCAGATTGAAGATCGCCGAATTGAAGAAAAGACAAATCGGTGATATTGGGTTCATTAACACAAATCTCATAGATGCATATACGGTTGAAAAACATCCCAAAGAAGCCGAGGCCAACTTGCTACAATCGTTGGTATTAAATCAAAACAAAGATATAATACTCTTTCCTTACAACTTCAAGTGAGTGTTACTATCTTGTGCATATTCGGTTTCCCTTATTATTCCAGGTTATGGTAATGTAATTGATGACTTATGCATGCATGCACAGCTTCCACTATATTCTCCTAGAGATTAAGCTTGAGCAGGGAGTAGTAACCGTCTTAGACTCGAGACGAAAAGATCCCCAGGACTATGCGAACATGACTCAAATGCTCGAGAAGTAAGTTAAATCGATCATTATCCACCATATCAGCAACTTTGTTCATTTCCTGATATCAAGTAATTGTTTTCTTTGTCTGGCAGGGTTTGGAGAAAATTCACCTCAAAAGCTCCGGGACTACCGAATAAGCTGCAATTTAATCACCCGAAAGTAAGTACTATAGTAGCATGTTCCGCGCATCTCCTAGTGATTCAAGGCTAGTTTCATCAATACCATTTAGCATGCTTGCTTATCAGTTTGATTGACCTCTATTTCTTGTAAAGTGGTTGTGGCAGGAACCCTGGAATAATTACTGTGGATACTACGTTTGCGAGTCCATCCGCTACACGACCTGTGAGTGGGGCTACACTGAAGAACAATATGAAGTGCGTAAGCAATAATATTCACAATTTTATTTTATTACCATCATTTGTGTTGAGTTTCATTTATTCATATATATATATGTATTGACCCCCTTCTTCAAATTAGATGTTTCGGAAGCGGGATGAACTCCTAGCACCAGATCGTATGCGAGGAATTCAAGAGGAATTGGCGGCATTCTTCCTTGACCACGTGATCGCTGAAAACGAAGAATACTATGTGGACCCTGTGTTCCTACAATTTAATTAGGAGATTGTATTGTAAGAGATAATTATTGTATATATGTAGCCGGTAGTGTCGGATAGATATACGAGAACTTGTTGTTCGACCAATATCTCGGAGAAGGAGAGGTGGTCGATATCACTTCTCTCTGTATGCATATGTTCATGACGATCTTCTGTTTCCTTCATTTGATTACTAGCTAGCGTGTCTACTCCTCTCCATACGTATATAGTACGTAGCGTCGACCAAGCACGGAGATAAGAGAGGACACTTCTCTCTATTAATTAGCTAGCTAACACAATATATGAAACACCTAAATTAACCCCCCAAAACCCCTAAACCACCCCCTTTAAAAAAAACAAAAACCTCAGCTCCTGCCAGCTGCTGACGCGTGGATGCCTATTGGTCCCGGTTGGTGACACCAACCGGGACAAAAGGCCCTGCCTATTGGTCCCGGTTGGTGGCACCAACCGGGACCAAAGGCCCCCCTGCCTGGGCTGGCAGCAGCAGCCACATGGAGGACCTTCTGTCCCGGTTCGTGTAAGAACCGGGACTAAAGGGTTAGGGCTTTAGTAACGACCCTTTAGTCCCGGTTCGAGAACCGGGACAAAAGGCCCTTACAAACCGGGGTAAAAGCCCCTTTTCCTACTAGTGATATAAAGAAGCACGCAAGTCATCTAAAGGACCATCAAAGACCACAAGTTTATCATCATCACCACACACAAGTCATCTAAAGATACATAAGCATAAGCACACAAGTAACCAAAAGGCTTAAGCGCCAGGACGTCGAGCACCGCGGAGGTCGTCACCGCCAAGACCGCTGAAGCCCAGGTCGTCACTGCTAGCGGCAGCGCTACCGCCAAGACCGCCTCCACCTCCGCCTCCGCCTCCATGGATCGGAGTGGTCGGGCTCCGTGACTCGGGAGTGCTGCGAAGACCACCGCCAACGGTTGATCCACCGGTTCCCTGGATGTTGAAAAGACATATTAACGGGATATATGACTGTGTTGAAAGGCATGATATGCTTTGAGTGAATAGATTGGGGATGAACTAACCGGCGAGGGGCCAGCGTTCTGTGCCACAAACTCCTCAAAGGTCAGCAAAGTTGGTTGTGCTGGAGGACCCTCTGCTGATGGCCATTGAGGACACCTGCCGGCCGCCATTTCCTGAAAAGCGTGCTGCATCTGGCGATCCCTCTGCTGATGGTATGCATGAAGGCGGTCGTGCCACGCCATGGTCTCCTGGCGTGTGTACTCCATGTAGGCCTACAATATGACATGATGAAACTCATAAAACTACTAAATGCGGAAAATAAAGTGAGCAATGAAGATAAAAGGGAAAATACTTACAGTTTGCTGCTCCTGAAAGAGGGACAGTGACGGTGCACTGCTCATGGGCGTGCTCGTGCGCTGGCTCAGGGTCGGGTCGATCCGACGGAGCTGTGTGTAGGAGATAGTAGGAGTGATCAAAGCATCGAGAACCGCCTCCCGACTGTGCTCCTTCGGCCCCATGCCCACCACCACCCTTTCGTCCAGATCCGCCGCAATGGGGTCAGGTGTGTCAAGATGTAACGCCAGATACCCATCGGAGTAGGCCTTCTTCCTATGCGCGGTCTTCTTGCCGTAGTACTTGGGCTCGCCAGGCTTGGGGTCCTTCCGCGTATGGGCGATCTCCCACGCCTGCATGTGTGACAGCGGCCGCTTCAGTTTCTCCTCCCGCACCACCAAACAGAGGTTAGTCATACATAAGAAAGTAATGGTAAATAGAAGAAGAAGAATGTTTAATGGGGTTAGTCATACATTAACTGCCTTGTGGAGATAGTGGTTTCGGTTTCCCTGAGCATGTACTCCCTCCTTCCCTCGGTTAGCCTTGTTTTTGACTCTCATAGCCGCCCAGGCTCCAGCCTCATCACACCAAAGATCCACCAATGCCGCCCAGGACTCGTCTTTTCCATAACACCAATTTGGTAACACCTACATAATGAAAGCATAATGGCATGTCAACACGAAACGGTGAAATGTACCACAAGGTAATGAAAGCATAATGAAAAATCTTTTATACTTACCTTCAAGAACTCGTCCCTCTCCAAGGTAATGCCCATCCTCCGCGCGTCTTCCTTGGTCATCTTCACACCAAGATAGTCGTGATGGTATGTCGAGATGGCCACATAGCACACCTCGTACTGCATCTGGCGGGCCTTCTTCTTGCATTGGCGCAGCACGATCTGGTCCGCTCTGGCCCTGTGCTCCTGGAGAACTCGATAGAATTTCTACAATCATGCACGAGACAAGAATGGAAGAAGCCATGAGTTAAATCATTCATGAAACTAGAATGGACTTGTGCTTCTGAAGAGAACTCACCCAGAAAGTGGTGATCACGGCCTTGGCATGGGTCCCATGGTCCGCGTGGAGGGCCGCTTCCCAGTGCTCCCAGCTCGTGGCCAAGACCCGATGGTTCGGGTGCCTGACTGGATCCGGACAGTACAACCCCGGCCAGTGTAACTTCAGCAAGACGGTGATGAGGCCGTTGGGAATACGGACCCCTTTAGAATATATCCAGTTGCTGCAAAAGAATGAACTATTAGCATGTGACAAGCAAAATAAATAACAACCGGAATGAGCATGTGACAAGCAAAATAATGAAATTATTATAAAGTGGCACTTACTCTTTCCCCGTGGGCTCAATGAGCCACTTCTGCTCCTCAGTAGCAGGAACCTGCTTTGGTAGCTTTGCGTTACCACGCAGCCACCCCTTGTTGTCAACCCCCTCCCCGCCACCACCCTCCTCCTCGCCTGCCTCCCCCTCCCCAACCTCCTCCTCATCCTCCTCCCCCTCGTCCTCCTCCTCCACCTCCTCCTCCTCGTCCTCCTCCTCCACCTCCTCCTCGGCCCCATCCCAAACCTCCTCCTCCTCGCCTGCCTCGTCCTCCTCCTCCTCCTCACACTACTAGGAAAAGGGCTATAGATGGAATGGCCACTAATGGCGCACCAGACATGTGGTGCGCCATTGCTATGTAGCAGTGGCGCACCATGTGCTGGTGCGCCATTAGTGTGAAATACACTAATGGCGCACCAGACACACGGTGCGCCATTAGTAACAAATTTTAATTTTTTTTATTTTGCAAGACATACTAATGGCGCACCAGGACATAGTGCGCCATTACTAGTTGTAACTAGTAATGGCGCACCAGCAACATAGTGCGCCACTACAATTTTTTTTTTATTTTTACTCTTTTGCAAAACTACAAATGGCGCACCAGGGGCAGTGCGCCATTACTAGTTTAAGCTAGTAATGGCGCACTGCTCCCCCGTGCGCCATTAGTGTATATTTCATGGACACTTGATCTCGATCCCCCTCCATCTCGATCGCTATCCCACCTCGCCAGATCCGGTCCCCCTCGCCGCCGAGCACCCCCTGCACCCTCTACCCCGCTCCACCGGGCGCCGCCGCCGACCCCCCGCACCCTCCCCCGCTCCACCGCCGCCGACGACCCACCGCACCCTAACTCCCCTGCTCCACCGCCGCCGACGACCCACCGCACCCTCCCCGGCCCGCTCCACCGCCGCCGACGACCCCCCGCACCCTCCCCCACTCCACCGCCGCCGACGACCCACCGCACCCTAGCTCCCCTGCTCCACAGCCGCCGACGACCCAGCGCACCCTCCCCGGCCCGCTCCACCGTCGCCGACGACCCCCCGCACCCTCCCCGGCCCGCTCCACCGCCGCCGACGACCCCCCGCACCCTAGCTCCCCTGCTCCACCGCCGCCGACGACCCACCGCACCCTCCCCGGCCCGCTCCACCGCCGCCGACGCCCCCCCCCCCCCGCACCCTCCCCGGCCCGCTCCACCGCCGCCGACGACCCCCCGGCCCGCTCCACCGCCGCCGACGACCACCCGCACCCTAGCTCCCCTGCTCCACCGCCGCCGACGACCCACCGCACCCTCCCCGGGCCGCTCCACCGCCGCCGACGACCCCCCGCACCCTCCCCGGCCCGCTCCACCGCCGCCGCCGACCCCCCGCACCCTCCCCGGCCCGCTCCACCGTCACAAATTATTACTGTTTTTGTAAAAAATTGTTACTGTTTCATATTCATATTCATTTTCTAAAAAATTTATTAGATGCAACAAAAAATAATTAAAAAAATTACTTATGGCGCACCTATGGCTGGTGCGCCATTGCTACATAAATTTTTTTTACTAATGGCGCACCCGTGGTGGGTGCGCCATTGCTATGTAAAAAAAAATTCTAATGGCGCACCGCTTCGGGGTGCGCCATTAGTAAGTTTCCCCCCTTAGCTAACTCCTCCCCTCTCCCTCGCCAGTCCACCCGCGCGCTCACCTGACCCACGACGCCGCCGCCCCGACCCCCGCCGGACTCCACCCCCGTCGCCCCCGCGCCCCCGTGCCCCCCACCACTGCAGCTCCCCCGCGCCCTCCACAACTGCAGCTCCCCCGCGCCGCCCCGCGAAGCACGTGGCCGCCGGCCTCCCCACGACCAACCGAGGCGCCCAAGAGGACCGCCGCCGTCTTCCTCTTCGACTACGAGCACCCGGACGAGCTCGGACGCCCTCGAGCCATCCCTTCGACGCCGCCGCCGCCGACCCCGACCCCAACCCCGACCCCGACCCCTCCGGCGACCGGCCGCGCCCGCCCAGGTACCTCTCCTCCTTCCTCCTTCCTCCTTGTCCAGCGCCCGCCGCCCCGACAGCATCTCCAGCAGCACCTCTGAGCAATTTGCTCCACTTGTTCATGCAAGCTAGTAAAACTGTTGTTCTTCTTCTTGCTCCTGTGATGGATTTTCTGAACCTTACATTCGTTCCTGCACTAGTACTTCTTCTGCTCTGTTTAAAACTGCTCTTCTCTTTTTGTATTAGTCTCAGATAAGCAAGCATGATGCAATTATGATCTGGGCAACCGCAGATAAGTAGTAGGAGTAACTATGTTTGTAAATCAAAATTTCTTCACTCCTCGTGATAATCTGCAGATTCAAGTTGTGGCAAAAAAATGTTCTGTCTATTTACAGTGTGGAGTATACAGTTATTACAGTGTCAATGTTGATGATTTACAGTGTGGAGTAGTCATATTTTTCTTTCAAATCTAAGTGCAATTTCTCTGTCTTGTTGCTAACTGAATTTACAGTACTAAGTGGTCTCTAAATTTTGCAGTATTTATGTTCATGACTTTACTGAACTATGTTGTCTTTTCTAACAGTGCCTTGATTTAAATAGTTATATTTTAGCTTCATGGTTCTGTGTAATTTGTGCCTTGATTTTCTGTCATCTCTGAATTTTGCTGTTCCTGTGCTTGCTACTCCTTAATTCACACATGTACAGGAGGTACAAGAGGTTAAATTGAATCTAACCCTCCAATGTTATATGTTTTGAACTCCTTCCTGAAATCCCTTCTATTATTTTTATCCCAAACAAGTACCCAGGTTTATAAAGATCTAGTGAGCATTGCCAGTGTTGGGGAGGGAGTGATCTGAATTGGTTTATGTGACTCATCCTCATTAACTTTTCTCTCTAACCTTTTTTACAGTACAAATAAATTGTTCCTTCTTCTGTATTTGACCACTGTTTATTGTGGTTTTGATTTTGTTACAGTGTTCTCAAGTATAACAACATAGTGGGATCATTTGTCAACATAGTGGGATCATTTTGCAGATTCCAGCAAACAACATAGTGGGATCATTTGTCAAGGCCAGCATCGGAGTGCTAATTTACAGGTATAAATAGATAAAAGATTCAGAGTGTAGCTCTTTGTGCTCCCTGCATCCTTTTTCTGAGCTGTTTGTGCTCCCTGCATCTTTCAGCTCTCATTTTCAGTGGAGTTGTTGAATTATATGCTCTTATTGGACATGTTTTACGTGTTGATCCATCAATTGCTAGTTTGCTGGGTTTTGTCTGCGACCATCGTGTCGTGATGATTTTGCAGGTACCCCGAGAGGCCCTTGAGTTTGCCGGAATGTCGATTAACTTCCGTTCCGGCAAATTCGGGTACTCCATATATCCTATTTTCAGCAAAGGTCATGCTGAAATTTTGCGTGAATTTTAGCATGACTTTGCTAAAAATAGGACATATGGGGCACTTCCGACTAATGCATGGGCCGGGGTATCTTAGTACTTAATTAAGTAGGATCAACTGCCTCTTGTGTTATTCATATAGAAGTGTGATATCTACTCATAGTTATTACTAATGTCAGTTGCTCGTCATCGATAAACCCTAATCTGGTAGGATGACCTACTAAAAAAGCCCATACCACATATTCTATTTGGATGGGCGTGTTTTCACCACACTGTGGATTATCTTATTGGACCCAACAGAGATGATGTAGTTTTGAATTATGAACATAGGAAATGTCGTCATCGGACGACGAAAGTCTCCCGGGGGAGTGCGACTGGTGCCACGACGGTCGAGGTGTGTGCGACAGGCCTCACCTGGACGATGATCGGCGCTTCAGCATTAAGCTCGAGGAGACCTTCGAAGTTGAAACGGTACGCAACGACGACAAGTGTTTTTTGCATAATTAAGCATGACTTCAACTATTTCAACGTGTAATTTCATCTTTTACAATTCGAGTATAGTTTATCCCATGCCATGCAAGACGCTATGTCTTAGAGAGGATGGATTTTGAAGATCATGAAAATTTTGAAACAAAGAAAATTCACCTAAGGACACATCATGATGTGGATTTTGAAGTAAATCTATATAATGCTGAGAGCGTAACCCATTTTGGTTGCAAAAATTGGGAAGCATTTTGCAAGATGTATGGTTTTGATGAGGGTATGCTTGTCACCATGGATCTTGGTGGTCCTGGCATCGACCAAGACAATATGGACATTTGGGTCCTTGTTGATACGCCTCCAGTTCTACCGCTATGTGAGTTTCTCAAACATAGTTAATTATTAACTAATCTATATTGTTTATTTCAAAATAGTTGACAACTTATTTCCATTGACAGCTTATTTTGATTGTTCAAAAAATGTGCGGAAAATGGTAGACAAAACCCACTACACCGATGGCTCCGAGTTAACTTATCAGGAGAAAAATCATCTGGTCGGATTTTGTACTGATCTTGAGAATTACAATATCTACAATCAAACTCCTCAACATTATGGTCAATACGTGCCACTAGTGCACGTGTTGAACTACGGTAACTACCATGGAGATACCCTGGTAAGATTTTTTACTATTACGACATCCGTGCATCTTTTGCATACTTCTAAAACTAGTACATCATTGCTAACTATGAAGTTATTACTATGTTTTCCAACAGAGAATCCCAGAGGATTGTGTGCCTCATTTGATGTATCAGAATGGCAGCCTTCAAGTTTTGAACTTATATCCAGGTCATCCTACAAATCTCAACTGTCCATACCGGATTTCTAGAAGAAGTGGAGACATGCTAATCAGAGAATGGAAAAAATGTATGGACAGTCGTAAGGAGGTTCTTGGAAGCAAAAGGAAGCGCCGCGCAAGAATTGGGGACAGGATGATCTCCATTCTCCATAATGGAGAGTCAGGGTCTATATTGTTTTATGCTATTTTACCTTAAATAGGGTATTTTAGGTCCTGCCTAATACTGATGATCATGTGCTAAGAACAATTAAGTAGGGTTGGTTCGATGACTATCAGGATGATGATCGTATGACTTGTTATTAATAACGAGTAGAAGTTGTATGATGATGATTAGTAGGACTTGTTAGGATTAGTATTAATTTCGACAAACTCGCTACTCGCGGTCTCGAGACTTGTAATGTTCTATCTTTGTTCGGTCTTTTGATTTCGCAGACTAATATGATGAATTGTATTCGGAGACTAATCTTCTATTGTATTCGATGAATCTGTTGTTGCTGTGTGGTGCTGTTTATATTCTGTCCAATAATATATTTTGTAATCTGTGCAAATATCAGAAAAGAAAAAAAATCCCTAATATACATACTAATGGCGCATCACCCAAACGTGCGCCATTAGTATGCCAAAGGATACTAATGGCGCATCACCCAGCAGTGCGCCATTAGTATGGCAAAGCACATGCCCACTGGGAGGCATACTAATGGCGCACCGGGGCCTATACTAATGGCGCACTACCCGGTGCGCCATTAGAGTACCAGATACTAATGGCGCACCAGCGGTGCGCCATTAGTAAAAATTACTAGTGGCGTGATGCTAGTGGCGCACCAGTAGTGCGCCATTAGTAGGCAAAACTGGTGCGCCACTAGTAAGCCTTTTTCTAGTAGTGTCACCAGAAGAGGTTTCTTCGACGAGGCCAAGACCTCCAAGAAGGCCTTTGCGGTTGCCTCCGGCTCCTCCGGTTCATTCTCTGAAGGTGTCGCATTCGCCGTTTCTGCAACAATGACATCATCTAGCATGTCTCGGACCCCGTCGTCCTCATATCCATCGATGCGTTGTCGCATCACCTCCTCTCTACCATGGTCCTGCTCGGCTATGTTTATCGGCGGCATGTCAAAGTTTGGCATATATCCGTGCGTGCGAAGGTGCTCACTCATGTCCGTCTGATTTCTACGGTGACGTCTGGCACATCTCGCACAGGGGCATGGTGGGATAATTCTCATTGGACGACAGAATATCTGCTTCAAATACACATCGGTTTTCGCGATCCACTCTGATGTTACTCGATTCCGACGGATAAAACCACTGTACATCCACTGATTATCTGCCATCCTCTGCTTTTTTGCAAGCCACACAACATAATTAAGGATTCACTTAAATTAACCACATCAAATTTTCATTTTCTACCGCGTTGAATCCACCTACATCTCTAATAGGTAAAGATGGGTCCTAATCCCACCCGAGGATGTGTAGATTGAGTATGTTCTCCATTCTACCCCGTTCCGAGACAAAATTTCGGCAGCACCTCCCCGCTGTTCTCCAGATACACGTCTCGGCAAATAGCCGAGAGAATGTGCTCCGGAGAACAATGGGGAGGCACCGCCGAAATCCTGTCTCGGAACAGGGTAGAACATGGAGAACATAACCAATCTACACATCCTCGGGCTGTCCGTGGAAAACACTCGATAATCCGAAAGAGCTGCGGTGATAAATATGCAATTGAATGCATATTTATCGATGCAACCCTTTCGGACGGGAGACCTAGGTTACGCCAGGTGACTTGAGAATGAAATCTAGTGATATGAAAAAAGGGAGGAGATGGACTTGTAGCTCACCCTCGGCTGTAGAGGAAGTAGTCGAACAGCAGAGGGATGCTCAGGGGGACCAACGCGTCGGACAACGGTCACTCCGATGAAATGCGACACCACAAAGCCTGCAAAATCCACCGAAAGAACAACTTAGATCATCACATCTCAGTCAATCAAAATTTTGTCTTCAATTTTTTTTTGCAATATCATCATGATGAACTAACCACTAACCATGATCCGAATTTTAACATCTGTCTATCTATCTACTTCACAAAACATCTATCTACATATCATATCGAGAGATGTGATGCCACAAACCCTTTAAATTCCACCGAGTAAAATTTTTGGAACTTCGCATCTCATGTAGCATTTCAACAACATCTCAAATTGTAGGACAGAATGCATATATTCTACATTATTCAAAACATAAAGTAAAAAACTTAGATGATCATGATACTTCAAATTAAATTTTTACCGCATTGATTAATTTTTTTTGGTCAAAACTAAAATGTACCTACCTATCCATACATTGATGTACCTAGAAATTTATCTACTTATCTATCCATTTCATTCAACTATCCAAATTTTAACATTTCTCTATCTATCTACTAAAATTGCACTAAACATACAAAATAATTGCACTACACTAATTTTGTCTATCTAGCTAACAGAACAGCGGCATCAGCTACAACTCCGGCGAGTGACCGGGGGGCGGGGGAGCTCACCATGGGGAAGTAGCACCGGAGCGGCTGGAGGACAGCAGGGGCGGGGGAGGTGGCGACGTCGGAGGGGGCCAGGACGAGGCAAGGGCGGGGCCTGGCAGACGGTGGTCGGCGCCGGGCAGACGGTTGTCGGCGCGGTGGCGGAGGAGGTCGGTCGGGGCCGGGCCAGGAGAAGGGGGCGTCGGGGCAGGGGCCCCCTTAGGGAGGGCTTCGGCGGAGGGGGTGGAGCAGCGACCGGAGATCAGGCCGGGGACTCCGGCGGGGGGGGGGGGGGGGGGGGGGGGACGATGGCAGCGCGACGCGGGTGGGTGGAGACAACGGCGGTGGTGGGTGGGTGGGTGGAGACGGGGCGGGTAGGGCGGAGATGACGGCGGCGCGGCGCGGGTGGCTGGAGATGGCGGCGGCCGGTGGCGGGGCGAGCGGCTAGGGGGGCGTCGACGGCGCGGAGAGGGTGGCGGCGGCGGTTGGGTGTCGAGGAGAGGGAGTTGGATCGGGGTGCGAGGAGAGAAACGAGTGGAGGAGGAGGGCCGGGGTGTCGAGGATAATGTGGCCCTATGCCGACGGCCAGGCCGTCTGGCCGTCGGCATAGGAGTGGTCCCACCTCACAGCGAGAGGGCCATCGAGTGGATAAGGGTGGCTCTATGCCGACGGCCAGGCCGTCGGCATAGATAGGAGGCCTATGCCGACGGCTATGCCGTAGGCATAGATGGCAACTACTTTTTTTTGAAAAAATAGTCCCACCTTGCTGAGGGAAAAGCAATTTGACCTGTTTAAATAGTTCACTAGTCCATACGTTATAAGCTCCGGTATTCATTAGACTTATATGAAGAAAATGGACAATTACTGTGAACTTTTCAGTGCCCGGGCAGCCGGCCCGGTGCCCGAGCACTAAAAGGTTCACAGTGATAGTACATTTTCAATGATGAATACCGGAGTTTTTAATCAATTCAATTATTACATTTTTAGATTCTTAGTTTACCGTCTGCATGGGACCCGGTACCCGGTGCGACGCCTGTGACACCGGGACCCTGGGGGTTAGGCGGTACGGGGGCCGTGGGGGGTAGCAATGCCACTGGAGCTTAGCCGTCGGCATAGATGGACATGCCATGTCCGGCGAAAGTCAAAGGGCTAGACCCGGCGGTCGTCTGTGTCAGGGATAGACAGAACGGGGTACCTGTGGGCGGGGGGGGGGGGGGGGGTAGCAATGCTGTCCGTGAGGGGGGCCATAGCCCGGAGACGCGTGCCGCCTCTCCGGACATGCCACCACACCACCCCACATGTATGAGGGCCCGGTGCGACGCTCCAGTGGCATTGCTACCCCCCAGGGCCCCGTCCCGCCTAACCCTGTAGCGTTAGACCACGAGATCTAGCCCTTTGACTTTACACAGACAGGCTTTGACCAGTGGAACTCTCCCCCGGTTGTGTTAGGTTGGCCCATAGGAACACTTTGGAGCAACATCCAGGCCAAACCCACAGCAAGATCCCCTCCGTGTAGACCCGACGCGTCTGTTTCACCCCTCCAGGTGCCGGTGGCGGCGCCGCCCGTGAGGGGGGCCATAGCCCGGAGACGCGTGCCGCCTCTCCGGTCATGCCACCACACCACCCCACATGTATGAGGGCCCGGTGCGACGCTCCGGTGGCATTGCTACCCCCAGGGCACCCGTCCCGCCTAACCCTGTAGCGTTAGACCACGAGATCTAGTCCTTTGACTTTACACGGACGGGCTTGGAACTCTCCCCCCGGTTGTGTTAGGTCAGCCCATAGGAACACTTTGGAGCAACATCCGGGCCAGACCCACAGCAAGATCCCCTCCGTGTAGACCCGACGCGTCCGTTTCACCCCTCCAGGTGCCGGCGGCGCCGCCGTCCGTGAGGGGGGCACACCCCGAAGACGCGTGTCGCCTCTTCGGACATGCCACCACACCACCCTGCATGTATATATGAGGGACCGGTGTGACGCTCCGGTGGCATTGCTATCCCCCCAGGGCCCGTCCTGCCTAACCCTGTAGCGTTAGACCACGAGATCTAGCCCTTTGATTTTACACAGACAGGCTTTGACCAGTGGAACTCTCCCCCCGGTTGTGTTAGGTCAGCCCATAGGAACACTTTGGAGCAACATCCGGGCCAAACCCACAGCAAGATCCCCTCCGTGTAGACCCGACGTGTCTGTTTCACCCCTCCAGGTGCCGGCGGCGGCGCCGTCCGTGAGGGGGGCCACAGCCCGGAGACGCGTGCCGCCTCTCCGGACATGCCACCACACCACCCCACATGTATGAGGGCCCGGTGCGACGCTCCGGTGGCATTGCTACCCCCAGGGCACCCGTCCCGCCTAACCATGTAGCGTTAGACCACGAGATCTAGCCCTTTGACTTTACACGGACGGGCTTTGACCAGTGGAACTCTCCACCCGGTTGTGTTAGGTCAGCCCATAGGAACACTTTGGAGCAACATCCGGGCCAGACCCACAGCAAGATCCCCTCCGTGTAGACCCTACGCATCTGTTTCCCCCCTCCAGGTGCCGGCGCCGCCGCCGTCCGTGAGGGGGGCACACCCCGGAGACGCGTGTCGCCTCTTCAGACATGGCACCACACCACCCTGCATGTATATATGAGGGCCCAGTGCGACGCTCCGGTGGCATTGCTATCCCCCCAGGGCCCCCGTCCCGCCTAACCATGTAGCGTTAGACCACGAGATCTAGCCCTTTGACTTTACACGGACGGGCTTTGACCAGTGGAACTCTCCACCCGGTTGTGTTAGGTCAGCCCATAGGAACACTTTGGAGCAACATCCGGGCCAGACCCACAGCAAGATCCCCTCCGTGTAGACCCGACGCGTCCGTTTCCCCCCTCCAGGTGCCGGCGGCACCGCCGTCCGTGAGGGGGGGCACACCCCGGAGATGCGCGCCGCCTCTTTGGACATGGCACCACACCACCCCGCATGTATGAGGGCCCGGTGCGACGCTCCGGTGGTATTGCTATCCCCCCAGGGCCCCCGTCCCGCCTCTTCAAATATGGCACCACACCGCCCCGCATGTATGAGGGCCCGGTTAGACGGGACGGTGTACCTGGGGGGGGGTAGCAATGCCGCTAGGTGTTGCTTTGGGCCCTCCTACGGTTGTGGAAGCGTGGTGGCTGGCGCAGGCACCCGGCACGCAGCTCTGAGGTGTGCCCCCCCTCACCGGCGTCGCTGTGGGGCACGGCGGCAGGAACGTTCGTGAGGGGGGCAATCGATATACCATCGGGGTATGTTTTTTTGTTACAGAAGGCACATTTATGTTGTGAAAAAAACAGGAAAAAGTAAATAATATAAAAAAATAGAGGTATGCCGACGGCAAGGCCGTCGGCATACCTGCGCACACGGCCACGGATCAATGACGTGGCAAAGGGCGGGGATCGATGACGTGGCAATATCCATGGGCCAGGCCTATGCCGACGGCCAGGCCGTTGGCATAGATTTGCCACCCCACGGACCGGTGAGCGACGCGGATCGATGACGTGGCGGGCGACGCGGATCGATGACGTGGGGGCTATGCCGACGGCCGCCGTTAGCCCGTCGGCGTAGACTGACGCCGTCAAAAGGTCGTTTCCGCCCGGGTAGCCGGGCCCATGTTCTATGCCGACGGGCTTATCTATGCCGACGGCCGCCGTAGGCATATTTCTAGCGACGCCGACGGCCGAACTATGCCGACGGGGGCCGTCGGCATAGATGGATATACGCCGACGGCTTTTCTATGCCGACGGCTTGGGCTGGGGCGTCGGGATAGGACAATCTATGCCGACGGGGGCCGTCGGCATAGGTTCGGCCGTCGGCATCGCCAGTTATTCTGGTAGTGCTTCTCCCATGAGCGTCTAACGCACAAACGACGCTGCCGCTGTTCTGCAGGACCATCGATGTCGACCCTTTCCCACCGTTTTTGCTGCAAGCACTAACCACCGCTAGAAGCAGCGAGCTCTGGTGTTGCCATCGGCTACGCCGGCTGCTGGAACCGGCAAAAGAAAAGCTACAATAGGCAACCGTTTTTGCTACGTCGACGAGGGTGGTGCCGTGATGTGCTGGAACCGGCCAAAATAAGCTGCAACCAGCAAAAAGGTTTGCTACGGCCGCGACGGTGGTGCCGCGATGGGCTGCAACCGGCAAACTAGTTTGCCATTAGGGGCGATGGTAGTGCCGCCATGGGCTGCATCCGGCAAACCTACGACATCAACGGGGGACACATTTTTTGCTGCGACCGGTGGTGCAAAAGCTTCAACCATGAAAAAGCTTCAACCAGTGGTGCAAAAGCTTCAAGCGACGGAGGAAAAAGCTTCAAGCGGCCTAGGGGGGAGCTTCAACCAGTTAAAAAAGCTACAACCGTAGTGTGCGGAGCTGCAACTGTGAAGTGTTTTTGCTGGAACCGGTCACCGCGGCGAGCATGACGGTCACCACGGCGAGCACAACGGTCACCACGGCGAGCTAGAAACCATGGGGGCGGTGAGCTGGAACTGTTGTCGGCGGTGCTCCAACCCGCTGTTTCTGTGTGTTAGAACTGCGACTGCGGCGAGTTGCATTGGCCAACAAGGCGGAGTTGGAACCATGGTCTCGCCTGCGCGAGCTGGAACCGCGGTCTAGAAAAGATGTAACTGTCGGTGTGTTTTGCTGCAAGGTTTGGATCGGTGTTTTTGCTGGAACTGTGGCTGCTCGGCGAGGATGGCAAGCGGTGGCGAGCCGGCGACCTTCGAGGCTGGCCGTCTTGCTCGGGGTAATCGGCGCGGGGTCGTTCGGATGGGTACTATGGGCGCCGCCGGAACGGGGGGAGGGGAGAGAAGAGGAAGGCGAGGGACGAGGAAGAAGAGGGTTCGGAAGGCAGATCAAACGACTGCGCTTTGCTGCATCGGGTGGCTGGGGCGCGACCGGCCCAACTATTGGGCCGGCGCGCCGGCGCCCAGTACTCGCCAAAAACAAAAAGGAAAAATTGCAAGGATGAAAACACTACCATTCGCTGCAAACAACAAGCGTAACATGAATACCACATCCGGACAAGTCCAATGACAACCACCAACGACAAAACAAAACTACTCCGCTTGTCCTAACTGAGAACAACACGACACCTCGACCAACGCCGGGCACCTCTGAAGACCACCGGCTCCCATTGAACTTCGTTTGTCGACACATCATCCACCCTGTATTTGTGAGAGGAGGTGGCAAGTGGATACCACGGGTGCCATCACCGTCGGCCCGACAAAAGTCGTGCAAGATTTTCATCCATTCATCGCACATCTCCACACCTTGAAGAAATTGGGCTGCACCGTCCATGTACCCTCGCACCGCCGCCAACGCATCCCGACAAACCGCACGTTAGAGAGAAGTGCGACCCAACAAACACCTTCAACCTAGCCGAAGAATAGAAGCCACCCAACACCTTCGGCAAGGGCCAGGACCGTCTGCGACAGTCATAACCCCGCTCCAATTTACGCAGGTTGTTTGTGATAAGTCAAATCACTTATCATCACCGCTCTAGTGCCCCTCAGGGTCCAAGGATTACCAACCGACCTATGGAGAAGCAACAATACCTTGGGAAGAGACCATCCATCAGACAACAAATGGTATAGTGCACACTCTACATAACATAGAAAAAGGGCCGAACGTGTTGTATATTGACACTGTGTCTGACTCTTGTCCATGTATGCCCGGGCATGGAGTTGTCCATAACCAATGCTATATAAGGAGCAACAAGGGCACCGTAGAGGGGGGCAGTCTCCCTCGCCTTACAAAGAGCCCATACCGCGTAGATGATTTTCATTGTTTATCGCCGAGATCACCACCGTCATCATAAACTCATTGAGTTCCTCAAACTAGTCGAGTTCTTTCCTCGGCACAGTAATCCTCTATATTCTCTACACATAAAGAAAAGAGCAACACGTTAAGTATATCTTGGGCATGAAACTAGGCGTATTGTGCCCTTTTTGTGTTTTGTGTTCAAGACACCTGATCTCCTGACGCGACGACCCCTCGACTATAAGTTCCACTAACTCCCTCCAGTTTCGCCATTATGATCAATGTAAAACCCTCACTAGAAATGTCTAGAAAAGATAAATTAATATCTAATACTTACGTCACACTAAAGATGGTGCATGTTCCCCTCGCATGCTAGCAAGAGTGTGCAAAACCGAACCAAAACACTTAAAACCAAACCTAACCATTTTTTTTGTTTTTTCAGGTTTCAGTTTCAGTTTTGCAATATGAAAACCATTTGCATTTCAGTATTTTCAGTTAGAAACCAAAAATCATTTGGTTAAACCGAATTAAGCAAAATTAAGGTTTTTTGGTTTCAAAAGCGTAATGGGTTGCTATAGCACAGTACTGTCTAGCTCATTTAGTGCTTCAGACGTGAATGTCCCTTCTTTATCCTTTTCTAATTGGTTTTTTCCTCATTATGATATATATCATCTATTTACATGTGGAAAAGTTATGCGTTGGCTTAAAAATTCGCTTCAATTTTGGTTAATTTGGTTATTACCGAAATCAAACTGAAGTTAAATGGTTATTACCGAAAACCGAAATGTATCTATAATTCTATACATAAAATCATATAAGCCGAAGTATAAAACCTCTATGAACCATAAACCGAACCGGATCAAACCGAATGCACACCCTGACATGCTAGTATTGCTAAAAATTTGAGAAAGTAGGGATGCTAATGTTGCATCACATAATTATTCAAAGTTTACTTGTTAGTTGTTGATGTCGATCGTGTGGACCGACATGTTGCCCTCGGTTCATTGTAAGTTTGTAACCCCCTCCGAGGTCTCCAGTTTTCTGTAGGAATAAAAAAAACAAGCAAAAATCAAAGAAAGGCAAAAGGAAAAAAAAATGTTGCATGAAGTGGGCTACTGGCATATTTGGGCCTTTCACTGGGCATCAGGTCCCAGACCCAAGCTGACCCCGTCTCTGCCCACTCCTCCTCAGCGGCGACAAGGTGACACAACCAATCAAGGCCGGCCGCCGCCATGGCTTCGCCGGAGACCAGTAGCCGGCGGCGGCAGCTAGGACCTCCACCTCCTTCCGCTGTCTCTCGCCGCAGGCGGTTCGACTCCGTAAGTGGCACGCATCTCCCTCCAAGCCCCTTTCTCCCCTTCTCGGCCGGTCCTGTCCTGTCATCCCGTGGACACAAATGCGTTGCTGGATGCGTTCGCGCGTAGGCGAGGAGGCTGTCGTAGATTACTCCCCCTGCAACATTTGGGAAGAAACATTTGTGAAAGGCGAGGTGGCTGTTGTAGATTAACCCTACTGTTCTGAACTTCTGGTTGTGATGTTTCACCCAGTCAAATCTCACAAGTACGCCTCTCTGCTCAAAACGCTAGATACTCGAGTCGAGCCGCAAGCAACAACGCAAACATCTCGATCAAATTATGGCCGCTTCACCTCACCTTCTTATCTCACACTGTTTTTTAGGAGTACTAGTTACTACTGCAAATGCAAGTACCTCTGAAGACTACAAGATTTGTGTGTCATTTGCAGGTGGCTTTGTGCTCTGCGGAACAGCAAGAGCCAAGAGGTAAACCAGAAAAGTGGGAAAGGGATAAGGAAACCATCTCAGCGAGAAAAGCCAATGCCTTATTCGGTAACCTTTGATCAGCTCGCCGCTGCCGGTGCCCGATACCTTGCCTACTAATTCCTTTCCTTGTTGTTCACCAAAGGGCCTGCTTTGGGAGGACAGCAAGCATATGTATACATGCCTTGCTTCACCCCAGAAAAACAGAATGCGTGTGCCCTGAGATGCCTTGCCTCCTTCTTGATCATTGCTAGTTTGTTTGCACCAACATAGGTCCAGCAGGGCAAAGTATCATCTCACTGATGCCAATACCACGTAATGGATGACCCCATTCATAGTTTCTGCTTGCAACGGCCTGCATCACCGGGTCTATAAATACCTCCCTATCCTCTTCACCCAAACATCGACAACACCTGCGCCTGCAATCATCTGGCTGGTCTTGTGTTTCACCAATCTCTGCCTCCCTGCTCTCTCGCTCGCAACTGCAATCATCTGCTATTGTTCTGCTAATCTCCTTCTGTACGTACGCCGATATCCTACCCTGTCAACAATGTTATCATCGCTATTGCTAGCTAGTGGGTAACTGCAAAGAAATGAATTACTCCTCCTGCATGCAGCGCCCTTGATTTCAGCATGGAGGTGGCCGCAGGCGCGGCACGATGGGTGGTGGGCAAGGCGCTGGGCCCTGTCGCCGATGGCTTGCTGGAGGCATGGGCTGCGAGCAAGGAGCTAGGCCCTAACGTTGACGCGCTAAAGATGGAGCTGCTCTACGTGCAGGGGATGCTCAACAACACCCGCGGCCAAGACATCGACAACCCTGCACTCAACGTGCTACTGCAGAAGCTGCGGGACCTCGCGTACAATGCCGAGGATGTGTTGGACGAGCTCGACTACTTCCGCATCCAGGACCAGCTGGAGGGTACTTACGAGGCTGCCGACGAGCACGCCAAGGGATGCATGTGCAACCTCTACCTCAACGCTCATCACACCGCTAGAGCTGCTGGCAAACTGCTCTGCTTCTGTCCAAGCGAGCAAAGAGAAGAAGATACAAGACAACAAGTACTCTGCTGCGCTTGGCCATGCGCCAAGCATCGGAGTGCACGACGAAACATCTCGTCAGCGCGAGCGCGACACAACCACCAGGCCAACGAAGTGGTCAGCGGATGCATGCGTAAGCTTGCTTCCGTTGCTTGCAACAGCATTCGTCATGTCGGTAAACTACTCCATTGCTCATCCCTCCCAAACCATGATGATGATAGTTCTTTCATGCCAATCAATTGTGGTGCCTGCAAGCACAAGGTATCCCAGAAAAAGCATGTGAAAGAAACTCCAAAACTAGAGTTCGATAGGGTGGATCTGTCTACAAGAATGAGGCTTATAGCAGAGCAACTGCAGCCCGTGTGTGCAAAGGTTGCAACCATTCTTAATCTAGAGTTGTTGGGTTCTAGCCCTACTACTTCCTCAAGAATTGCCAAGAGTCCTCCCACCACTACCTCCGACATTATAGAATCAACATTGTACGGGAGGGACGCTGTAAAGAAGAGAATCATAGATAGTATCACTCATGACAAATATAGTGCAAAGGACCTAACCGTCTTGCCAATTGTTGGTCCGGGTGGCATGGGGAAGACAACTCTCGTACAACACATATATCACAGCCAAGAAGTGCAAAAACATTTTCAGGTCAAGGTATGGACATGTGTGTCTCAGAATTTCACTGTTAGTAAGCTACTTGAAGAGATTGAAAATGCTATACCTAGTGTGAAAGATGAAAAAAAGGGTAGAACAGGAGACTTGATTGAACAAAGATTATTTTCTAAAAGGTTTTTGTTTGTATTAGATGATATTTGGAAGTGTGATCCTGAGGACTGGAAAAGGCTTTTAGTACCACTCACAAAAGGACAAGCAAAGGGTAACATAATTCTAGTTACAACTCGGTTTCCAGCCATAGCAGAAATGGTTAAAACAACAGATAGTTCTGTAGATCTTGAGGGCATACAACACGGAGAGTTTAGGAAAAAATTTCGAGCATGCATATTTGGCGATGAGAAATCACAAAAAGATCATGATGGATTACTTGAGATTGGAGATAAGATAGCAGAAAAGCTAAAGGGGTCCCCTCTTGGAGCAAAAACTGTAGGTAGATTATTGAGGAACCACCTTGATGCACATCATTGGACAAGAGTCCTAGAAAGTAGAGAATGGGAAATGCAGACCGGTGAGCGTGACATTATGCCTGCACTTAAACTTAGCTATGATTATCTGCCTTATCATCTGCAGCAATGTTTTTCTTGTTGTGCTTTGTTTCCTGAAGATTACAAGTTTAGCAATGAAGAACTTATCCATTTCTGGATAGGACTAGATATTTTACATCCTGATGGTCGAAATAAAACAGTGGAAGATGTGGGTTTGGACAATTTAAATGATTTGGTGAACAGTGGTTTTTTCAAAAAAGATGAAACTGACGGGCATCCATATTATATCATCCATGACCTGTTGCATGATTTAGCTTTGAAGGTTGCATCTCATGAATATCTTAGTTTGCATAACTCTAATATGAGATCAGTAGAAATTCAGCCATCTATACGTCACCTGTCAATCATAATAGACGGGCCCTATGATATTAATGGAATAACTGATGAAAACTTTAAGAGTGAGTTGAGGAAACTTAAGACAAAATTGAAGGTTGAAAACTTGCAAACATTAATTATATTTGGAGGAAGAGATGAAAGCTTTGTCAACATATTGGGTGATTTGTTCATGGAAGCAAATGCTATCCGTGTTCTTTGCTTGCCCACATTATCATATCCCCTAGAATCCATGTTGCGTAACTTTTCGTCACTTCTCCACCTACGATACCTAAAACTAGGGACTAAAATAAGCCAGATGCATTTACCAACAACCTTATCTAGATTTTATCATTTGAAGATTTTAGATCTACAAAAATGGGGTGGTTCATTTCTTTTACCTACCAACATGAGTAACCTTGCAAAATTGTGCCATTTTCTTGCCCAATGTAACGAGCTTCATTCGGGTATTCATAATGTGGGGAAACTAAAACTCTTACATGAGCTAAAGGCTTTTGTAGTCTATAAGGAATTTGAAGGGTTTGAACTATATCAACTAGAGCATTTAATCGAGCTAAGGGAAGTCGGCATTTATAACCTTGAGAAGGTACCATAGATTAAAATAGCCCGCGAAATAGCCGCGATAGCTGCGCTATAGCTGCCCGGGAGCCTCGCCGCTAAGCTATGGCTGCTGCCGCGAAATCCTCTACATATCCTCTAAATAGCTAAAAAATCAGCAAAACCCTCCAAAATCATCTCTCCCACCAGAATTTTTTTCGCTATTTGCCGCGATTGCCCGCTATGGCAGCCGCAATAGCTGCTGGGAGAGGCCGCCGCGAAATCGTTTCTCCCGCGATCTTAATCTATGGAAGGTACACAGAAAAGAAGAAGCGGTTGAAGCAAAACTGATACACAAACACTACTTGCACAAATTAGCACTAAATTGGGATAGCGAGCGACCTAATACCGAGCCTGGTGTGGAAGTAGTTCTTGAGAGCCTTCTGTTGAGGAACTTAGCAGAAATTCAAAATTCTCCTACGTGTCACCAAGATCAATCTAGGAGATGCTAGCAACGAGAGGGGAGGAGTGCATCTACATACCCTTGTAGATCGCGAGCGGAAGCGTTCAAGAGAACGGGGTTGATGGAGTCGTACTCGTCGTGATCCAAATCACCGATGATCCTAGCGCCGAACGGACGGCACCTCCGCGTTCAACACACGTACGGAGCGGGGACGTCTCCTCCTTCTTGATCCAGCAAGGGGGAGGAGAAGTTGATGGAGATCCAGCAGCACGACGGCGTGGTGGTGGAAGTAGCGGGATCCCGGCAGGGCTTCGCCAAGCGCAAGCGGGGAGGAAGAGGTGTCACGGGAGGGAGGGAGGCGCCAGGGCTTGGGGTGCTGCTCCCATGCGCCTCCCCACTATATATAGGGGTGGAGGTGGCTGGTTTCTTGCCCTCCAAGTCCATTGGGGCGTTGGCAAAGGTGGGGGAAAGAAATCCCATCATTTCCCTTCCCCACCGATTGTTATCCCCCTTTTTTAGGGATCTTGATCTTATCCCTTCGGGATATGATCTTATTCCTTCTAAGGTGGGATCTTGCTGCGCCTTGACCAGGGGTGTGGGGCCTTGCCCCCACTACCCACGTTCATGTGGGTCCCCCCATGCAGGTGGGCCCCACTTCAGAACCTTCTAGAACCTTCCCGGTACAATACCGAAAAATCCCGAACATTTTCCGGTGGCCAAAATAGGACTTCCCATATATAAATCTTTACCTCCGGACCATTCCGGAACTCCTCGTGACGTCCGGGATCTCATCCGGGACTCCGAACAACTTTCGGTTAACCGCATACTAATATCTCTACAACTCTAGCGTCACCGAACCTTAAGTGTGTAGACCCTACGGGTTCGGGAGACATGCAGACATGACCGAGACGACTCTCCGGTCAATAACCAACAGCGGGATCTGGATACCCATGTTGGCTCCCACATGTTCCACGATGATCTCATCGGATGAACCACGATGTCGAGGATTCAATCAATCCCGTATACAATTCCCTTTGTCAATCGGTACGTTACTTGCCCGAGATTCGATCGTCGGTATCCCAATACCTTGTTCAATCTCGTTACCGGCAAGTCACTTTACTCGTACCGTAATGCATGATCCCGTGACCAAACACTTGGTCACATTGAGCTCATTATGATGATGCATTACCGAGTGGGCCCAGAGATACCTCTCCGTCATACGGAGTGACAAATCCCAGTCTCGATTCGTGCCAACCCAACAGACACTTTCGGAGATACCTGTAGTGCACCTTTATAGCCACCCAGTTACGTTGTGACGTTTGGTACACCCAAAGCATTCCTACGGTATCCGGGAGTTGCACAATCTCATGGTCTAAGGAAATGATACTTGACATTAGAAAAGCTCTAGCAAACGAACTACACGATCTTGTGCTATGCTTAGGATTGGGTCTTGTCCATCACATCATTCTCCTAATGATGTGATCCCGTTATCAATGACATCCAATGTCCATGGTCAGGAAACCATAACCATCTATTGATCAACGAGCTAGTCAACTAGAGGCTTACTAGGGACATGTTGTGGTCTATGTATTCACACATGTATTACGGTTTCCAGTTAATACAATTATAGCATGAACAACAGACAATTATCATGAACAAGGAAATACAATAATAACCATTTTTATTGCCTCTAGGGCATATTTCCAACAGTCTCCCACTTGCACTGGAGTCAATAATCTAGTTCACATCACCATGTGATTAACACTCAAAGTTCACTAGAGTCAATAATCTAGTCCACATCACCATGTGATTAACACTCAATGAGTTCTAGGGTTTGACATGTTATGCTTACGAGAGAGGTTTTAGTCAACGGGTCTGCAACATTCAGATCCGTGTGTGCTTTACAAATCTCTATGTCATCTTGTAGATGTAGCTACCATGTGCTACTTGGAGCTATTCCAAATAACTGCTCTACTATACAAATCCGGTTTACTACTCAGAGTCATCCGGATTAGTGTCAAAGTTTGCATCGACGCAACCCTTTACGACGAACTGTTTTACCACCTCCATAATCGAGAAAATTCCTTAGTCCACTAGATACTAAGGATAAGTTCGACCGCTGTCATGTGATCCATTCCTGGATCACTCTTGTACCCCTTGACTGACTCATGGCAAGGTAGACTTCAGGTGCGGTACACTGCATAGCATACTGTAGAGCCTACGTCTAAAGCATAGGGGACGACCTTCGTCCTTTCTCTCTCTTCTGCCGTGGTCAGGTCTTGAGTCTTACTCAATACTCACACCTTGTAACACACCCAAGAACTCCTTCTTTGCTGATCTATTTTGAACTCCTTCAAAATCCTGTCACGGTATGTATTCATTTGAAAGTACTATTAAGCGTTTTTTATCTATCCTTATAGATCTTGATGCTCAATGTTCAAGTAGCTTAATCCAGGTTTTCCATTGAAAAACACCTTTCAAATAACCCTGGATGCTTTTCAGAAATTCTACATCATTTCTGATCAACAATATGTTAACAACATATACTCATCAAAAATTCTATAGTGCTCCCACTCACTTCTTTGGAAATACAAGTTTCTCATGAACCTTGTATAAACCCAAAATCTTTGATCATCTCATCAAAGCGTTCATTCCAACTCCGAGATGTTTACTCCAATCCTTAGAAGGATTGCTGGAGCTTTGCATACTTGTTAGCATCTTTCAGGATTGACAAAACCTTTTGGTTGTATCACATACAACCTTTCCTCAAGAAAATCGTCGAGGAAACAATGTTTTGACATCCTATCTGCAAGATTTCATAAATAATGCAGTAACTGCTAATATAATTCTAACAGACTCTTAGCATCGCTACGAGTGAGAAAGTCTCATCGTAGTCAACTCCTTGAACTTGCCGGAAAACATCTTAACGACAAGTCGAGCTTTCTTAATGGTGACACTTACCATCATTGTCTGTCTTCCCTTTAAAATCCATCTGTACCCAACAGCCTTACGACAATCAAGTAGTTCTTTCAAAGTCTATACTTTGTTTTCATACATGGATCCTCTCGGATTTTATGGCCTCAAGCCATTCGTCAGAATCCGGGCCCACCATCGCTTCTCCATAGCTCGTAGGTTCATTGTTGTCTAGCAACATGACTTCCAAGACAGGATTACGTACCACTCTGAAGTAGTACACATCCTTGTCGTCCTATGAGGTTTGGTAGTGACTTGATCTGAAGTTTCATGATCACTATCATAAGCTTCCACTTCAATTGGTGTAGGTGCCACAGGAACAACTTCCTGTGCCCTGCTACACATTAGTTGAAGTGACGGTTCAATGACCTCATCAAGTCTCCACCATCCTCCCACTCAATTCTTTCACGAGAAACTTTTCCTCGAGAAAGGACCCGTTTCTAGAAACAATCACTTTTGCTTCCAGATCTGAAATAGGAGGTATACCCAACTGTTTTGGGTATTCTATGAAGATGCATTTATCCGCTTTGGGTTCGAGCTTATCAGCCTGAAACTTTTTCACATAAGCGTCGCAGCCCCAAACTTTTAAGAGACGACAGCTTAGGTTTCTCTAAACCATAGTTCATACGGTGTCGTCTCAACGGAATTGCGTGGTGCCCTGTTTAAAGTGAATGCGGTTGTCTCTAATGCCTAACCCATAAACGATAGTTGTAGTTCGATAAGAGACATCATGGTATGCACCATATCCAATAGGGTGCAGTTATGATGTTCGGACACACCATCACAATATGGTGTTCCAGGCGGTATTAGTCGTGAAACAATTTCCACAAGTTCTTAATTGTGTGCCAAACTCGTAACTCAGATATTCATCTCTATGATCATATCACAGACATTTTATCCTCTTGTCACGACGATCTTCAACTTCACTCTGAAATTACTTGAACCTTTCAATAATTCAGACTTGTGTTTCATCAAGTAAATATTCTCAGCATCTACTCAAATCATCTGTGAAGTAAGAACATAACGATATCCATTGCGTGCCTCAGCACTCATTGGACTGCACACATCAAATGTATTACTTCCAACAAGTTGCTCTCTTGTTCCATCTTACTGAAAACGAGGCCTTTCAGTTATCTTGCCCATGTGGTATGATTTGCATGTCTCAAGTGATTCAAAATCAAGTGAGTCCAAATGATCCATCTGTATGGACTTTCTTCATGCATATATACTAATAGACATGGTTCGCATGACTCAATCTTTTCAAAAACGAGTGAGTCCAAAGATCCATCAACATGGAGCTTCTTCATTATTCTCCTTTAATGAATAACCGTATTGCGATAAACATAATCCAATCATGTCTATGCTCAACGCAAACACCAAATAATTATTATTAAGGTTAACCCCAATCTCGATGGGAGCATGCGATGCTTGATCACATCAACCTTGGAAACACTTCCAACACATATCGTCATCTCACCTTTAGCTAGTCTCCGTTTATTCCGCAGCTTTTATTTCGAGTTACTAACACTTAACAACCGAACCGGTATCTAATACCCTGGTGCTACTAGGAGTACTAGTAAAGTACACATTAATATAATGTATATCCAATATACTTCTGTCGACCTTGCCAGCCTTCTCATCTACGAAGTATCTAGGGTAGTTCTGCTTCAGTGACCGTTCCCCTCATTTCAGAAGCACTTAGTCTCGGGTTTGGGTTCAACCTTGGGTTTCTTCACTAGAGCAGCAACTGATTTGCCGTTTCATGAAGTATCCCTTCTTGCCCTTGCCCTTCTAGAAACTAGTGGTTTTACTAACCATCAACAATTGATGCTCCTTCTTGATTTCTACTTTCGCGGTGTCAAACATCGCGAGTTGCTCAAGGATCATCATGTCTATCCCTGATATGTTATAGTTCATCACGAAGCTCTAATAGCTTGGTGGCAGTGACTATGGAGAACCATCACTATCTCATCTGGAAGATTAACTCCCACTCGATTCAAGTGATTGTAGTACTCAGACAATCTAAGCACATGCTCAACGATTGAGCTTTTCTCCCTTAGTTTGCAGGCTTAAGAAACTTGTCAGAGGTCTCATACCTCTTGACGTGGTCATTAGTCTGAAATCCCAATTTCAGTCTTTGGAACATCTCATATGTTCTGCGACGTTTCAAAACCGTCTTTGGTGCCACAATTTTAAACCGTTAGCATCACACACTGAACTATCACGTAGTCATCAAAACGTGTATGTCAGATGTTTCGTAACATCTACAGACGACGCTCAAGGTTCAGCACACCGAGCGGTGCATTAAGAACATAAGCCTTCTGTGCAGCAATGCGGACAATCCTCAGTTTACGGACCCAGTTCGCATAATTGCTACTATCAACTTTCAACTAAAATTTCTCTAGGAACATATCTTAGTAGAACTAAAGCGTAAGCTACGACATTATTTGCAAAGACCTTTTGACTATGTTCATGATAATTAAGTTCATCTGATTATTTAATGAACTCCCACTTAGATAGACATCCCTCTAGTCATCTAAGTGATACATGATCCGAATCGACTAGGCCGTGTCCGATCATCACGTGAGACGGACTAGTCATCATCGGTGAACATCTCCATGTTGATCGTATCTACTATACGACTCATGTTCGACCTTTCGGTCTCTTGTGTTCCGAGGCCATGTCTGTACATGCTAGGCTCGTCAAGTCAACCTAAGTGTTTTGCTTGTGTTCCGAGGCCATGTTTGTACATGCTAGGCTCGTCAACACCCGTTGTATGCGAACGTTAGAACCTATCACACCCGATCATCACGTGGTGCTTCGAAACAACGAACCTTCGCAACGGTGCACAGTTAGGGGGAACACATCTCTTGAAATTTTAGTGAGGGATCATCTTATTTATGCTACCGTCGTTCTACGCAAATAAGATGTAAACATGACAAACATCACATGCAAATCATAAAGTGACATGATATGGCCAATATCATCTTGCGCCTTTTGATCTCCATCTTCGAGGCGCGGCATGATCACCTTCGTCACCGGCATGACACCATGATCTCCATCATCATGATCTCCATCATCGTGTCTTCATGAAGTTGTCTCGCCAACTATTACTTCTACTACTATGGCTAACAGTTAGCAATAAAGTAAAGTAATTACATGGCGTTTTTCATTGACACGCAGGTCATACAATAAATTAAGACAACTCCTATGGCTCCTGCCGGTTGTCATACTCATCGACATGCAAGTCGTGATTCCTATTACAAGAACATGATCAATCTCATACATCACATATATCATTCATCACATCCTTTTGGCCATATCACATCACATAGCATACCCTGCAAAAACAAGTTAGACGTCCTCTAATTGTTGTTGCATGTTTTACGTGGCTGCTATGGGTTTCTAGCAAGAACGTTTCTTACCTACGCAAAAGCCACAACGGTGATATGCCAATTGCTATTTACCCTTCATAAGGACCCTTTTCATCGAATCCGATCCGACTAAAGTGGGAGAGACAGACACCCGCTAGCCACCTTATGCATCAAGTGCATGTCAGTCGGTGGAACCTGTCTCACGTAAGAGTACGTGTAAGGTCGGTCCGGGCCGCTTCATCCCACAATGCCGCCGAATCAAGATAAGACTAGTAACGATAAGCAAATTGAACAAATCATCGCCCACAACTACTTTGTGTTCCACTCGTGCATAGAATCTACGCATAGACCTGGCTCTGATACCACTGTTGGGGAACTTAGCAGAAATTCAAAATTTTCCTACGTGTCACCAAGATCAATCTAGGAGATGCTAGAAACGAGAGGGGAGGAGTGCATCTACATACCCTTGTAGATCGCGAGCGGAAGCGTTCAAGAGAACGGGGTTGATGGAGTCGTACTCGTCGTGATCCAAATCACCGATGATCCTAGCGCCGAACGGACGGCACCTCCGCGTTCAACACACGTACGGAGCGGGGACGTCTCCTCCTTCTTGATCCAGCAAGGGGGAGGAGAAGTTGATGGAGATCCAGCAGCACGACGGCGTGGTGGTGGAAGTAGCGGGATCCCGGCAGGGCTTCGCCAAGCGCAAGCGGGGAGGAAGAGGTGTCACGGGAGGGAGGGAGGCGCCAGGGCTTGGGGTGCTGCTCCCATGCGCCTCCCCACTATATATAGGGGTGGAGGTGGCTGGTTTCTTGCCCTCCAAGTCCATTGGGGCGTTGGCAAAGGTGGGGGAAAGAAATCCCATCATTTCCCTTCCCCACCGATTGTTATCCCCCTTTTTTAGGGATCTTGATCTTATCCCTTCGGGATATGATCTTATTCCTTCTAAGGTGGGATCTTGCTGCGCCTTGACCAGGGGTGTGGGGCCTTGCCCCCACTACCCACGTTCATGTGGGTCCCCCCATGCAGGTGGGCCCCACTTCAGAACCTTCTAGAACCTTCCCGGTACAATACCGAAAAATCCCGAACATTTTCCGGTGGCCAAAATAGGACTTCCCATATATAAATCTTTACCTCCGGACCATTCCGGAACTCCTCGTGACGTCCGGGATCTCATCCGGGACTCCGAACAACTTTCGGTTAACCGCATACTAATATCTCTACAACTCTAGCGTCACCGAACCTTAAGTGTGTAGACCCTACGGGTTCGGGAGACATGCAGACATGACCGAGACGACTCTCCGGTCAATAACCAACAGCGGGATCTGGATACCCATGTTGGCTCCCACATGTTCCACGATGATCTCATCGGATGAACCACGATGTCGAGGATTCAATCAATCCCGTATACAATTCCCTTTGTCAATCGGTACGTTACTTGCCCGAGATTCGATCGTCGGTATCCCAATACCTTGTTCAATCTCGTTACCGGCAAGTCACTTTACTCGTACCGTAATGCATGATCCCGTGACCAAACACTTGGTCACATTGAGCTCATTATGATGATGCATTACCGAGTGGGCCCAGAGATACCTCTCCGTCATACGGAGTGACAAATCCCAGTCTCGATTCGTGCCAACCCAACAGACACTTTCGGAGATACCTGTAGTGCACCTTTATAGCCACCCAGTTACGTTGTGACGTTTGGTACACCCAAAGCATTCCTACGGTATCCGGGAGTTGCACAATCTCATGGTCTAAGGAAATGATACTTGACATTAGAAAAGCTCTAGCAAACGAACTACACGATCTTGTGCTATGCTTAGGATTGGGTCTTGTCCATCACATCATTCTCCTAATGATGTGATCCCGTTATCAATGACATCCAATGTCCATGGTCAGGAAACCATAACCATCTATTGATCAACGAGCTAGTCAACTAGAGGCTTACTAGGGACATGTTGTGGTCTATGTATTCACACATGTATTACGGTTTCCAGTTAATACAATTATAGCATGAACAACAGACAATTATCATGAACAAGGAAATACAATAATAACCATTTTATTATTGCCTCTAGGGCATATTTCCAACACCTTCAACCACATAGAAACCTTCAGGAGCTGAGCATTACAGGACACCGAGGTCCTTCTTGTCCAACATGGCTGAGTGATAAGCTCGTTGTTCAAGCTCTACAGTTTCTTCATCTCTTTCGTGTTTCTTGGGATGTCTTTCCTTCTTTTGGGAAGATGGGGGATCTCCACGAACTAACACTCGATCATATTTCCACAATAAAGGAGTTTGGTCTAGAGCAAAGCTTTTGCAAGTTAGTAAAGAAGATTACACTCACCGGCTTAGAAAATTTTGAAGAATGGGTACCACAACCCACTCATTTCTTCCCTCATTTGCATGTACTAATTATCACAGATTGCCCTAAACTCTCAGAGTTGCCATTTTCAAGCCACATTGTTTACCCACTGGAACAAGACTGGAACATAGATTGGTTTCCCAAACTACAAGAGCTTAAGATAGAAAAGTGCCCTGAAGTGTTGCTACTGCCTCCTATTCCTTGGACCCAATCTTTGTGCTCTGTCAAGATAAGTGATGTGGGATCAAAACTAGTGAAGAAGTTGGTCTACTCAAAATCATCTTCTGGAGTAGCATTGGAAGTTAATGCAAAGGATGGTTTGGATAACTTAGATCAGCTGTTACTATTTAGTCAACTAACAGAACTTCAGGAGTTGAAGATAAAAAATTGCCCACCTTTGGAGCTGAAGTATTTTCTAATGCTAACCTCATTGAAGGAATTGTGGGCATTGTCTTCAAATCTTGGGGTGGTGGCATCAGAAGTTCAGAGTTGTGCCGCATGGCAGCATCCTGTTGAGGTCATTAAAATTTGGTCATCTGATTCTAGTGTAAAGGAATTGACACAGTTCTTGTCTCACCTCCCAAAGCTATCCAAATTGAAAGTATTTAGTTGTCAAAACATAACACAGTTTGCTGTGGGGGTGGATTTGCAGCAAACAACATCACCAGTAGTATCATGGTCAATCTTTTTGGATTATTTTTCCCCTTTTTTGAGAAAGTGCAAAAGCTTTGTGTCTCGTTGTATTGAAAAGGCAGGAAGGTCAACCTCTTTATATGTTACAATGGATGATACAAATGCAGAAGATGAGCAGCAGCAAATAGCAGACATGGAGGAGGCAAACACGGTGGATGATGATGGGCTGTTGCTCCTCCCTGCACATCTCTCCAACTCTCTGCAGGCATTGGACATCGACAATCGTGGTCTGGTAGTTCATTCCCTCAATGCCCTCCAAGCCCTAACTACCCTTGTGTTAGAAGGTTGCTCTTTTGGCCACCCTTTCCCGTCCTCCTTGGTAGACCTGAAACTTTGGTTCATGAAGGGTATGCAGACGATGGAGGCCTTTTCAAACCTCACCTCTCTCACCCGATTAGAAATATATCGTTGCGGAGAGGATTTAAGATACGAGGGCCTGTTGCCTCTCCTTACTCGGGGCCACCTCAACAAGTTAGATGTCCGAAAAAGCCTCAATTTCTTTGGTGGATGGGATCCCATGCAGGGGATGCAGGACGAGCAAGATAAGAGGACAGAATCCAAACTGAAGTATCTCGAGACAGATGACATGGAGGGCTTCCTCGGTGCGCCCACCCTCTGTAGCCTCCTTTCTTCCTCCCTCACTGACTTGTGCTTTAATGGGAGCGATGAGACCGGACGCTTAACAAAGGAGCAGGAGGAGGCCTTTCAACGCCTCACCTCGCTCCAGCGACTCGAGTTTTGGTATTGCAACAAGCTGGAACACCTCCCTGCAGGGCTAAACAAGCGGACCAACCTCAAGAGATTACAGATCTGGAAGTGTCCAGCCCTCCGGTCGCTGCCCAAGGGTGGCCTCCCGAGTTCACTGTGAGTATTAGATGTCAACGGGTGCGGCAACGAGGAGCTAACAAAGCAATGCAGGCGGTTAATGGGAACCATCCCGGAAATCATACTGTAGGCTAATCCAAGGTAACAGACACTTTCTTGCTCGTACTTATTCCCGATTTCCATATTATAATCATTGTCATTACTTTTTCCTGATCCCACAGACGCCTACTCATTTTTTGTTTCGGTTTGGTCTACCTCTTATTCTAAACATTGTTTGTTTCCATCAACCATGCAGCTGGTCTCTCTGTTGGAGGTTGTGCATTCCTCTACCCTTGTGGAATTCTCTCCATACATGGACAGTGGCGCATGAGTGTCCCGTGTGGTATTTTCTTCATGTACATAATATGGTAAGTACCTGCAAATTGTCTGAAAAGTATCTGCTTACAGTTATCTGTCTGATAAAAATTGCTCCCAGTTCTATTACATTAAAGCACTGTTCTTGAGCGCATGGTTTTTATTAATATACGAGTATGTGACTAACAATTGGAGGGCATCTCTATTCAACTGGAAGATTATTACCATTATGCTTATGTAAATTGGTCAGTACACCAAATACCGAGAGTGTGTTTCTAGCAGAATAATACACAAAAGTGAGATCTTTTTTTCTTTCTGTGCAAGTGTATCTCTTTGTATCTGTACTACTCCCGGCTCAAGCTTAATCTCTAGGAGAATATAGTGGAAGCTGCGCATACATGCATAAGTCATCAATTACATTACCATAACCTGGACTAATAAGGGAAACCGAATATGCACAAGACAGTAACACTCACTTGAAGTTGTAAGGAAAGAGTATTATATCTTTGTTTTGATTTAATACCAACGATTGTAGCAAGTTGGCCTTGGCTTCTTTGAGATATTTTTCAACTGTATATGCATCTATGAGATTTGTGTTAATGAACCCAATATCACCGATTTGTCTTTTCTTCAATTCGGCGATTTTCAATCTGCATAATATAGTGAGGATAAGTATAAATACATGCAATGAAAGAGCTGACCTATATAGAGACTTAATGACAGAAGTAGTACTACTTACAGACAGTAGCAAGTGATCGTTGTTTTATCGAGGGACTTTTGATTGTAAAACTGGAAGAAATCCTCAAATGGAACATTCAGCAGTTCAATTCCAACGAGGTCATGCTCCGGTTTAACTCTCAGCGTCAAAGTACTCATCCCATCAGACTCTCTGCAGGTTTTCATGTACCAATCATGTAGTCTTCGCATCATCGTGCTTAGAGATCTGACATCTTTGACGAGAGGCTTCCCGTAATGGTATTTGTGTTCGTCCACCTCCATGATTTCATAATGTACATCGTCGGGCAGGTAATCTCCAAGATTGCTATAACCGGGCACCATACCCGGATCATTAGCGATGATGTCTTTTGACACCTTGAGCGGGGGGCATAATTGGTTCGCTTGTTCGCCGAGCTGGGCAATTTTTTTCCCAGCTCGTCGTTCTTTCATCCTTTTATCACTGACAGTACTTCCCGACCGCTCCGCTTCGGCATATGCCTTTCCAAGAACGCGCTCATAGTTGCCTCTCGGTGGAGACTTTGGTGGTTTTGTAAGGGCAGCCAGAGTGCGCTTTGCTTTCACCGGATCTACCTTCTCCTCCGGAGGTGGATGTTTCTTTGCTTTGACGCCTTCAAAGAAGTTCTTCACTTCGGCTCGCACGATCTTCGCGTTCTCCTCCTCGGTCCTCTCATATGGTAACTTCTCCGGAGTCTTCAGAGAAGGACCGAATCTGTATTGCCTCCCGCCTCTGGCAGCTGTACTGCTAGACGCCGGCAGAGCAGACGGAGCGGCTGCGGCTGTCTTCTTTCCTTACTTACGAGGCGGAGGAGAAGGACTACGACGCGCCGGAGCAGCCGCAGCGGCGGCGGGTCTCTTCCGCCCTTGCTAACGAGGCGGAGAAGGAGGAGGCTGGCTGCTCTGGCGCGCCGGCGCTGGCGGAGAAGGAGGCGGAGTGCCGCCACGCGCCGGAGAAGGAGGCTGAGTGCCCTGATTACTCGCCGGAGGAGGAGGCGGAGGAGGAGGCGGAGTGCCCTTACTCGCCGGAGCCGTCCAGTTCGGAAGCTTGATGAGCTCCTTCCGCCATAGGCATGGAGTCTTCAGAGCTAAACCCAGCCGAGTCTCCCCTTCACCGGTAGGGTGGTCAAGCTGGAGGTCCTCAAATCCCTCCGTTATTTCATCCACCATCACCCTAGCATATCCTTCTGGAATCGGCCGGCAGTGGTAGGTTGCGCCGGGTTCAGTAGGTAAAACAGAGCCAACAGCCGCCTTGACTTTCAAGTTCTGCCATTCCGCCATAAGGTGGCAATGTTGAGACTCCGTGATAGCATCCACGGGGTAGCTAGGAGTAGCCGCATGCTCCAGCTGAGGCAGCTCGGTGGAAGCCACACTGCTTCTACGCTGAGATGGCGGTGTAGCTTCGGGGGCAGTTTCGGCATCTCTGTTGCCGTCTAGTTCCTCTAGCACTTGAACCCTTTCGTGCAGACGCTGAATTTGGATCTGCTCCACTTTTTTCCTCCTCTCCTGGGTTTTGTAACCGCCCGCGTCCGAAAAACCAGCCTTTCACGGAACGGAGCCTGGCGTGCCTCGTGTCCGTCCAGGGTGCTCAGGATTCCCGAGGGCCATTGTGAGCTCGTCGTTCTCTCTGTCTGGAACGAACGTCCCTTGCTGTGCTGCATCGATATAGTGCTTAAGCTTCTTGATGGGTATTGCAAGTTGCTCGTCCGTCCAACGACACCTCCCTGATACAGGGTCCAAGGTTCCGCCAGCCCCGAAGAACCAAGTCCGGCAACGGTCTGGCCAGTTCATTTTCTCTGGTTCGATCCCTTTATCAAGCAAATCCCTCTCAGACTTGGCCCACTTAGGCCGGGCTTTGAGGTAGCCACCTGACCCCGTGCGATGGTGAAGCTTCTTCTTCGCAGCATTCTTCTTGTTTGTCGCTGACATCTTCTTACTCTTTTCCGATGTCTTGTGGGCCACAAATGCGGGCCAGTGATCTCTGATCTTCTCATACCGGCCGATGAATTCTGGTGTCTCTTATTTGTCGACAAACGTTTTCAGCTCATTCTTCCACCTCCTGAATAGGTCTGCCATCTTCTTAAGAGCATGAGACTTGATTAATTGCTCTATAACTGGCTTCTCCGGATCCTCCTCTGGCGGTAGGGTGAAATTTGACTTCAGTTCAGTCCAAAGATCATCTTTCTGCATATCATTGACATAAGACGCCTTAGGGTCTTCCTTCTTAGGCTTATACCATTGGTGGATGCTGATCGGGATCTTGTCCCTAACTAGAACCCCGCACTGAGCAGCAAAAGCATCCTTTGTCCGGAGGGGTTCAATCGGTTGGCCGTCGCGCGCGATTGCTGTGATCTCAAACCTTTCATCCAAGCGCAACTTTCTCTTCGGGCCTCGTCTCTTTACCGCAGTTGTGCTCGATCCGAAGGACTAGAAAAAATAAGAAAGACGAGTGTTAATTAATATGTGTACATACCAAAACAATGAATGCATCAATTAGCTAGTCAGCACAGGCTTAACTAATATATTTACCTGGCCGGACTCTGTTCGGTCACCGGAGCCGTCACCACGGGCTCCTTCTTGCAGCAGCATTGGGTCACCGGAGCCATCATAATCATGTCTTTCCTCCTCCACTCTTCGATCATCGCTGCCTGCTTCTTCACCCTGTTCTTCCAGACCATCATTATCCGACCCTGCATATTATTGAGTTCCCCCCTCCAAGCGTGCCTTTTCCAGTCAGTCTCCCCTCATACCGCGATTTAGGGAGACCTATCTTCTTAAGGCCAGGAATGAAGTCAACACAAAACCCAATGACATCCTCTGTTTGATGGCCCATGGAGATGCTTCCTTCTGGCCTAGCGCGGTTATGGACATATTTCTTTAGGACTCCCATGAACCTCTCAAAGGGGAACATATTGTGTAGAAATACGGGACCCAGAATGACAATCTCGTCGACTAGATGAACTAGGACGTGCGTCATGATATTGAAGAAGGATGGTGGGAACACCAGCTCGAAACTGACAAGACATTGCGCCACATCACTCCTTAGCCTTGGTATGATTTCTGGATCGATCACCTTCTGAGAGATTGCATTGAGGAATGCACATAGCTTCACAATGGCTAATCGGACGTTTTTCGGTAGAAGCCCCCTCAATGCAATCGGAAGCAGTTGCGTCATAATCACGTGACAGTCATGAGACTTTAGGTTCTGAAACTTTTTCTCTGGCATATTTATTATTCCCTTTATATTCGACGAGAAGCCAGTCGGGACCTTCATACTGAGCAGGCATTCAAAGAGGATTTCTTTCTCTTCTTTCGTAAGAGCGTAGCTGGCAGGACCTTCATACTGCTTCGGAGGCATGCCGTCTTTTTCGTGCAAACGTTGTAGGTCCTCCCGTGCCTCAGGTGTATCTTTTGTCTTCCCATACACGCCCAAGAAGCCTAGCAGGTTCACGCAAAGGTTCTTCGTCACGTGCATCACGTCGATTGAAGAGCGGACCTCTAGCTCTTTCCAGTAGGGTAGGTCCCAAAATATAGATTTCTTCTTCCACATGGGTGCGTGTCCCTCAGCGTCATTCGGAACAGCTAGTCCGCCGGGACCCTTTCCAAAGATTACGTGTAAATCATTGACCATAGCAAGTACGTGATCACCGGTACGCATGGCGGGCTTCTTCCGGTGATCTGCCTCGCCTTTGAAATGCTTGCCTTTCTTTCGACATTGATGGTTGGTCGGAAGAAATCGATGATGGCCCAGGTACACATTCTTCCTGCTTTTGTCCAGGTATATACTTTCAGTGTCATCTAAACAGTGCGTGCATGCGTGGTATCCCTTGTTTGTCTATCCTGAAAGGTTACTGAGAGCGGGCCAATCGTTGATGGTTACAAACAGCAACGCGTGCAGGTTAAATTCCTCCTGTTTGTGCTCATCCCACGTACGTACACCGTTTCCATTCCACAGCTGTAAAAGTTCTTCAACTAATGGCCTTAGGTACACATCAATGTCGTTGCCGGGTTGCTTAGGGCCTTGGATGAGAACTGGCATCATAATGAACTTCCGCTTCATGCACATCCAAGGAGGAAGGTTATACATACATAGAGTCACGGGCCAGGTGATGTGATTGCTGCTCTGCTCCCCGAAAGGATTAATGCCATGCGCGCTTAAACCAAACCATACATTCCTTGGGTCAGCTGCAAACTCAGCCCAGTACTTTCTCTCGATTTTTCTCCACTGCGACCCGTCTGCGGGTGCTCTCAACTTCCCGTCTTTCTTACGGTCCTCACTGTGCCATCGCATCAACTTGGCATGCTCTTCGTTTCTGAACAGACGTTTCAACCGTGGTATTATAGGAGCATACCACATCACCTTCGCAGGAACCCTCTTCCTGGGGGGCTCGCCGTCAACATCACCATGGTCATCTCGTCTGATCTTTGTACGCACCGCGGTAGAGGATGCAGTCATTAGGGCATGCATGTATCTTCTACACCTCCAATCCTAGAGGGCATACGACCTTCTTTGCTGCGTATGTACTGTCGGGCAATTCGTTATCCTTTGGAAGCTTCTTCTTCAATATTTTCAATAGCTTCTCAAATCCTTTGTCAGGCACAGCATTCTCTGCCTTCCACTGCAGCAATTCCAGTAGGGTACCGAGCTTTGTGTTGCCATCTTCGGAATTGGGGTACAACCCTTTTTTGTGATCCTCTAACATGCGATCGAACTTCAGCTTCTCCTTTTGACTTTCGCATTGCGTCCTTGCATCGACTATGACCCGGCAGAGATCACCATCATCGGGCACTGGTTCCTCTTGATCTTCAGCAGCTTCCCCCCTTGCAGCATCATTGGGCACATCGTCTGGTTCCTCTTGATCTTCAGCAGCTTGCCCCGTTGCAGCATCACCGTATTCAGGGGGCACATAGTTGTCATCATCCTCTTCTTCTTCGCCGTCTTCCATCATAACCCCCATTTCTCCGTGCCTCGTCCAAACATTATAGTGTGGCATGAAACCCTTGTAAAGCAGGTGGGCGTGAAGGATTTTCCGGTCAGAGTAAGACTTCGTATTCCCACATATAGGGCATGGACAACACATAAAACCATTATGCTTGTTTGCCTCAGCCACTTCGAGAAAATCATGCACGCCCTTAATGTACTCGGAGGTGTGTCTGTCACCGTACATCCATTGTCGGTTCATCTGCGTGCATTATATATAATTAAGTGTGTCAAAAACCATTACAGAACATCATGAATAGATAATTAAGTGACCAAATTAATAAAAGTTCATCATCACATTAGAACCAAAGTACATACATAGTTCTCATCTAACAACATATATATAGCTCTCCAGAGCATCTAATTAATTAAACCATACATTGAAACTATGTAAAACATTTCAATGCGAAAACAAATGCGATCATAATCGCAACCAAGGTAACAATTGATCCAACGGCATATACTGATACCAAGCCTCGGTATGAATGGCATATTTTCTAATCTTTCTAATCTTCAAGCGCATTGCATCCATCTTGATCTTGTGACCATCGACGACATCCGCAACATGCAACTCCAATATCATCTTCTCCTCGTCAATTTTTTTATTTTTTCCTTCAAGTAATTGTTTTCTTCTTCAACTAAATTTAACCTCTCGACAATAGGGTCGGTTAGAATTTCCGGTTCAACCACCTCCTAGATAAATAAAATCTATGTCACGCTGGTCGGTATATTTGTCATAAACAATAAATGAATCAAATAGTTATAAAAAGATAATATATACCACATCCGAATCTTAGACAGGACGACGGCCGACGGGGGCGGATACCAAAACCATCGCACTATGTAATAAGAAGGAATAAAATAGTAAGAAAATTAGACAAGTATCTATCTAAAGTAAGAATTTTTTTCTTTCAAAAAGAAGATAAGAACAAGAGGCTCACCACGGTGGTGCCGGCGACGAGATCGGCGCGGGCGGTCGACGGCGGTGAAGACGGGAATGGGACGTGACGGGCCGCTAAACCTAGACAAATCTCGAGGAAAATGGAGCTTTGAGGTCGAGCTTCGAGAGGACAAAGCTTAACTAGTGTGGTTTGGGCATTTCATCGAACACCTCATGTGCATAGGAGGTGAGCTAGAGCACCACAAAGCCCTCCCCTCGCCGGCCAGAGAAAAACAGAGCACTGGAGTGCTCTGCTCGCGGGCGAGGGGTATATATAGGCACCTCATTGGTCCCGGTTCGTGGCATGAACCGGTACTAAATCCGGGCCTTCTGTCCCGGTTCATGCCAAGAACCGGGACAAATGGTTGTGGGCCAGGAGCGAGGACCATTAGTCCCGGTTCGTGGCTCGAACCGGGACAAATGGTTCCATACGAACCGGGACCAATGCCCACGAGGCCCCGGCCGGCCCCCTGGGCTCACGAACCGGGACGAATGCCCCCATGGGTCCCGGTTCGTGACTGAACCGGGGCTAATGTGAAAACTGCCCTGTGACCTAAGCCCTGTTTTCTACTAGTGTACATAGATCATGGGGAATTTTAATTATTCTCAAAACTTACCTTGTTTCCTTTTTGGCATAGCACAGGACTAGTTCTTCTCTCAGATTCACCATTTGTTTTTTGCTGTAGGTTTCCTTGTGTTTGTCAAGGAAACAAGTGAAGGGAGAAGAGGAAATCCCATTTCTTAATCAAGTCGATGGACAGTCAGGCAAGGTTGAACATGAAATTTGTACAGTCTCTTCAGTGTTAGTTCAGAGGAGCAATGGATCTGCAGGGATTTTGCAGAGAGCGGCAGTTTCAGAACACCGCAGTTTTGACAAAGGACCATTTGAGTGGTGAAAACAGTTTTACCATGGAACATTGATAGGTTGTACAACAGTGATGCTCTCATTGCTTGTTTTGGCATTGATTTACGAGAACTAAGCACCATGTTGCATCATCGAGGAGCTAGAACAGGAGTTAATCAGGAACCATCCTGAAAATCATACTAGAGTACTAGACTGATCCAAGGTAAAAAAAAACTTCGCTGTCTGCCCTCATCCTAATATCCAACATCAAGTCATCTTTTGCATTTGATTTACCTCATAACTGCAAACTCTGTTTTGATCTACTTTACAGGTTCTCTGTCTTGGGAGTTGTACACCTTTTAGCCTTGTTAAATCCTCCCCATCCATACAAAGTCTGCACATGAGGATCTTGTGTTGTATCTTCTTACTGTACATAGTAGACAAATCTGGTAAGTACGTGTTAAACTCCTCCAACCATATTACTGATACCTAGATGTTTTCTCTTGAACTGTGAAGTATCAAGAAAGTCAACATGGTCCTCAGTTAACGCTATTTCAGAATTTCCTTCTCTTCCTTCATGGACGAAATTTATCATGCATTCAACATTTTATTTATTTGTTGTGGTTGGTTCTGAGATACTTTGCAGTTACATTTTGATCGTCACTCAACAAGACTGGCTGGTGTGCTTAGCTTGTTTGGTTGTGAGGATCATAATGGTAGAATATATATTGCTGAGTTGCTACTGAATATAAGGTTTGCAGTTTTTTCAGCTCGGCATTACATTGACACCGATTCAAGTTGTTCTTGCATTCATCATAATTATTGTTGCTTAATGAAATTTTGTTAATTACAGGACCTTTACAAGAATACCCTTCATACCATCATAGTGCTTGCGTGTTGCCTGGAGCCAGCCGAGATATCAGGTATGCCCAATGTTGCCTATTCGCACACATATAGAAGTCTAAAAGGTTACTCGTGTATTTATCTTAAGTTCCAAACTTTTAGACTAAACTAAGCTTCTTGGTTGCTTGATAGATGTGGCATGTGGACAAGTTTGGAATTCAACAATTAAGTAGTAGCAGATCTGTGCTAAGGTTAGTAAACCCCCTGCTGAAATTCACGATCGCTTTAGCTATGATAGGTTGTATTCAAAGTGGAATTGTCAAACTCTTATTACCTCATGAGACCAAAGTTAGAGAACTTGTTGCTTTCTTCATATGTCGGCAGTCTAGCTTTTGAGCACGCTCATAATCTCTGAATTCATTGCCATTCTGAATTAAATAACACGGGAGAGTTTTCAGCTGATACATTTAGTCGTAAAGGTAGAGAACACTTGTTACTAGGTGATTGATGAACATGTATTGAGCAAAAAGACTTGAGCTTGCTAATTTTTATTCATAGAACCAGCTGAGTTGAGTATGGTGAAGGTGATTTTATTCTCTTCTTGATTTGGAGTATTTTTTCTATCCCACCAATGCCAAAAATAGAGCAGATTCCATGAGCCTTTTTAGTGCGTATTGTTAAGTTCGACGTTCCTCTAGTCTGAAGTCTTTCAAAGCCAGTCATTCTCTTCGCGTAACTTTACACTTCCTAACCTCTTCACTCGGCATTGCGTTCCTTCATAAGGATATCATGAACATTACCAGTGTACATATACAAATCCCAGAAATTAAACCATACCTACCTATATAATGCATCACTCCGCACTGGGTATTCCATAGTAGTTGATTATTCCATGAGCACAGTCATCAAAGTTCGAGAAGACTCTAAAGCGCTTTATTGCCATCAACCCTGCAAAATTCCTTATTATGAAGAGCTATATTCATCAGCATTGATTCCTCTCTTAGATACAAATGGAAAAAAAGAAATAAAGAAAAAGAGAGATGAGCACCATGCAAAAGATCAAAGGGTTCTTGTGCAGATTGATCAAACTACTACCTATGTGCAGATCAATCAAAATACTACCTATGCATATCGATAACAGGAACATCACTCACATCCTGGGATTACCTTACATTGCATAGGCCTCTCAAATCATTTCTTTGGTGTGACTCCATTCCCTCCCACATACCCTATACTACTTTTTCCAATGACTGGAATGTGAAGACTTCTTTGTACTGGAGTTGAACTCATATTTAGCTTTAGAATCTAGATTTCAGATTTGCTAAAAAAATTTGAATTACTTTACCAAGCTCCAGATAAGCTTTCCACAAATATCAAGTAGATAGGGAATACTTGGGCTACTGGCCAGTGAGTGCTATAATTAAGTGATGAGAGTAATTCTGGATCATCACGAGGTAATTTCGCTAGATACCTGCTCTCGGAAGGTTAACAAGGAATAAAATTGTTGGTTACTCCTGTTTCCTTTTGTTCTTGACATCGAAGTCAAACAACCAAGTGACTGGTGTTCAAAAACTTCTATAGCTATATTGTTGATGTTGTTCACTCTCAAAAAATGAAATCTGTTCCCTACTGGCAATGATTCAGAGTAGTTATTTAAGTGTGTGCTCAATCGCTAGCTTGCTACTTTGATAAGTTTGTGGGAACTGTCTCTACCCGAAGCTCATGAAGATTTCAATAATTGTTTGCACATGAGCACTTGTTTGCAGTCTAGCTATGCTAAGCTTTCAGGTATTTCGCAAGCACGTGGGCAAGTTGAATCAGGAGCCTAAATCATCTGGCCGCGATCTCTGACTCTTTTTATCAAGGGGAGAACCAGAAAGGGAGAAGCCTGAGATGAATCATACCTTTTGTTTCTCTTTGTAGCCACTTTCTCCCTGATAATGCTATAAGGAAGAAAGAACGGTTTTTTCACACCTACTATTTTCCTTGTAGCTTCAACCTGTAGCAGGTTTCGATGATTGGTACGAAAACAGGGCAAAAAAATTCATTTGTTTTTTTTGGTGTGGACATGTATGTTCGGTGAAATGAAATGCAGTTCTTTGCAATAGTATCTTCATATCTGAACCTATGCTTGGTTGTCAATTTTAGGTTGCCTGCGCTAACGCATAATTAGATAAAGACACTGTAATGGTTCACTGGAGAATCTTCCTGGTTGCCTTTTGATACCCAACTGGCAATCTGAACCAATCACTGTTGCCATGTTGTTTTTCCTTTCTGTGACACTGTAATTTCTGGTTACAACGCAAGATCCGAATGCACAAAACACACCTATTGCTTGTCTTGTGAGCAGAGCACAGGGTATGAGTGTGCTTGTCTTGTCCAGGCCAGATCGATCTGTTGAGATTTGAGTTTGTCTTTGGGCCCTTACTGAAGAAGTAGCATCCCAGGAGTAAGGGTCGTTCATCAGGGCGCACTCATTGAGTTGCGACCATTAATAACCAGCAACAGGGGAACATGTTGAACGAGCAAACTCTACTAACCACGCGCTAGATCCGAGCCAAGTCTCCCATTTTCAGTTTCGCGACGTACGTCTGCTCTGCTTTCTCTGTCTATGCGTCTGTGCTGTCTTCTCCGTCCAGATCAGGAAGGAACCACAGAAAAGCAACGCCTTGCCATGTGAGGAGCGATGAAGACTTGGGTGCGAGATTTGAAGCTCGGTCTTGTATTTTCTTAGCCGACAGCTATTTGTTAAGTTCCATCGTATCCGTTGGTTGGGGCCATCGTAGCCAGCTCTATCTTTTCATTTTTGAGATGAACGCCTGCTCTGCCAGAATTGTCCCAACTGGTGGTTCAATTTCTGAGATTTTACTCACACTCAAAATTCAGGTGTAACTATTAACAGCAGAAGCTTCAGCTTTGCTATATCGACAGCAGAGGCTTGCTTTGCTTCAGCTTTATGCTGTTGCCACTGTCGAAAAAGGTTTCCCCCCGCTTTGTATTACAAAGCATCAACATCGATCACTTAGCAATGCTCGGGCGAGAAGCACAACAAGCCCAAAAGAAAAAGAAAGAAGAAAGAAGAAAGAAATGCCAACAACGGCAGCTTGACAAAGCGCGGAGACCCGCCACCGCTGCGCCCTCCGGACTCGACCCACCACATACCAAGGCTCCGATCTGCCGCGTACCAAGCAGCACCTCCAAGAAGGGATGCGACGCCAACGACGCTGCTGCCCGGACGTGTCCTAGGGTTTCCCCCGGCACGCGGAAGGGAGTGGGGGATGGATACCTCCGACACCCTCCAGGAAGGAATGGTGGCACCCGCGGGTGTCACCGCATCGGAGCCGGAAAAGCCGGCAAGGGATTTCTCCCGAATTCCAACCCCACCGCCCAACCAGGCCGGAGCCAACCAGCCACCTCGCCGCCCACCAATGCGCCACCGCGGTCTTGACGCCACCCACGCCGCCTCACTGAGATCACCACCACGAGACCAAGAGGATGGAGAGAGACGCACGAGGCGACGGAAGCAGCAGCACCGGAGCCACGCGGGAGGGAACTACCTCCACCGCTGTCGTGCAGGAGGACCGAGACTCCGGCACCGTCGCGGTCGCCGTCCGGACGCAGCAGCAGGGCATACCTGGCCGCCCCTGGCCCGGCCAGACCCAAATCGGGCCTGTAAAGCCCCGCCGGCCACACTGCAGCAGGGCGGCACCAGCGCCGCCAGCCACCACCCGCCCATTGTCGCTCCCCAGCCTCCCGGAAGCCACGCCGACGACCCTCCCCGCCGCCGGCCCGCCCAGGCCCAGATGGGGCCCGGAGGGCCCAGATCTGGGCCGAGCGGGCGCCGCCAGATCGCGCCGCCTCGCCGCCTCGCCGCCCCGCCGCCAACGGCAGCGCCGCCGTCCAGTAGATCGCCCGCCACCACGCCGGAGAGCCCCGCCGCCGCGCCGGACCGTCGCCGCCTAGGAGCACCCCGCGGCGCCGCACCGCCCCGCGTCAGTGCGACCCGAGAGGGGAAAGGCCAGGGGCCGCCGCCGCCAGCGCCGCCCGGGCCAGGCCCAGCGCCGGACGCCAGCGACGGCGGCAAGGAGGGAGGGAAGGGGGAGAGCTCGGGGGCGAGGTGTTGGGGACGCGGCCGGTCGCCCGCGGGGGCGACGCGGTCGCGAGAGGAGGCTGTATTTGCTATTGCCACTGCTGCCATCCATGTACTGAAGCTCCCTAAATAGTCGTACAAACTACTCTTACTTCTTCTTCAACTTGGTTGAATGATTCACCTATTAGCATTGTAAGTACCTCTGTTTTTCTGTTAATGATTATACTAGTAATAAAGAAGTTTTTGATGTAAAAAAAAGCAAGCAGAGGAGGCGTCGCAATGGTTGTGATTTTTTGACATCAGAAAAAATAAGGTATCATTAACTGAGAAATCACTCGCATCCTGGGGCCACCTTACAGTGCATAGGCCTCTCAATCATTTCTTGGCGTGAGTCCATTCTCTCTCACATTCCCTGGGCACTATTTTTTTCAATGACTGGCATGTGAGAACTTCCTTGTACTGGAGTTGAACTCTTAGGCCCCGTTCGGAAGCTCTGCAGCTTCCCAACGGGGCCAGCTTCTTGATGGAGTAGCGCAAGCCAGCTTCCATGGGGAGCCAGCGCCAGCCTTACAATCTAGACTTCAGATTTGCTCATTCTTTCAATTACCCTACCAAGGTCAAGATAAGCTTTCCACAAATATAAGTAGATAGGAAACACTACGGCCACTGTCCAGTGAGGACTATCATTATGCAATGAGAGTAATTCCAGATCATGACAAGGCAATTTCACTAGATACCTGCTCTTGGATGGTCAATAAACGAATAAAATTGTTGGCTGCTCTTGTCTTATTTTGCTCTTGACATTGAAGTCAAACAACCTAGTGACACAGTGTTTGAAAACTTTGATTGCTTATATCACTGGTGATGTTCACTCTCAAAAAATTGAAACTCGTCCTCAGAACTCTCAAGTTCCCTCATGGCAATGAATAGAGTTGTTATTTAAGCATGTGCTCAATTGTTAGGTTGCTACTTTGATAAGTTTGCGAGAAGTGTCTAGGCCTGAAGTATATGAGGTTTTAAATAATTGTTTGCACATGAGCACTTGCTTGCATCTCTCTATGCTAAGCTTTCAGGAATGTCAGAAATACATGGGCGCTTTGAATCAGGAGTGTAGGTCATGTAAAAAAAATTGGTCTGCCGTAAAACTTTAGATATATTGATTCGGATTGAATTGCAAATACATCAAGGATAGAATCAATTCAATTCTGAATTGCAATAAGCAAGCGAGGTCTCTCAAATAGAGTCAAACTGAACTGCTAGACTACGTTGAGTGATGAATTGCAAATACATCAAGGATAGAATCAATTCAATTCTAAATTGCAATAAGCAAGCGAGGTCTCTCAATTCGCTTTGCTTCAGCTTTATGTTGTTGCCACTGCTGTCATCCATGTACTGAAGCTCCCTATAGTCGTAAAAACTACTCTTACTTCTAGTCCAACTTGGTTGAATGATTCACCTATTAGCATTGTATAAGTACCTCTGTTTTTTGTTAATGATTAAACTAATAATAAAAAGGTTTTTGATGTAAAAAAAAGCAGGCGGAGGAGGCTTCCAATGGTTGTGATTTTGTGACATCAGAAAAAATAATGCAGGCGCTCTCGGTCCTCGCTGTCTATATGCAAGATCAGCGTTCCATGGCCCGGAGCAAGAGGGCAGGGGTCCTCTTCGACGACAGCTTGGTGTGTGCGTTACATCCATGTCTGTGGTTTTCCATGGAAGCGCAGTTTCTCTTCTAGTCAGTAGCTTCAGTTAGGGTGTGCGCACTCTAGTATTATAAGAAAAAGGATTTCCCCCCGCTTTCTCTCTCTCTTATATATATATATATCTTTCCCTAATAATAAAGTACGGATTGACTTTGTCGGGTTCACCGTCACAATACGCTTTTCTTTTCGTGAATTTACGCTTTCAGTTTGAATTCAAAATATATACGCGAGGTGATACTAAAGCGTTGATTCACCGTTGTTCTCTTTTTATTTTTACGGGCGCTTCTTTCAAAAACGGCCACACAGCAAAAGTTGATATTTTGAGGATTCGAACGCAGCTTGCCAGAAAAGTGCATAGAGCAACCGACCAACTATGCTAGCCCATCGTATATGAACTAACAACAAGGATTATCTTCTTAGTCTATCATGCCAGGAGGATTTTCGGGCCGCCAGGCCACATTATTCCGGCCCACCCTGCCGAAGGAAGGCCACACAACCGAACAGGGCTAAGCTGGCCCACAGCCTGTTGCAAAAAAGTATTCGATGGTGGGCTGAATCGAATTCTGAACCACGGTGTGTTATATTTAGACAGTTGATCCACCTTTTAAATAGTCCCATACCGTTCCCTTAAACTCAATCTTTGTAATTTATATACATCTAAGAGTTTTCTCGGTACCAAGGAGCTATCTCAGGAACCATTAAAGAAGGAAATAAGTCCTTCCATAATAAGGAAGGAAAGAGAGAAAAATAAAGAAGGAAAGATGAGGGATTTCATGTCTCTTGACAGAATAATAAGGAATAAAAGAGACAAAAATAAAGAAGGAAAGATGGCGGGGGATTTCATGTGGAAAGAGGAGGGAGATTTCATGTCGTATGGCAGAATAAGGAAGGAAAGAGGGCGGGGATTTCATCTCTAGACAGAGAAAAAAATGGAAAGTGGAAGCTGTCCCCCATAATAAGGTAAGGAAGGAAAATACAGAAAACTAAAAAAGGAAAGAGAGGGTCTCCAAATGGGATATAATGGCACTAACGTCTCCGTGCATTGGAATACCAATAGTAGCAACGGGATCAGGCAAGTTGAACTACTTTTTATATCTAAATTGTTGACGTCAAATTATACTCAAAAGCAAATTATGTTGGAATTGTTTAACACGCGCACAAAAAAATACTATGTCTAAATTACAATAAACAGGACTCATTCATGTACAATATTTTTCTGAGAACAAAACAAATCTTTACTCTTATTTTTCTGCTCGACATGCTAGCCCCCGTCACAAACTATTCCAATGCTCCTAATAAAAGTAATTTTGGTCACCAAAGCACAAGCAGTCGGACTCCCTGTTGTGTGCGACACAAACTCTGCACTTTACTTTGTTATATACATTAGCCACTGATGGAGGATCTTTGTACAATGCTTCTAATATCATTGCCCCGCAAAAAATGCTTCTAATATCATTGCCCCGCAAAAAATGCTTCTAATATCATTGCCCCGCAAAAAATGCTTCTAATATCATTGGACACAAATAGTGCTATGCTACCCAGTCCTAAACCTAGCCAACACTGGTTCATGGAAATCTTTGTTGCCTCCGTAGTGAAGCTAGAATGTTGTACTAAGACTTTACTATTTTTATTATAGTGCAATATTTTGGGGGATCACTAAGCAACGCCAACAAATACAAATACGTGAAGAAATACTCGCGACCATGTAGATATTTCTGTGATTTAAATTGCACACACCTACAGTACACATACAAATTCCTTTCATGGTTATGTTTTTGCACAACACATTTTTTCAGTCGTGGGAGGAGGAGGAGGAGGAAGAGTCTTCAGCTATTGGGTTCAGAAAGTATGTTTTTTCTTCTTCCGTTGCAACGCATGGGCATTTCTGCTAGTAATAATAAAGCACGGATTTACTCCGTGGTTTCACCGTCACAATACGCTTTTCCCCGTGAATTTACGCTTTCAATTTTTTCCACCTATATTATTTTCTACATGCGAGGTGGTACTATTCATCCAAATCCAATCCAAAAACGTTTAATTCCAGAATTTTTGCATAAAGCCCCCTTAAGTATTCATACTTTTCGTCCGTCCTTCATATATATCCTGTGTTTTTCGTACATCAAAAACAACAACGCGTCAAAAAATAAATTGCTATACGTAGGACTCGGACCTGGTCTGCCAAGAAAGCAAACGCCCTTGCAATCCAACTCAACTAGCCAACACTTATATGAAAAAGGGAAACGTTTATAGCCGGTCGACCGGCCGAGCGTTCGGCCGGTCCCCTCGCTCGCGTCGCTGGGCAGCCCAGCCCATCAACCACAGAACTTATCTCTAACCCCACCACTTCCATCTTATCCCCTTGCTCTTTCTGGAGACCACACGAGGCATCCTCGTCCTGCTCGCCCTTCAGTCCCCAAGTTCTCAATCTCTCCTCCTCCTTCCTGTGTTCTCTCCAAAATCCACACCTAATCCCCATGAAATTGAGCTCGTTTTTGTTGCCTTCTCTGCTCCGCGCAACATTTTTCCTCCATAGATCCATGAGAGGGGTGAGCTCGTCCGTGCTTTTTTGCTTTTTTCTCTCATGCCATGTGCAGTCCGCCATGGATCCCATGAGGTTGGGCTCAAGCACAAGATTGATGTTTCTTTTCTTGCCGTTTATATTGGAGCAGCGTGCAAAGGACAGGACGACCGTGATGCAAGCTCGTGCACCCGCTGCGTTACCATGGTGTGCGACGGCGGAGACCGGTGCCGGCTGGGGCAGCGATGCAGGAAACGGCACACCTCGTTGCTGGAACCGGCCGACTGGAAAGCTGCAACCGGCATCCGTTGATGCTGGAACCAGTAATCATTTTTGCTACCCCAGGCGTTTGGTTTTGCTGGAACCACCGCCAAATTTGTAAGTTTGCTATTACTGATTTTCTGGTTTGCTGGAACAAGCTTGAATTTTTGCTGGAACCATATTCTTTTTTTGCTGGAACCGACCCATGTTTTTGCTACCACCCACTCACCTCAAATCTGCTACCATGGTGATTTTTTGCTGGAACCAGCGAACCACTTTGCTACAACCGTTTTGGGTTTTGTTACTATTGTTTATTTTGTGATTTTTTGCTACATCCATCTCCATGACATAGCCTGTTTTTTCCAGTCAAATTTGCTACAACCATGCTTTGATTTTGCTGGAAACGAAGACAATTTTTGCTACAATCATTTTTTGATTTTGCTGGAACCCAAGATAATTTTTGTTACATCCGCCAGGCGGCGATGGCTTTCTTTTTGCTGCAACCGTCTCGGATTTTTTGCTACTACAGGAGTTGCCATTTTGCTACTACCAGAGCCTTGCTCGAAGCATCAGGAGTTTTTGCTACCACCCCCTTTTATTTTTGTTTCGATTTTTGCTGGAACCAGCCTAAAAATTGCTCCAACCGTCGTTTGATTTTGCTGGAACCGGCATTTTTTGCTTCGCCGGTGGCGGTGAAGGCGGGTGGCGTTTTGCTTCGCCAGCGGCGGCTAGGCTGCGAGCACCAGCGGCGAGCCGAAGCAACGAGGGTCCAAAGGAGGGCAGCGGGGGCTAGCATGCGGGATCCCGCGAGCGGCGGCGGCGCTCGCTTCCCCCCCCCCCCCCCCCCCCTCCTTTCCCTGTGCGGAGGATGACGAAAGGGGATGCGGGACAGATCTGACGGTCCCGCGCGTCCAGATCGAGCGGCTCGGGTTGGACTGGCCGAAACTTTGCGCCGGTGCGCCGGCGCAGAGTACTGCCCTATGAAAAAACCGAAGAAGGCACCCTGTTATTGAACAATAGAGTTTCCTAGAAAATAAAGGAAGCCGCCCGACTCTGTACACGGGGATAAAAAATGTTTTGTTTCCATGGGCCTTTTTTAAGACAGAAATGTACGTTCATGGGCCACGCGTGGTGCATCAAAAATTTAAGTGTTGCGTGAGAATCGAACTCATGATCTTCCCCCGATAGCTGCAACCAACTTGGCTAATGGATGCTAATTTATCCCACCTCGCTGGTTTAGATGTATGCCTACCAGTTTATATACTTCGTAATTTACATGAAATATCAGCAAGACAAGAACTGGTAAAACGGAATTACGGGCTGTCTTGGAGGAATTAAAGGAAGGATGCATTTCGACAATTAAAAGAAAGTATGTGGATTGTCTTGGTGGTGTGCATTAAAGGAAGGATCAACAATTAAAAGGAATTGTGTTCCTGTCTTAAAAGGAAAGATCAACAATTAAAAGGAATTGTGTGCCTGTCTTAGGAAAAGAGGATGGGAAAGGATTCCAACAAATGGGAGGATCATAGAAATTGTTGATTCAGTGGTATTTGCTCCTATTAAACCTCGACGCACACCTGCACGGTATGTGGCCGTTGGATGCTCTCGACGAGTAGGCTTATCTGAGATGGTGTAAAAAAAGTTTACCTAACCGAAAAAAAGGTTTACCTGAGACGAACCCTCAATTGCATTACAATTCTTTCTCAATTATCGGTTTGTTCTTAGTTTTTCATTTTAATTAACTTCCAAACAATTATTTGATTTTTTTGTCAAATCATTTTTGTTGTTCGACTATCTTGGATCGGTTTGCTTACGATCGATCCATTAATAAACATCACTAGCTAGCCGCAACGCTTGCTCATAAGTGAGACCAATTAATCTAAATTTGTTTATTTGTTAGAGATGTACTTTAAGGCTGGAGGGAGGTCAAGCTTGAAGATAACTGACTCTGATGCTCGCAGTGTATGGAGGCTGCCTTTATAGGACCAAAAATGACTACTCGTGGATGCTAATATGAAATTAGGCGACGATAACATCGTAGCCCTTTTAGTCTCAGTTGCCTTTTAAAAGTCCTTATCTTATTTTGGCATATAATTTCAAATAAAATTATCTCCACCACATCACCATAGCCTGATTCTTGAGTCCTCGACAACGTGTTCATTTAGTAAGAGGATGCGGCCATGTGGGGATAATAGTGTTTCACCCATTGCAACGTACGGACATATTTGCAACATGACTATTGACATTCTTAGGAAAAATTTGACACTTTTGCTGATGGCCAACCTCATCGCCATGGAATTGATCATGTTTACCGTGATTAGGTGGAATATACATGACCACCATTGACGAACGGGGGGAGTGTTTATCATGATTAGGTGGAATACATGACCACCATCCACGAATGGGAGAAGTGACCAGACCGATGTGTCGCTAGGTACGTGTAAGGATTTTGTTCACCCGTTGCAACGCACGGACCTTTTTGCTAGTATATATCTATCCCTAATAATAAAGTACGGATTGACTTTGTCGGGTTCACCGTCACAATACGCTTCTTCCCGTGAATTTACGCTTTCAGTTTGATTTTAAAACATAAACGCGAGGTGGTACTAATTAAGGTGGTACTAATTAAGAGAACCACGTCACGAAAGTGGCTCATCAGAGCAGGCCAGCCGTGGCAGCCCAGCAGCCAGGCCGACCCGACCATCTCCAAGGCCCAGCTGCATCCCCTCCAAAGCCTATAACCCTAGCCCACCATCCACCCTCTGCTCCGATCCGCTCCAGTTCCTCCCGGTAGCGCAACCACCTGCACTAATCCCCACGCTATGAGGCGCGCGAGCCCCCGCGCTCGATCCCCTCGACGTTGAGGTCGCCTGCCCTGGCGCCCGCGGCTGCAGCCCCGCCACAGCTGCTCCTCCCTCATGTCCCCTCTCTCCGCGTGCCTGCGTGAGCTCGGCCTTGCGGCCATGGTACCCCACCGACCACCTCCATTCCCATGGCGCTGCGACCCCGTCGCTGCTCCCGTCGATGAGAGCCGTCGCTTGCAGTGCCTCGCGTCCGTGCCCTGCCCGAGACGTCGTTCCATCGGATCCTCCGCCAGTTGTCTCCTCTGCTCGGCGCTGTCCCCACTGGACGCTGCCTTTCCACCTCCAGATCCACCTCTGTCGGCTACTCCCTCGACTCCCCGTAGTAGCCGCACCACCCCAAACCCAATTTCTGAGCAAGTTCCGTACATGCATCAAGTTTTCTTTGGGTGGTTGTTGAGTATGCTCCGATCTGATGAATTGTTTCACAAAAAATGTAATAAATTGCTCCAGCAGATGTCCATGTTAGTCCAACATACATCAATTGCTAACGTCCACGGTGATGACCAGAGCGATGGCAGCATGTAGTCTAGAATCATCAGAGCATGCTTGACGAAGACTTGCTCAATCACAACAATAGATTGATCCTTTTACAAGTTCATGCCTGAAGGGTTGGCCGTCTCGCCGAAGTTGCAGCCTTCGTGTTGCATTTGTATTCAACGCTATGCCTCCTTTAACACCACTGTATATCAAACTGCAGTAGTAGTTTGTTTTTTGGGAACATTAAATTGCTCATCCTGACTTCATTCAATTGTTTTTTGGTCAAATCCTTTTGAAATATTTCAGATAAACGGTGGTTACAGTAAACATGGGACTATTTTAATCCATACATATTATTGCCTACCCAAAGTCATCTGATGTACATTTGTTTTTCTCAAGTCAGATAGGACTTACATCTTCAGTTCAATAATGATTTCGCTCCATAAGAGCTAATTGCTGTTGAAATAAAAATCCCAGAATATTGATTTCATTTGTTTATGGAAAAACACTATATTGTCTTCTTTTTTTTTCAGCGGAGCTTGAAATTGATTTGAAGTGCTACAACAAATCGTGTGTGTGTTGGCAATTCTGGAACAGGTTTGTTAGGTGTGGAGCTCTCACTTTGTTCAAGAATGGCTTCCAGTTAATATTTTGTGATTGCTAAATGAATCTTTGTTAACGACAATGCCAACTGTGTGGGAAATCTAGGTACGTAGTGCTTTTTACTAAGAAACTATTTTAAAGTATGTAAGTTGGCAACGGGTAAATGATTAATTCTAGGGCGTCCAATAGGCGTGTATTTGTGTATTGATATGTGTGCTTAGTTTCACGACAAGAACAACCGGTTTTATATTATTTCGGCAATGGCAAACACTAAAATGAACATGAAAAGTAGGTGCATTTACTTATGGATGCACTTTTTTATCTGATTGGGTCAGTTAATTTGTTTTCTCTAAAATTCTTAATTCTATCTGGGCATCTTGGTTTGGAAAGCTCGGAGAATAATTTTGCCCAAGTATTTGGTTAACCTACTTATGTTGTTCAAAGCACAACTTTCATTCGGCGCCCGTCACCAACATGCTCCTCTCCTAGGAGTTGCCAGGAACAAGGCTGCCCCGCTCGACCCACTCACAGCTAACACCAATGCACGAAGAGTTGAATTCATAGTCCTTGGTGTTTCTAATATAAGTTCCTAGCTTTTCACATTACATTAGCCTAAGTATGGAAGGTCTTTGAGCAACGTTCCTGGTCTTTCTTGACAAGAACGGTCCCCTACCCATATCGGTCAACCTTGGTTAGCAACTACCATTTGCTTCATGTAAACCACGAGCATTGTGAACTTAATTTTAAGCATTCCCTTACGCTGTCATGGTTCAGTAGCAGTTGTAGGTGCAATGCCTCATATTAGAATATGTTGTGACTATGTGGACAGGAGTCTTGATGAATGTTTATTGGATAGGGGCCTATGGTAATTTTCCCGTTGCAACGCACGGCATATTTGCTAGTATATATAAAGCATGGATTGACTCCGTGGATTCACCGTCACAATACGCTTTCGTCTAGTAATACGTTTTTACGATTCATACAGACAAAATTCATAATATAAACGAGGCGGTACTAATAGCATTTTCGTCCGTCCGTCCAACCGTTTTGCCTTCATATCCACGCTCCCGACGGCCGCTCGCCCCGCCGCTGCCTGCCCCTTCACGCCTCGCCGCCGCCCCTTCTCGGCCCCGCTCGCCTTCACGCCCCGCCACCGCCCCTTCACGCCGGCGGCCGAGCAGCAGCAGCACGCCCCCGATGGCCGAGCGACCGCAGTAGCAGCACGCCCCCGACTGCCTACTCCGACGCCTCCCCCTTCACGCCGCTCGGCCCACCCTACCGCACTGGTCGCTCGGCCCAGAACCAATCCCCTCCACATCTGCGCCTCCACTCTCCTCCATCGACAGGTCCGCTAACCGCTCCTCCCATCCTCCCAGGCTTGCCTCGACGCCGCCCCACAGCCGCGCTCCCACACCGTCCGCTGCAACACCTTGCCGTGCCTCACACTGGAGCCGCCGTCCCGCCCGCAACTCCTCGCCTTGTGGCGGCGCCCGGCACGCACGCCCTGCACCGGCGCCTCTCCGTCGTCCGACCGTCTCGCGAGGCCACGCGACTCGCGTGCTCGAGGGAGGCGAGGCGAAGTGGTCTTGGGTCTTTGAAGCCACTACGTGTTTACAGTTTCAGTCATTGCACATGGTACTATTCATTCACCCTGCACGAGGTACAACCACGCCATGGATCTGCTTAGTTCTTTTCTTTGATCTACTCTATCCCGCTAATCCCGCTCCTAACCCTCCTCCGTCCTCTTTTTCCTGCAGAGCAGCCGAGGCTCGACAAACCCTCGGCAAGAAAAGACTTCCACCGAAAGGCATGAACAGTTCTTTCTAGACATCCCTATCGTTTCCTTTCCTTTGTATCTTCAGAATCCATCGCAATTGATTTTACAGAGAGCAATTCATCTTTGGCTCACCACTGAAGAAATTTGTAGCACCTGATTTGTGTAGCATGATTTATTTTTTCAGCGACTTTCAAGTGAGATCCCCGTCCATCTTTCAGACATCTACTAGAATCAAATTCAGAGAATCCCTTCTCAAGAATAGAAGATTTGTCTTCACGTTTAGTTTGGGTTCTTCACCAGGACAAACTAGCAAATGTACTCATCTATTTTTACTGCTTTATAATTGTCGTGATGCGTGGAGTAAGTACTAACAGACTTCTGCATGTCTATATTTGACATGGATTATATATATACACAACGTGGACTATACATGATTTAGCTAAGATATTTTTCATACCAGATACTGAAGATTAAAATCACCCTTCTTCCAAACTGATTAATTGTAGAGTGCTTTTTATATGCAACTACCAGTTGTTATTTTCCTCCTTTGCCTTTACCCAATGACACCATGCATTCTTCATAGGATGAGGCCATGGGCATTGTCAATATCCCAATCAGGTCATGCTTGACGCCATGTTCAAGGAGCTGGACCTTCCACAACCACTGTCCACTTTTACCCATCAGTATCCTGACTGATGAACAATGGACAAGTATCTTTGTCTAGCAACGCTTTAAAACCTGTACGCACGGTTGAGAACCAAGATTTAACTGAAGCACTCAAGTAGAAAATACAAGGCAGAAGTGAAGGGTGGATGGGGTGAGAAAGAGAAGGGAAAAGAGGTCATGACATGTTTTTTAATAGTCCAAAAACATACAGTATAGATGATACTATGTGATTTGCACATAATCGAATACACATAAACTTTTCTCCCGTTGCAACGCACGGGCATTTGTGCTAAGTATAAATAAAGCAACCATCACCGAGCAAGTCGATACAAACACACACCCCACACCAACACAACACACACCCAAGGCAGATACAAGGACGCTGAAAACAGCAACATCACCCCAAACTACTCCAAGCAAACATCGGATAAAACCCTAAGCACTACTATGAAGTCGTCGGGGTCCTCAACCGTGCAAGAATCACCGCGATAAGGAGAAGCCGTGCTTGACGAACAATGGGCTCCAAGGCGGTGCCTTCAAGAAGGGAACGACACCGGATCGCCGCCACCGCCCAATCCAAGGATTAGGGTTTCCCCCGGAGCACCACGGTTACAAGCGAGATACTGCGACGACGCCTTCAAGAAGGGAATGACGCTGGAACACCGCCACCGCAGGCCTGACAAGACAGAGCGGGTTTTCACCCCGGCCAACACTCACCGTCACCAAATTGGGATACAGACAGCCGCGCCACCACCATTGAACGACACACCCCAGCCACCATGCCGCCCACACGGCCATGGTGACCGGACAGCGCCCGAGCCGCGTGTTACGCCCACAAGCACCCCGGCTCCCACCAGCAGGGCCGCCGCCCAAGCATCTGAGCCCCATCCTCGACCACAGAGACACCGTACCGACACGACCGACCGGAAAGGAGCAGACTTTCCACCCCAAAGCAGAAACCTTGGCAGGGTTGGTGGCCTCGGTGGCCAGATCTGGGCCAGAGGAACTTCGGCGGCCACGGAGCAGCCGCCAGATTCAACGGAGGGGAACCCCTGCCCCCTACCCGAAGTCCACAGCCACCTCCGGCAAGCCCCCCCCCCCCCCCCCCCACACCAACACCTCACCATGGAACCACCCCTGCCTATCGCGCCCGTCCCTGAGTCCGTAGAGGAGGAAGGAAGCTCACCCGAGTAAGCCGCAGACAACCACACGCCGGAGCAAGTCCCGCCGACGCCGCGAGCAGACCGGCCGACCACGGGCTGCAGCCATGCCACTGCAAGCCACCCGCACGCAGGTCCCAGGAGGACCTCCGCCGCCACCCCGCGACGCCCGCCGCCACCGGGGACCAAATCTGCGAGGATCTAGCCAGGAGCGCGCGCCGACGCCGCGAGCAGACCGGCCGACCACGGGCTGCAGCCATGCCACTGCAAGCCACCCGCACGCAGGTCCCAGGAGGACCTCCGCCGCCACCCCGCGACGCCCGCCGCCACCAGGGACCAAATCTGCGAGGATCTAGCCAGGAGCGCGCGCCGACGCCGCGAGCAGACCGGCCGACCACGGGCTGCAGCCACGCCGCTGCAAGCCACCCGCACGCAGGTCCCAGGAGGACCTCCGCCGCCACCCCGCGACGCCCGCCGCCACCGGGGACCAAATCCGTGAGGATCTGGCCAGGAGCGCGCCGGCCCGCCGACGCCACGAGCAGACCGGCCGACCATGGGCTGCAGCCACGCCGCTGCAAGCCACCCGTACGCAAGTCCCAGGAGGACCTCTGCTGCCACCCCCGCGACGCCCGCCGCCACCAGGGACCAAATCCGCTAGGATCTGGCCAGGAGCGCGCCGGCCCGCCACCGCCCGATCTGGCCCTGCCGCAGCCGCCACGCCGCCAGCACCACCAACACGCCGTCGAGCCGCCACCAGGGACCTCCGACGCCATCCCGACGGATCGCCGCCGCGCCGCTTGCCAACGCCATAGGCCAGCGCCCCCGCACGGGAAGCCGTCTCGCCGGCCATGGACCACGGGCGAAGGGGAGAAGAAGGCCCCGCTGGCGCCCCAGCTGGCCGGGCTTCGCCCGGTGGCCCCGCTGGGCGGCGGCGAGGGAGGCGGGCAGAGGCGCTCGCGGGAGCACTCTTGTACTATTATTTATTTATTTTTATTTGCTTTGTAAGAGGATTTTCTCATCACCATGTATCGGTTCGGCAGTGTTGCTTTATATAAAGCAGAAAACCCTTTTCGGTAATTGCAATGGAGCATTGATCTCTATCACTACCAGTGACATTTCACTAGTGGGTTATTTGCAGAAAAAATAGTGCGTTTTTTAGATTTATTTTTTCTACTCAAATTGAAAAAACATTAGTGCACAGTTAGTTTATTTATTTATTTTTGTTATAGTGAAAAAGGACGAGGTGCTCTGCCTTATAGCTGGCCAAATGGGACGTTTTTTTCGGGCCGGCCCGTGAGCACGCGCGGCACGGCCCCGGCTTGGGCTAGGCACGGCACGGGCTAAACGGGCCGGACCCGGCACGCGACACGCCCTGGGCCGTGCCTGGGCCTGGAGGCTGGGCACGCGGGCCGGCACGCCACGGCCCGATTACATTTTTTTTACTTTTTTATACATCTATATATGGCCCAATATGTAAAAATAGGCTAAAAACGCTCAGTGCGTCAAATAACAGGCTAAAGATATGCGGCCCACCGTGTTAAACGGGCCAATGTGCCGGCCCGTTTACTAACTGGGCCGTGCCTGGGCCTGGGGGCGCAGCACGCGGGCCGGCACGGCACGGCCCGTATAGTAATCATGCCCTGGCGGGCCGTGCCGGGCCAGGCACGATTACGATGGGCCGAGCCGTGCCGTGCCAGGCCGGCCCGTTTGGCTAGGTATACTCTGCCTCAACAAGAACGTGGGCTCGTTTACTTGGGCTTTCCACTGAGCCTTTCTTGTAAGCCTATGGGGCAAAAGCCCACACTCTCCCAATCTCTCTCTCTCTCTCTCTCTCTCTCTCTCTCTCTCTGTAACCCACTCCACTACTCGGCGACAAGGCCCACACGAGTTGAGGATGAAACAAGGCGGCCGCCGCCCATGGCTCCGCCGGTGACCAGTCGCCGCCGACGGCAGCTACGGCCTCCGCCTCCGACCCCTAATTCGACGCCACTCGGTGAGCGCATCTCCCTCCAATCCCTTCTCTTCCCACCCCGGCCGGTCTGTAGGTGGGCCCAGAGCCAGAGGCGTTCGTCTTTCTCGCTTCGCTCATTGACTCGATGCCTTTTAGCGTGAAGCTGAGGAGGGCTGTTCTAAATTAGGCCTCGTCAATTTCACTTCTCTTCTTTTCTCTCTTTCTTCTGTTCAAAGTATCAACTGACAGAGATGCGCTGAAGTACTAATCTAATTATGACATTTTAATATCTCTTGTGCGTAGTTTGCTGGACTTGCTGAGGTGGAAGTTAAGCATATTTACAGGTTCAACCAAGTTCTGGAAATAGCAAGGTTGTTTGCTCACCTTTCGGAAGGTGATGGCATAATCGTTATGTTATCCACTCTTGCTCTGGTTTGAAAGGTTTCCCAGTCCATTATTTCGTTCAAATATCTGCCCTTGACAGATTAATCAGTAACCTTACAATTGTTTCTTCTCTCTTTGTATCATCAGCATTCGGAGAGCTTCTCGGGGCCAGATCATGCCCAGGAGGTTGTGACATTTTATTTTTCTCCCAAATTTAGTCAATGTAAGAATGAGATTTCCTAAAATATCAAGGCGTATGTGATGCATTCCTGAAATAACAAGGATTATGCGATGCATATGTAGCTCTGGAATTTCTTTTTTCTTCCCAAAAATTCTTTACATATATTATTTACATTTTCAACTCTGTGTGCTCTGTGAAGAGATCCTCTGTGCATGTGAAATGCGGAAGATTGTCGTTTCAACCCAGTATGCCCTATGAAAGTCAGCCTTGATGCATATGACCCCTTCTATTTCACTTCTCGCTTGGCCTCCTTTTCCTTCACACGTGATTTTTCCCTTCAAATACTAACAGAAGCACCTTCATTTACAGGCTGTTTAAGTACACACATTTTTCTGTCTGTATTTTTTCTTCTTCTTTTCGCTTTTGTCTGAGCTTTCTGATGTAATATCTTACTGGTTATTCTGTTTATAGTATTTCTTTTATTGCTTGCTCTTCTGCCTGTGTTAATTTAAAATATTCTACCATATTTATTATATTATAAAGGGGGATAATGTTGCTCCATCCTTATTGTTGAGTTTTGTTGCTTCCGTGCCACACTTGGCATGATGATTGCCTTGTTAGTCCGTTGTATTGTGACATTGCAACTTCATCCTTCAGATCATGCATGCTCTTAACTTTATTTACCCACCTGCTCACTTTGTACAGTACCTTTTGTCGGTATGTAAATAACATTTTTTTTATCATGTGATCACAGAGACCTACTGACCAGGTGCATATGCAGCTCCTACTAGCACACAAATGTGTTCCAGCCTTTCCTTATAATTTGTTTGCTTCCGCCTTCTCAAGGCCTAACTTTGTAGCCTGAAACATCGTAAACAAATGTCGGTATCTAAATAACATTACGTTTTCTCACTGGCAGTACTTTCCGGTATTTTCATGAAGTTCCGAAACACGTTAGTTGAAGGCCTGCTTACCGCAAGGATGACAGAACCAGCATAACAACTGGTAACTGGTCAGAATTTGCCCGGACAGCTGAAATGGGAGAAGGCCAAGTCTATGCCTTTCTTTGATGTTCAGAGAATAGGCCAGTAATCTCTCACCGCCCATCACCTCTGAACACTATGTAGTGTCGCTGGGATTACCAGAGTCTGGAACCAGCTTCTGGAACATGTGGTTGCCGTGCCTCCTATCTAGTATTTGTGATATGGATGAATGAAATAAGTGGAGCAGGCTGATTTGGTTGAGCTATGGTGTGTTTATTACCATGGTGCCCACCACACCATCCACTGAAAGCAACCACTCCTTTGATCAGGTACTATGCGGTTGGGACTCTGGACAACTAGAATTGAAGAGGTGCGCTGGCTGCACACAGCATCTCATCATACTGCACGGGCAAAGCAATGATGATGCTTCAACTCTTAGCGCCCCCTTAGGCATCATCTCAGTACTATTTTCATTGGATGCTTGTGACGGATTTTGCATTGCATTGCTTGGAGATGGAATTTCAGGATTCATATTTTAATTCTCGGCAAGATTTCCATCAGGAAGGAGGAACACTGAAGGGATTGTACGATTTCCATATTATAGGTGAGTAGTTTTTCCAAACAAAGTGATCTTTTACTCTGGTATTTGCTCATTTGACTGAGTGACTTTTGAGCTAGCATATTTTGATGCTTAAACATTTGATTACTGGACACAACCCTGCCTTCTTCCATGTCGAGGTGTTTCCGGTATTTATTAATTAGTGAGTAGAAGTTTTGATCCGAAAGCTGAGCTCACACCATTTATTGTGGTGTACGCCATTGTTAATTCGAGTCGTTGAGATGCTTGGACCTTCAGCAATAGCCTAATTGTTTATTGGACAAACTTTCCTATAGCAAAAAGGTGCTTAGCTAGCACATATCAATGCCACATGATGCTTTTAGGCCTGTTCGGTGTCTTGATGGATAGTATGTTGAGTTGTGTTTAGAGTCATGAGATAATCATCCAAAGGTCGATGTAATTTGAAATAACGTGGTTTTCATACAAGATAGATCTTTTTTTCTTCTAAGCAGGTTCAGTGTGTGTGTGTGTGCATAAAGGTTCAGTTTGTGCTTTATTGGATATTCATGCGTTCGTTTCTGAATTTCGTTAGTTCATTGGTTTAGAGACTGTGCGAAGAACGCTGCACCGGCAAAAGTTTCATATCACAACCACATAATCATCGTTGCCTTTCCTAACTTGCAGGACTTTTGGTACTTCATCATCTGCCTATCAAGCTTTGCATGTGGATGCGCTAAAAGTCAAGTCTGCCTAATCAGAGCCGAGGACGACAGAACCACCAGAAATAAGTGAAATGGGAAAAGGCCAAGTCTATGCCTTTGCCTTTGATGCCCTGAGAAGAGGCCAGTTATCTCTTGCCGTCCATCGCCTCTGAACACTTTCTAGTGTCGCTGGGATTACCAGAGGCTGGACAGGTGGTTGCCGCGCTTTCTATCTGGTAGTTGCGGTATAATTGAAAAATAAGTGGAGCAGGCTGATTTGGTTGAGGTGTGTTTATTGCCGCACCATCCACTGAAAGCAACCACTCTGTTGATCAGGTACAATGCGGTTGGGATACAGGACAACTAGAATTGAAGAGGTGCACTGACTGCACACTCAACAGTTGTTGCATCTCATTATACCGTGCGGGCACAAACAATGATGATGATTTAGCTGCTAGCACCCCCTTCGGCGTCATGTCAGTGCCGTTTTCGTTGGATGCTTGTGACTGATTGTCCGGAGAAACAGCAAGGTGGGTAGGAAGTCTACGTCAGGATGAAAGCAGAGAGACATGCCATGTGGTGCTAATTAAGGTCAGAGCACAGCTGGCCTTGTGAAGCTGTGATGCCTTTAAATTTCCATCCCCTTTGTTCACAGAAGGGCATTACTAAGACTACGAGAGGCTTTGCTTCAGCTCAGGAAAAAGAGAAGGCGTGTGCAAACACGGATTTTGTTCATCCCAAGGTAATCTTGCGAGCTCCCAAGCTTTTATCCCAAAGTAATGTTTGGTCTCGTCAGATCCCAACGCCTCCCGTGTGCACTATACATGAACCAAACTTTTTACTACACATGCAGGAGCTTTTATCATTCGTTGTTATTGCTAACTTAACGACGAATGTTTTTCTCCTCTTCCTGCACGCAGGCACAGCCAGGGAGACTGGTATTGACCGATGGAGGTGGCCGTAGGCGCCGCACGGTGGGTGGTGGGCAAGGCGCTGGGCCCCCTCGCCGACGGCTTGCTGGAGGCGTGGGCGGCCAGCAAGGAGCTCGGCCCCAACATCGACGCGCTTAAGATGGAGCTGCTCTACGTGCAGGGGATGCTCAACAACACCCGCCGCCGGGAAATCGACAACCCTGCACTCAACGTGTTGCTGCAGAAGCTGCGGGACCTCGCGTACAACGCCGAGGACGTACTGGACGAGCTCGACTACTTCCGCATCCAGGACCAGCTCGAGGGCACCTGCGAGGCCGCTGACGAGCATTCCAGGGGCTGTGTGTGCAACCTCTTCTTCAACGCTCATCATACCGCTAGAGCTGTCAGCAAGCAGCTCTGCTCAGGACGTGATCCAAGCGAGCCAACAGAAGAAGACGCAACACAACGAGTATTCTGCTGCGCTTGGCCATGCGCCAAGCGGCGGAGTGCACTTGAAAACACCTCGTCAGCATCACACAACCACCAGGCCGGTGACGAGGTTAGCGGATGCATGCGTAAGCTTGCTTCTGGTGCTTGCAACACCATCCGTCATGTTGGTAAATTCCTCAATTGCTCATCCCTCCCAACTCACGATGATAATAATTCTGTCATGCCAGTCACGTGCTGTGTATGCAAACCCAAGGTATCCCAGAAAAAGCATGTGAAAGAAACCCCAAAACTGGAGTTTGATAGGGTGGATCTATCTAAAAGAATGAAACATATTGTTGAGCAACTGCAGCCCGTGTGTGCAAAGGTCACAACCATTCTTAATCTAGAGTTGTTGGGTTCTACTGGCCCAAGCATTCCCAAGAGCCCTCCCACCACCACCTCGGACATTATAGAGCCAAAATTGTACGGAAGGGACCCTGTAAAAAAGACAATCATAGATAGTATCACTGATGATAACCATAGTCGCAAGGACATAACTATACTGCCAATTATTGGTCCGGGTGGCATAGGGAAGACAACTCTCGTGCAACACATATATGAAGAAGTGCAAAAACATTTTCAGGTCAAGATCTGGATATGTGTATCCCAAAATTTCATCGTTAATAAGCTGGTTAAAGAGATTGAAGAAGCTATACCCAGTGTGGAAGGTGAAAAAAATGGTAGAGCGGAAGAGTTGATTGAACAAAGATTAAATTCTAAAAGGTTTTTGCTTATATTAGATGATATTTGGAAGTGTGAATCTGAGGATTGGAAAAGGCTTTTAGTACCACTCATGAAAGGACAAGCAAAGGGTAATGTAATTCTAGTTACAACTCGGTTTCCAGCTGTAGCACAAATTGTTAAAACAACTGATAATTCAATAGATCTGGAGGGTTTAGAACACGTTGAGTTTAGGAAATTTTTCCGAGCATGCATATTTGGCGATGAGCAATCACAAAAAGATCATGATGGCTTGCTTAATATTGGAGATAAGATAGCAGAAAAGCTAAAGGGATCCCCTCTTGCAGCAAAAACTGTAGGTAGGTTATTGAGGAACCACCTCGATGTATATCATTGGACAAGAGTCCTAGAAAGTAGAGAATGGGAAATGCAGACAGGTGAGCGTGACATTATGCCTGCACTGAAACTTAGCTATGATTATCTGCCTTATCATCTGCAACAATGTTTTTCTTGTTGTGGTTTATTCCCTGAGGATTACAAGTTTAACAGTGAAGAACTCATTCATTTCTGGATAGGACTAGATATTTTACATCCTGGCGGTCGAAATAAAACAGTTGAAGATGTAGGTCTTGACAGTTTAAATGATTTGGTGAATAGTGGGTTTTTCAAAAAGGATGAAACTAACGGGCATTCATTTTATATCATCCATGACTTGTTGCATGATTTAGCTTTAAAGGTTGCATCTCATGAATGTCTTTGTTTGCATCACTCTAATGTGAGATCAGTAGAAATTTGGCCATCTATCCGTCACTTGTCGATCACAATAGATGGTCCAGATGATATTAATGGAATAACTGATGAAAACTTTAAGGGTGAGTTGAGGAAACTTAAGACAAAATTAAAGGTTGAAAACTTGCAAACATTAATTATATTTGGAAGAGTAGATGAAAGCTTTGCCAACATTTTGGGTGATTTGTTCATGGAAGCAAATGCTCTTCGTGTTCTTTGTTTGCGCACATTATTATATCCTCTGGAATCCATGTTGCGTAACTTCTCATCATTTCTCCACCTACGATACCTAAAGCTGGGGACTTCTATAAGCGAGATGGATTTACCAACAACCTTATCTAGATTTTATCATTTGAAGATTTTGGATCTACAAAAATGGGGTGGTTCATTTCTTTTACCTAGAGACATTATTAACCTTGCAAAACTGTGCCATTTTCTTGCCCAACGTAATGAGCTTCATTCTGGTATTAATAACGTGGGGAAACTGAAACTCTTACAAGAGTTAAAAGCTTTTTCAGTCAAAAAAGAAAGTACAGGGTTTGAACTAAATCAGCTAGAGAATTTGACCGAACTAAGGGAGGTTGGCATTTGTAACCTTGAGAAAATACACACAAAAGAAGAAGCACTTGAAGCAAAACTAATACACAAAGAGTACTTGCAAAAGTTATCTTTACATTGGGACTCTGCCCGATCTAATACTGACCCTGACCCCAGCGTGGAAAAAGTGGTTCTTGAGAGCCTTCAACCACCTAAAAATCTTCGAAAGCTGAGAATTAATGGACACCGGGGCTCTTCTTGTCCAACATGGCTGGGTGATAAACTTGCTGTTCAGGCTCTACAATCTCTCTATCTGTTTTCTGTTTCTTGGGATATTTTCCCTTCATTTGGGAAGATGTGGAATCTTCGTGAACTACGATTATCGAATATTTCCACAATAGAGGAGTTTGGTCAAGATCAAAGCTTTTGCAAGCTAGTAAAGATAACATTTGTTGGCTTAGAAAATTTTGAAAAATGGACACCACAGGCCAGTCGTTTGTTCCCTTGTTTGCAAGTACTGATTATTAAGGATTGCCCTAAACTCTCGGAGTTTCCATGTTCAAGCCACATTGTTTGCCCACTGAAACAAGACTGCAACGTAGATTGGTTTCCCAAACTACAAGAGCTTAAGATAGAAAATTGCCCTGAAATCTTGCTACTGCCTCGTATCCCTTGGACCAAATCTTTGTGCTCTGTCAAGATAAGTGGTGTGGGATCAAAACTACTGGACAAGTTGGTCTACTCAAAATCATTTTCTGGAGTAGCATTGGAAGTTAATGCAAAGGACGGTCTGGATAACTTAGATCAGGTGTTACTATTCAGTCAACTAACAGAACTTCAGGAGTTGAAGATAAAAAATTGCCCACCTTTGGAGCTGAAGTATTTTCTAATGCTAACCTCATTGAAGAAATTGTGGGCATGGTCTTCAAATCTTGGGGTGGTGGCATCAGAAGTTCAGAGAGGCGGCGAATGGCAGCATCCTGTTGAGTACATTAGTATTGGATGGTCTGGTTCTAGTGGAAAGGAATTGACACAGTTTCTGTCTCACCTCCCAAAGCTGTCCAAACTGCACTTATATAGTAGTGAAAACATAACACAGTTTGCTGTGGGGGTGGATTTGCAGCAAACAAGAGCACCAGTATCATCGTCAACCTCTTCAGATGTTACAATGGATGATACACAAGCGAATGATGAACAGCAAGAAATAGCAGAGGTGGAGAAGGAGGAGGCAAACACGGTGGATGATGATGGGCTGTTGGTCCTCCCTGCACATCTCTCCAACTCTCTGCAGGCGTTGGGCATCGTCTATAGTGGTCCGGTAGTAGTTCATTCCCTCGAAGCCCTCCAAGCCCTAACTACCCTTTGGTTAGAAGATTGCTCTTTTCGCCACCCTTTCCCGTCCTCCCTACTTGACCTGCAACTTACGTCCGTAAAGGGCGTGCTGACCCTTTCAAACCTCACCTCTCTCTCCCGATTGCACATATCTGGTTGCGAAGAGGATTTAAAATGCGAGGGCCTGTTGCCTCTCCTTACTCGGGGCCACCTCAGCCAATTAGAGGTCCGAGGAACCTCCAATTTCTTTGGTGGGTGGGATCCCAATCCCATGCGGGGGGTGCAGGACGAGCAAGACAAGATTCTTCTTTCCGGGCCCGCCGAACTGCAGAATCTCGAGACAGATGACATGGAGGGCTTCCTCGGTGCGCCCGCCCTCTGTAGCATCCTCTCTTCCTCCCTCACCAACTTGTTCTTTAATGAGAACGATGAGATGACACGCTTCACAAAGGAGCAGGAGGAGGCCTTTCACCTCCTGACCTCGCTCCAGGAACTCGCGTTTTCGGATTACCGCAAGCTGGAGCACCTCCCTGCAGGGCTAAACAAGCTGACCAACCTCAAGAGTTTAAGTATACGTCAATGTCCAGCCCTCCTCTCGCTACCTAAGGAAGGCCTCCCGAGTTCACTGCGAGAGTTGATGGTCATCCAGTGCGAAGTGCTGCAGCACCTCCCTGCAGGGCTAAACAAGCTGACCAACCTCAAGAGATTAGGGATCTGGGAGTGTCCAGCCCTCCGGTCGCTTCCCAAGGGAGGCCTCCCGAGCTCATTGCAAATATTAGATGTCAGAAATTGTGGCAACAAGGGGCTAACAGAACACTGCAGGCGGTTAATTGGAACCATCCCAGAAATCACACTATAGACTAATCCAAGGTAACTGATACTTCCTTGCTCATACCAATTGAGAAAAGGGTTTCCCCCCGCTTTGTATTACAAAGCAACCATCCGAAACAACCAATGATAGGTACTGGGGCGGAAGCAGCACAAGCACGCCCAAAAGAAAAGAAAAAGAAACAAATGCCGACAACGGCAGGTCGACGAAACAAAGATGACCAGTGACCGCTGCACCCACCGGAGAAGTACCACCGCACTTCTAGCACTCCAATGCGTCGCGTACCAAGCAGCACCTTCAAGAAGGAATGCGGCGACGACGCCGCCGCTGCCCGGACGAGTCCAAGGGTTTTCCCCGGTACTCAGAGGGCAGTGGGGAAGGGGCAGATCTGACGCCCTTCAGGAAGGTCCGGCGGCGCCCGCAGGCGTCATCGCGTCGGTGATGGACGAGCCACCAGGGATTTCTCCCAACCCAAACAACCACCACCACCCCGGACGATCGGAAGTGCTCCACCAGAACTGCCGCCCACCAACATGTGCCACCACAGTCACTGAACCATCATCGCCGTCTCGCTGAGCCACCGACACGAGACCTAGAGGAGGGACGAGGGGCCAACGGGCTCGGGGGCAGCCGCAACTCAGCCGATGGGAGGGGACTACCACCACCGCCGACGCGGAGCCGACCGGACATGACGACAGGAGCTTACCAGGCCCGCACAGGCCCGGCCGGACCCCAAAGGATCCGGACAACCCCTGCCGCCACGCTGCAGCACATCGGCCGACGAAGCCGCCACCACCCGCATCCCTCGACGCCGCGCCACACCCCAGGGAGCCACGCCGCCGCACGCCGGAGCGCCGGCCCGCCCCAACCCAGCTGAGGCCCAGAAGATCCCAGATCTGGGCGGAGCGGAGGCTGGCGGCTAGCCGCACCACCGCGCGCCCCGCGGCCAACGGCCGCGCCGCCGCATCAGAATCGCCCGCGCCCCGCGGACCCCGCCGCCAGGACGCACCATCGCCAGCCGAAGAACACCGCCGCCAGCCACCATCGCCCGAGCAGAGGAGGCCGCGCGCGGGGACAGGCAGGCCCGCCGCCGCCGGCACCACGCGGGCAAGGCCCGGCGGCGCGCGCTGGCGGCGGCGTGAGGAGGGAGGAGCTTGGGGGCGCGCGGGAGGGGAGCGGTGTCGGGGGCCCCCGGTCGCCTCGCCCCAGGAGGCGACGCGGGGGGTACAGGGACGGGAGGAGGTGGAGGGAGGAGCGGGGGAGGCGAGCGGCGACCGCGGGCTCCGGCCGCGGCGGCGGCTCCGCGCGGGGGAGCCGGCGGCGGCGGCACGGAAACCCTAGGCGGAAGGGGAGCGGGGGGCGTGTGACCTCGAAGCCCTTGCTCATACCAATTACGGATTCCCACCATACCCAAGATGCCAAATCATCTTTATTTTGGTTTGGTTTACCTTGCTTGACATTGTTTGTTTCCATTAACCGTGCAGCTGGTGTATCTTTTGTCGTGGAGTTGTACATTCTTCTAGCCTTGTGGAATTCTCTCCATCTTTGTGGACAGTTGATGCATGACTATCCAGTGTGGTATTTTCTTCCTGTACATAAATCAATCTGGTAAGTGCATGCGAAGATTGACTTGCTATTTTAACTTATTTTTTGTTGTTTCATATGTTATAGGTTACCATTGTTCTTTACAACTTTTCCACTTTGAACTGCTTATGTTGCATATGTTATAGGTGAACTTATTTTTTGTTATTTCATATGGAGATAGAGCCACCAAGCCATAGGGTGTACATAGCTGGGGATGTAGTCTACCCAACCACCCATTACTCCCTGCAGTTGTTGTAATTCGACTGCGATGCGCCGCCAAAACCTGTAAATTCTCTTCATTCTAAAATATCGACACACAAAGTTTTTGCGTGTTTGCAAAAAAAAAAAGTATCTGCTTATAGTTATATCTATCTCATAAAAGTTTCTCCCAATTCTATTAGTTTAAATCACTGCTCTTGAGTGCATGTTTTTAATTACTATACGAGTATGTGACTTAACAATTGGAGGGCCTGTCTATTCAATTGGAAAACTCTTACCATTATGTAAATTGGTCAGTACTCAAAATACGAGTGTGTTCCTAGCAGAATAATACATTAAAGTGAGAGAAAAATCCGTCCATGCAACATTAACCTTGTTAGCCTGATATGAAGTTTTTTTAATGTATCTATTTGTATCTGTCCAGAGATTATGGAGCATTTTAGTTCTTTATTTCCTCAGATTACCATTTGCTACTTGCCACAGAAAACTTTATTGATAACTAGTCGACCATTAAGATTTTAGCTTTTCTTTTTCTTATTTCTATCCCAGGGCGTATAATGTATTCAGCATTTGTTTTGGATGATCTGCAGGTTTCTTGTGTTAGCGAAAGAAACAAGAGAAGGGAGAAGAGAAAGTCCCATTTCTTCATCAAGTCGACGGACAGAGTCATATAAGGTTGCGCATGAAAATTGTAGTCTCTTCAGTATTAGTTCAGAGGAGCAGTGACTCTGCAAGGATTTTAAAGAGAGTGCAGTTCCAGAACAGTGCAGTTTCGACAAAGTGCCATTTGAGTGGTGACAACAGTGTTAGGATGGAACACTGATAGGTTGCACAACAGCGATGCTCTCAGTGCTTGTTTTGGCATTGATTTGTGAGAACAGCAGTTAATCAGGAACCATCCTGAAAATCATACTAGAGTACCAAGGTAAAAAAAAGAAGCTTCACTGTCTGCGTTCATCCCAATACCCAACGTTGCCTTGCTTTTTCCTGGTCTCGCATATCAAGTCATATTTGGGATTTGATTTATCTCATAACTGCAAAATCTGAACACTATGTGTTTTGATCTACTTTACAGGTTCTCTGCGTTGGCAGCTGTACATGTTTTAGCCTCCTTGAATCCTCCTCATCCATGCAAATTCTGCACATGAGTTTCTTCTTACTATACATAGTACACAAATCTGGTAAGTACGTGTTAAACTTCTTCAACCATATTATCGATAGCTAGATGTTCGCTATCGAACTGAGAAATATCTAGAAAACGAATATGATCCTCAGCTAATGCCATTCCATTCATCGACGAAATTTAATATGCATTCAATAATTTTTATTTCTTGTGCAGGCATTCTTATGCTTGTTCTGGTTGGTTTCAAGATACTTTGCAGTTACATTTTGGTCATCATTCACCAAAGCTTGCTGGTGTACTTGTTCAGCTGTCAGGATCGTAATGGGGGAATAACTGATATTTTGATGATTTTCTATTGAAATTAAGGTTGGCAGTTTCTTCAGTTCGATGCTACATTGATACTGATAGGAGGTGTTCCTGCATTCGTCAGAAGCTTTGTTGCTAAATGAAATTTGTTAATTACAGGAACTTTTTGCAAGAATACCTTTCTTACCATCTCAGTGCTTGCGTGGAGCAAATTGAGATCTCGGGCTTTCACTAATTGGTATGCCTCATGAGACCTTGGTTAGACTAAAATGGTACTCGTGTATTTATCACGTTCCAACTTTTTAGACTGAACTAAACTTCTTGCATGGTTGCTCAATAGACGTGGCCTGTGGACAACTTTGGAATTCAACAATGCAGTGGTAGTAGGTTTGTGGAAAGGTCAGTAAACCCCTGCTGAAATTCATGCTGGGTTTAGCTATGTTAGATTGTATTCAGTGTGCGATTGTCGAACTCTTATTGCCTCATGAGACCTTGGTTAGAGAACTTCCTGCTTTCTTGATAAGCTGGCAGTCTAGCTTTTGAGCATTCCCATAATCTCTAAATGATTGTCATTCTGAATTAAATAACACAAGAGAGTTTTCAGCTGATACATATAGTCGTAAAGGTAGAGAACACTTGTTACTAGGTGATTGATGAACATTGATTGAGCAAAAAGACTCGAGCTTGCTAATTTTTATTCCTAGAACCTCTTGGGGTTAATATGGTGAAGGTGATTTTATTCTCTTCTTGATCCAGAGTATTTTTTTCTATCCCACCAATGCCAAAAACAACATATTTCATTAGCCTTTGATTATTGCAATCTGAATTTTTAGTGCGTATTGTTAAGTTTGATGTTCCTCTAGTCTGAAGTATTTGAAATCCAGTCATTCTTTTTGCGTAACTTATGTTTGCTAGCCTCTTCAACACTCGGCATTGCATTCTTTCATCAGGATATCACAAACTCCGCCAGTGTACATATACGAATCCCAGAAAATAAACCATTTCTTCCTTGTGTTCACACCATACCTACCTACCTATGTCCTATATAGCACATGTCTCGCCATCCCACAGTAGTTGATTATTTCATAAGCACACTCATCAAGTTAAAGAAGACTCAAAAGCGCTTTGTTGTCATTGACCCTGCAAATTTCATCATTATGAAGAGCCATATTCGTCAATATTGATGCCTCTCTCACAAAAATCAAAAAAGAAATAAAGAAGAAGAGTGAGGGTCGCCATTCAAAAGATCAAGGGTTCATCCTCAAGCAGGAAGGAATAGTCAGCAGTATTGCTTCCATATTCATGTGCAAAATTCAGAATGGCTAATCAAACTACTGCCTATGCAATATTAATAGCTTGAGCTTCAGTCGCATCCTGGGATCAGCTTGCATTGCACAGGCATCTCAATCATGTCTTTGGCGTGAGTCCATTCCCTCCCACATCCCCTGGGCACTACCTTTCTCCAATGACTGGAATATGAAGACTTCTTTGTACTAGAGTTGAACTCTTATTTAGCTTTACAAACTTGATTTCAGATTTGCTCATTCTTTGAATTACCCAACCAAGCTCCAGATAAGCTTTCCACAAATATAAAGTAGATAGAAAAACTTCGGCCACTGGCCAGTGAGGACTATAATGAGTGATGAGAGTAATTCTGGGTCATGACAAGGTAATTTCGCTAGATACCTACTCTCGTAAGTTTAACAAGGAACAAAATTGTTGGTTACTCCCGTTTCCTTTTGTTCTTGACATTGAAGTCAAACAACCAAGTGACAGGTGCTCGAAAACTTCTATAGCTATATTGTTGATGCTGTTCACTCTCAAAAAAAAAAGAAATCTATTCCCTATTGGCAATGAATAAGAGTAATTATTTAAGTGTGTGCTCAATCGCTAGCTTGCTACTTTGTTAAGTTTGTGGGAAGTGTCTCTGCCCGAAGTTCATGAGGATTTTAATAATTGTTTGCGCATGAACACTTGTTTGCAATCTAGCTATACTAAGCTTTCAGGTATTTCACAAGCACGTGGGCAAGTTGAATCAGGAGCCTAAATCATCTGACCTGCCACTGACCGCAATCTGAGACTCATTTTCCCGAGGGAAGAACCGGGAAGGGAGAAGCCTGAGATGAATCATACCTTTTCTTTCTCTTTGTAGCCACTTGCTTCCTAACAATGTTATAAGGAAGAGAGGATGGGGTTTCCCCACTTATTATGTCTCTTGTAGCTTCAATCTGCTGTAGTAGTCTGTCGATGAATCATCATTGTACGAAAACAGGCCAATTTTATCATTTGTTCTTGTCAATGTGGACATCAACATTCAGTGTAATGTGCAATGTCTTCATATCTGAAACTATGCTTGCATGTCACAGTGGTTACCTGTGCTAAAATAATAATGCGCCTGTTATTGTTCACTTCAAAAACTTGGCCTTTCTTGTTCGCTTTTGATATCCAATTGCCTCTAAAGAACTGTTGTGGTGCATGTTGGATTATTCACCCTGTTTTCTCTCTCTCTGAGAAACGGATCGTCCGATTTAATTTTAGCAGCACAAGAAAAGTGAAGACGTGATTTTTGAATGTATAACCAATTGGTATGTGAGTATGTGTTTTGACTTGCAATGGATTATGATGGATCTCTCCATAAGAGACTTGTATTCAGGGCGTTCTCTTCTTCTGAAGATAAAAGTGGAGCGTTTCAATTAGTATGTATGTGTATTCAGGCTTCCGTGAAGATAATAGAAGTGGAGGGTGGGTCTGTAACTTCTCCATAGTCACTCGCACGCTGCGCTGGTGCGTGCGAGTGCAGCGTGGGTTGGGTTGTGCATCCCGTGGTTTGATTACTTGGCCCCAGGTGGAGGTGCGATTCAATCTAGCTAGTGGAATAGTATTTGGTTCTGGCGTTCGCCGTCTCGATCGGATCCGAGACTGGGAATTTGAGCTTTGTGTCTCTCTGCGGCCGCTACCTCCTCGTCGTTGTCGAAAGAAAGTGTGCGAGCGCCCACGCCGCCCTACACCGGTGACACTAAAATACTCTCTCCGTCTTAAAATTCTTGTCTTAGATTTGTCTGGGACGGAGAAAGTACTCACAACGACACTCCGGCGGGGCGCAAGATGCGAGACGTGGATGGCCGCTGGCTGCAGCCAAGGTCCTCACTTTTTCATTTCTTTTGGTTCTGCCCTCGCGCTGAGCCTTTTAATAGGTGCAGTACCAAGTATCCAGTCTCCGCTCAAGTTGCCACCAGCAACATGAACGTCTGCTACATCCATGCAAACAACGCCCCCAGATCACTACTAAATTTCTGCTTGCCCGCCACCAAGGTCTTTGCAAGTCGACCAATTATGTGAGGCAACGGTCATGCCTGCATGCACGCACCACTCCGCGCCAACGATAAACAAGCACACTCCGGGGCAATGAAAGCCCAAACCCCGGCATCTTTTTAAATTTGATATTCCTCGCAGAAAGATCTTTACAAATTTGATATAGCATCGCTCTCGCGTGGCTTCACGTGCTGTGGCTCGTGGGTTCTGCCGGTCATTGTCCGTAAAATGCGCCACTCCGACAAGTAAAAGTGGAGTGGCGCTAGCCGCCAGCCGGCAACTGCATCAGCAAGCACTCCAACCTCTTGATTACTTGGCCTGATGCCGTCGCCTAGTGCCACCCACCACGCACGGTGGTTCTTCGAGCAAAACTCCACAGTCCACAGTCCACACACAGATCTGGTTTCGAGATGTGCGCCACAAAATGCATGCGTGCGTGCATGTGCGTCTCAGATTCAAAGGTTTCACTTTCGTCCCTCCCCAACCCAAAAGTGATTATCGATCCCTCCTCGTACGCATCATCTGCTCCATGCGTCCAAATGTAAAGAGCAGTGCTATGCGGACGATGAAATTTGGACGACCAGCGCACGACGATGTAATCCAGCCGGGAAATTGTTGTTAATGGTACACTCTCCTCCGCCTAGGAGTATAGAGTAATCGTACGCAACGCCTGGATGCATTGGGTGATAGTAAAGTAGGTATAAGAATCGGTTTATCCTCATGGGAAAGTAACACTACTGACACTCCGGCGTGAAACCAACTGGTGTTCGTCGTATAATTTGGCATCACATGCACATGGTTTAAAATGGCGAAAACTGACTTTTGATAGGACAAATTTTTCTTGCGGGTTCTTTGATAGAACGTTTCAATACATTACACAAAATAGAAACGGAAATGGAACTGTGTGGCATCGTCAGATAATCAAGCCGTATGATTAGCTCTACAAACCGTGAGCGATGTCCGGTTTATTGGCCATGCCCTACACTCGTCCTACCGATGCTCTCAACGGTCACTAGACTGCCCTCTTATAACTCGTCAGCCAATTATTACTAAATATAATTACTGTTCTTCGAGGTAGTCTCGACACTCAACATAAGACGCATTCTCTAGTTATTTTTCTCATAATGAAATAGTGGTTGTGCCACCGTCTAAGTTGCATGCCACTGTTAACAGAGGCTCAAACCACTAGAATAGAAATTTCTCAATACTGTTTACGAACCTTACATGGTACAAATTGTAAATTGTACTTATTATTTGTCTTAGATTTATGTAGATACGGATGTATGTGTATTAGGCTTCCATGAAGATAATAAAAGTGGAGGGTCTGTAACTTCTTCGTAGAGTAGTACTTCATCTGTTTCTAAATACTTGTTTTCTAGGCATTTCAACAAATGACTACATTCGGAGTAAAATGAGTGAATTTACACTCTAAAATATGTCTACATACATCCGTATGTGATAGTTATTTGAAATGCCTAGAAAGACAAGTATTTAGAAACGGAGGGAGTACGTAGTACATGTTTTCTTTTTGAGAGATCTTGGAGCTGACGCTGTATTGGGCAAAGGCAACTTCATTCGCACGCCGCACTGGTATGGGCGTGCGGGCTTCACGTGCAGTGCATCCCGTGGTTTGATTACTTGGCGCCAGGTGCAGGTGCGATTCAGTCTAGCAAGTGGAATACTGTATTTGGTTCCGGCGTTCCGCCAAACGAACGCAGGTCTCGATCGGATCTGAGACTGGGACTTTGAGCTTTGTGTCTCTCCGGCCGCTACCCCCTCGTCGTCGTCCAAGTGTGCGAGCGCCCACGCCGCCGTACACCGGCCGGTGACAGTAAAGTACTCCCTCTGTAAACTAATATAAGAGTGTTTAGATCACTACTTTAATATTCTAAACGCTCTTATATTAGTTTAGGGAGGGAGTACTCACAACAACACTCGGCGGGGCGCAGCAAGCGCAATATGCGAGACCAACCTCTTGTCGTCAATTGGCGCCAGACATAGATGGACGCTAGCTCTAGCCAAGGCCCGCAGCTACTTTTTCTTCTCTTTTCTTTTCGTTCCGTCCTCGCGCTGAGCCTTTTTAGGTGCAACCAGCAACTTTAGTTAACGGCTATATACTGGTCCTGTTGCCACCAGCAACTTTAATAATTTCTTAACGTCTATATACATCAACGCAAACAACGCCCTCAGCCGGGTCACTGCCAAAATTTCTGCTTGCCCACCAAGGTATTTACAAGTCGGCCAACTATTATGATTAATTTTTTTTCTCAGGTAAATCGACCAACTATGTGAGGCAACGGTCATGCATGCATGTGCATGCACGCACCACTCTTTACTGATCACGCCAACGATAAACAAGCTGTTTATTTAGGGTAAAGTACTTTCCCATAATAAAAATTAGGGTAAAGTAGTGCGTAAAACAAGTACACTCCAGAGGCAAGGCGTCTTTCCATGTAGCATTCCTCTCGCGTGGCTTCACGTGCTATGACTCGTGGATCGCGCCAGCTAGCCTCCGGCCGGCAATTTCATCGGCAAGCACTCCAGCCTATTAATTACTTGGTCCGATGATGTCGCTTAGTGCCGTGTTGTGCCAGTGTGTGCCACCCACCACGCACGGTGGTTCTTCGAGGCGAGACTCCGAGTCCACACGCAGATCTGGTTTTCACTCGTGCGAGCATGTGCGTCTCGGACGCGGGAGGTTTTGGTCCCTCCAAAGGCGGTCGATCCCTCCTCGTACACATCATCTGCTCCATGCGTCAAAATGTAAATAGACGTGCATAGTTGTACTGCAACGAATTGTCGCTAATGAAATACTCTCCTCTACCTAGGAGTACATAGTATTCGTCCGCAACGTCTGTGTGCATTGCTGACAGTAAAGTTTATACTAGATCAACTTGATGCACGATGATAGTAAACTAAGTGTAAAATTAGTTTATCTTCACGCGAAAGTAATAGCAAGATTCGGGCATGAGACCAACTGGTGTTCCTCATATAATTTGGTGCCAGATGCACATGGTTAAAAATGGTGAAAACGAGCTAAAACGGATATTTGATATAACATTTTAATGCATTAGATAAAGGACTGTGATATTTGGCACATGTGTGCCATATAAGCAAAACTGCTACACCTCTAATTCCTTCACTTTAAATACATGCATACATTAACATTCTTTCTCCTTTCACGTGCATTTCTTCTTCTAATTATATGCATATATTAGAGGACAAAAAAGTTGATGTCATTTTAGATTCTCTTTATTCCAAAAATTTAAAATGTTTTGTAGCTCAAACCGTCGGTCCGATGTAAAAACTGTTTTTACATAAAAGATTCGTCGCGACGAGATCTTCGAAAGTAGATCCCATGTTGGCATGTTCCGATGACTTTTTTTTCAGCCAAAATTTATCACGCCTAGGCTACATAAGTTACCATGCCCATTATATGCAAGTTACCGTGCTATTTCCACATAAGTTATCGAAGGCATAAAAATAATTCACCGACCCTGCACACTACAAGAAATATGTCAACTAGTGACCTTCTGTCAGTGACCCTGGAAGAATTGGTCATAGATCTATGACTATTTCAGACCAATTGGTCAAAAGCTGTTCGGGGGCTCCAAACCCTAAACTATAACGACCATTTTGGTCAGAAAGGTCGTAATTTCCTTACACGAAATGGTCATAAAGCAGATAGCACTGGTCCGCTGCCTTATTTCTAGCTGATCATGACCAATATAGATGGTCATAACCTTGTAAATTGTGGTGGGTTGCTATGACTAGGCGCCACCTCATCAGTTTTGCCTATGTGTCATGTCCATGTGGCAGTTTTTGCCCTAGGTTGTGAAGCAACCTATATTTCTGTCATTCCCAAAATTCCCAAAAAAATCTCATAAATTCTTTGGGTCATATCTTCGTCAAATATGTAAAAAACTTCCTTGCGTAGTTCAAAAATAATTCAAAAATATTCATTTTCCTATTCTGTTCAGGAAAACACTTTGTGAAGGAAGTACCACTTTGGCATGTCCAAATGGTATCCATTTTCTACAGTGCTTTCCTCTACCCAAATAACCATCCTCCACCAAATGCCAGCTCAATCCATTCATTATTTTGAGCCCGGCTTCAACATTCGTATTTATGTCCAGTGTGGTACTTTGCAAAGCAAGTACCACCTAGGCTCCTCCTTTTGAGCTGAAAATTTGTGAAGACGGTCTTCTTAGTAATTGATCATCCGCAGCCAAAACTCACACCCATTAGCCATGTGCATTTCCCGTACCGCTAATCAAACACTTGGCTGCTTATTCATGTTTGAGCATCGATCGGTCTCCTCGTGAGAATCTTATGTTGTGATTTTCTTCCTAGCACCTACCTGGGGAGTGCCCAACCCACTAGACATGCCTAGGCAGCCCAGAACACATGGCAACGCCACGGTCACGCGGTGACCACGTGGCGGGCATGCGAGTTTAAGCGCTCTAGAGTTGGGGCCCTCGGCCACCGTCCAAACCTCGACGTATCGCCACCAAACCATGTATTTATGATTAAATAGGTACTTATGTAACTAGAAATGATTTTTGGAAAAATAAATAGCAAACTATGAGGCAGCTGCAGTTCAAATTTGACCCGCTTCCAGCTGAATCGGCGGGAATTTGTCTTTTTCACCAGAGGTGAATCAAAACTTTTGACACCCAACCATTTTGTCAATTGTGCATTAAATATGGCCTAGTATTTTATAAAATTGATTTGGTCCAATTTTGCAACAAATATATGGTAGGTCCTTCATAAAAAAACTCATTTCAGGCACTCGGAAAATGGAAAATGAATTTTCCGTGCAAAGAAAATGAAAACTTCCTTAGGCAACATTGTTTGCCATTCCAAGATGCACCCTTGTGCACAATATGAGATCATTTGAACAAACTATGCCATGAATGTGGCCATAAGATTGATCATTTGGCTTGAAAGCCATGAATCTTCACGCATGATAGCTCATTTCTGAGAACACTTTTTTAAAATAATTTCCGTATTACAAGTTTATTATTTTTCCTGGAAACTTGTTCACATATAATGACACAATGCGAAGGTTTTCCAATTTTTTGAATTTTTTTTGAATTTTTTATGCCCGTTTCAAAATGCGGTCAAAACGGTGGGCTTGACCGTTCCTAGCTAGTGGTTGAATCTTGGAAAATTTTGATGTTTCTCTGATTAAATATATACTTATGTACCTAGAAATAATTTTTGGAAAAAATAAAAAGCAAACTATGAGGCAGCTGCAGTTCAAATTTGACTCGCTTCCTACTGAATCGGCGGAAATTTGTCTTTTTCACCAGAGGTGGATAGAAACTTTTTACACCCAACCATTTGGTCAATTGTGCATTAAATATGGCCTAGTATTTTAGAAAAATGATTTGGTCCAATTTTGCAATAATTATTTGGTAGGTCCTTCACAAAAAAACCTCATTTGGGGCACTCGGAAAAATGGAAAATGGCTCTTTTGTGCAATGAAAGTGAAAACTCCCTTAGGCAACATTGTTTGGAATTCCAAGATGCACCCTTGTGCACAATATGAGATCATTTGAACAAACTATGCCATGAATGTGGCCATAAGATTGATCATTTGGCTTGAAAGCCATGAATCTTCACGCATGATAGCTCGTTTCTGAGAACACTTTTTTAAAATAATTTCCGTATTACAAGTTTATTATTTTTCCTGAAAACTTGGCCACATACAATGACACAATGCGAAGGTTTTCCAATTTTTTATTTTTGTTTTAATTTTTTATGCCCGTTTCAAAATGCGGTCAAAACGGCGGGCTTGACCGTTCCTAGCTAGTGGTTGAATATTGGAATTTTTTAATGTTTCTCTGATTAAATAGATGCTTATGTACCTAGAAATGATTTTTGGAAAAATAAATAGCAAACTACGAGGCAGCTACAGTTCAAATTTGACCCGCTTCCGGCTGAATCGGCGGAAATTTGTCTTTTTCACCAGAGGTGGATAAAAACTTTTGACACCCAAACATTTTGTCAATTATGCATTAAATATGGCCTAGTATTTTATAAAATTGATTTGGTCCAATTTTGCAACAAATATATGGTAGGTCGTTCACAAAAAAACTCATTTCGGGCACTCGGAAAATGGAAAATGAATGTTCCGTGCAAAGAAATTGAAAACTCCCTTAGGCGACATTGTTTGGAATTCCAAGATGCACCCTTGTGCACAATATGAGATCATTTGAACAAACTATGCCATGAATGTGGCCATAAGATTGATCATTTGGCTTGAAAGCCATGAATCTTCACGCATGACAGCTCGTTTCTGAGAACACTTTTTTAAAAGAATTGTCGTATTACAAGTTTATTATTTTTCCTGTAAACTCGGTCAAATATAATAACACAATGCGAAGGTTTTCCAATTTTTTGATTTTTTTTGAATTTCTTATGCCCGTTTCAAAATGCGGTCAAAACAGCGGGCTTGACCGTTCCTAGCTAGTGGTTGAATCTTGGAAAACATTTGATGTTTCTCTTATTAAATAGATACTTATGTACCTAGAAATGATTTTTGGAAAAAATAAATAGCAAACTATGAGGCAGCTACAGTTCAAATTTGACCCGCTTCCAGCTGGATCAGCGAAAATTTGTCTTTTTACCAGAGGTGGATAAATCTTTTGACACCCAACTATTTGGTCATTTGTGCATTAAATATGGACTAATAGTTTATAAAATTGATTTCATCCAATTTTGCAATAAATATATTGTAGTTCCTTCATAAAAAAACTCATTTTGGGCACTCGAAAAACGGAAAATGTTTTTTTGCAAAAAACTCATTTCCGACGACACCTTTTTAAAGATATTTATCTTATTCCATGTTGTTATTTTTTCTGAAAACTTGTTCAAATTTTGGTGACACAATGAGAAGGTTTTCATTTGTTTTAGAATTTCTCAGATCATAAAGTAGCTTAAATGATTTTAACACATTATTTTAAATCAACTACGACCAATTTAGATGGTCATAAAATCGTACTGCATTCTGATAGGTCCGTGGACATATCACACGGATCGTGAATCCAACACCGTCGGATGCTCGGTGATCCAACGGCTGTCCTCGACCCATCCACACCAACCCCGAAACCCTAGCTAATTTTTTTAAATAATACATTTTTTTATTAAATTACAGAAATATTACGCCAAAAAAATAATTTTCATAAATAATACATCGTCGGCCCGCAGCGGACCGACTGGACCTAATCGGCGGACAGCAGGCCGATCGGCTTGCTGCTGGCCGACTGCTGGCCCGACTGGCACGCGTCGGCCTCGGATTGGGCTGGCCACGTCGCGAGGGGGAGGGAGGGAGCTGTCGGCGCGGGCGCGCCCCTGTCAGCCTACCGCGGGCCGATCGGCCTGCTGCTGGCCGACAGGGTGCGGCCCCACCTCGCGCGCGGCTGGCCGGCTCTCTGCGGCCTTATCCTCCCCTTCCTCCCTTCTTCTTATGTTCTTCTTCTGTTCTTACCTTTTCCTCTCTCTACACAAAATGCCACCAATTTATACACCTAAATGAGCAAGTTTTTCGCGATTTTGGCACCGTGAATGGATTCAACTCAGTTAGGGCAGCCAAAAGAGGTCTCGATCTACTGATGGGGTAGCTCGTGGTGGTCGTGGTGAGCATTTTGGTGGAGGTGGTGGTGGTGAAGTTGGGGCAGTGTGGTGGAGGTGGTGGAGGTGAAGCTCGTCGTTCGTCGTTCTTCGTTGGAGGCGGAGCACCGGCAGTTTGGTGGCCGCCGTTCGTCGTTCTTGGTTCGCACGCACGCTTCAAGGGTATATTTCAGCAAACATTTTATTTTTCGTAGGTGCTCCGGTAGTATTTGTTAATATGTTTCGATGTGAAATAAATTAGGTGTGCGATTATTGTTATTTGCTCCGGTAGTATACGTAAATATATTTAGATGTCAACTAATTAGTTGTGTAAAAATGTGTAGTCGCTCCGGTAATATTCCGTATTATATGTGGATGTCAAGTATTTAGGAGTGTCAACATTTGTAGTATTTCCGAAAAAAGGTCCGTAATATAGGCAGTCCGGTCAAATATATTAATCTGTCAATATTTGTAGTTGTTGTGGCAAATATTCGTAATATACTTGTAGGTGTGTGAATTGTATTAGTTGCTCCGTTAATATTCTGTAATATATAGCTAGCTAATATATAGACATGTCTAATATTTGTTAGTGGGGGTATATTAAGTTGTTGCTTAATACTTGTATTTCGTTGTTGAAAAAAAATAGGTGAGTCGAGATGTCCGATGTAGTGAAGTTCAGATTTTACTACAGTCCTGGTACTGTCCAAACAACTGAGATGGGAGCAGATCTGAGTGAATTTACTCACATAGAGGTGCCAATGAGCGCACCACAAACATGGTCTGTCTGTCAGTTGAAAGAATGGATTGCGGCAAGTTTAGGTCTTGATACTGAAACACACACCGTCGATGTTCATGCATTGTGGACACGGTCAAGTTCAATAATTTACTTTTATTTGAGGCCAATAGAGGGAGACTCCGATTGGGTGCGGTGGTTACAAGGTTGTGAACGAAGGGGATGCAATCCTGTTGCTTTAGTGCTTCCCGTCGTGAAGGAGGTCACTGCACATGAAGGCGAGGGTGGCTACGAAGGACAGAGCAGTCAGGTAGAAGGAGGAAATGCTTATGGTTACGAACAAGGACAGAGCAGTCAGGTAGAAGGAGGAAATGCTTATGGTTATGAACCAGGGCAGAGTAGTCAGGTAGAAGGAGGAAATGCCGATGGTGATTACAATGGCGGGGTGGACGCTGACGAGGTAGATGGGCACATGCAGAACCAGATGGAAGAAGAAGACACCGATGTTGAAAGGGGTCATGCCGATGATTCTGACGAGTCAGATGAAGAAGAAAATGCAGAGGAGGTCCCGAATCCTGCATCGTGGAATCATGACTTCTCATCTGCAATGACCGTGAATGATGGACATGATTCAGCCTGGCAATATCACCAGAACAATATTGCGACGGGTGCTATGTATCCGAACAAGCAAGCCCTGAAGGATGCAATAATTAATTGGGCAATGTCCACGCAAAGGGTTTTCACAGCTCAGGTGTCCAGTTAGAAATTCCTGACAATGGTATGCAAGAACGCAGATTGTCCCGCCAGGGTGCACGGCTTTCTCCCTAAGTATGGCACAAGTTGGGTGATAAGTGACTTAGTTAATCACACTTGTCTTATTCCCTGCATCCCTCAAGATCATGCCAACCTTTCATCCACGCTTATTGCTCTATTGTTTTACGATGAGATAGTGCAGGGAAAAGCTATGGAAGTGAAGGCAGTCCAGACAAAAGTCTTCGCCAGGTTCAAGTACAGAATTTCTTATGGCAAGGCTTGGAGGGCTAAGCATGCGGCGCTTGAGAGGAGATTTGGTTCTTATTTTGATGCATATGACTCTGTTGACCACCTCCTCCACACCCTGCAGCAGCGGAATCTAGGCACCTATATCGATATCCAAGACATATTCATGCCAGAGTTCCCAACTGTGAGGGTGTTGCATCGTCTCTTCTTCTCTTTCGGTGTATGCATCGAAGCTTTCAAGCATTGCCAACCGGTGATATGTGTTGACGGTACTTTTCTCACAGGCAAGTACAAGGGTCAGATCCTGACAACCATAGGTCAAGACGGCCAAAATCAAGTTGTCCCACTGGCATTTGCTTTTGTGGAGAGTGAGAACATTGAAAGTTGGACATGGTTCTTCAGGCAGTTGAAAATATCAGTTGTGAAGGAGAAGCCCAATGTGTGCATCCTTCATGACAGGCATGTAGGTATACTCAGTGCGATAAGGACACTGACAAACCCAGGCCCTGAGGAACAAGTTCCATGGCAGGACTTGCAGAGCCGTTGGTGCATGCGCCATCTGGGGGCTAATTTCTTCTCGCGGTTTAGAAATAAGAACCTGATGAATCTGTTCAAAAAACTCTGCAAGCAGAACCAGTTATGGAAGTACAATTTGATACGAGACAGACTTAATGTGTGCACACAGAGACACGTGAGGGACAGGAAAGCTGCAAGAGATGCAGCGGTGAGGGCACATGTTGAAGCAGTAGCTGCACAATTGGCAACAGGAACAACGGCCGTGGAGGAGGAGCCTGTTGGGCTATGTGACCTGCCAGGCTTTGACCCACCTGGTACTAGGAGAAGGCTCGGGAGGTCGATTAAAACCTTCGAGCAGTGGATAGAGCATGAGCCTCTGGAGAGGTGGTCTTTGCTACATGACACACATGGAGCAAGGTACGGTGTCATGACAACGAACCTCGCGGAAACATACAACTTTGTCCTCAGAGGAAACCGGGCATTACCACTTACAACCATCGTTGAGGGTATTTTCTATGGCACCGTCAAGTATTTCAGAGATAGACGTCAAAAAGCAGAGCAGCATATCTTGAACAACCCAAATACACGGTACTGTGAAAGAGTCACGAAGTACATGGACAACAAGATGCAAAAAGCTAGGTCACACACTGTAGTCGCCATCGGTAATCAAGAAAGAAGGTTTGAGGTCCGCTTAGCCAACAACAAATTCGGATGTGCAAATGAGTTGAGGACGCATGAGGTGAAAATTGGCAATGAAGCCTGGCCAACGTGTGAGTGGACATGCAATAAACCGAAATTGCTTCACCTACCTTGCTCACATGTACTTGCTGCTTGCGGGCAGCTTGGAATGGACGCAATATCGTTTGTGTCTCCATTTTTTCTGAAAGAGTCTGTCCTCAATACCTGGACAGGTGAGCTGATGGGTTTTCGATCAATGGGTAATTTCAACAGCGTCAACCCCGCCGAAAGGCGTTACATTCCAAACCCAGAGCATATGCGTACAAGTAGAGGCAGACGGCAGTGTCAGCGCATCCGGAATGATATGGATGAATCTGAAGCAGGAGGTCCGACTAGGCAATGCATTCTATGCAATGAATTTGGCCATAGGGACACTAATTGTCCCACTTTCGTCACTGGGCGTGGACGAGGCAACCGGGGAAGAAGAGGAGGTAGAGGCAGTAGAGGAGTAAGGGCGAGAGGAAGAAGCTAAGCTAGCAGTAGTATGTTCTCAATTTGTATTAAGTGTGGTGTGGCACTATGTTCTGAATTTGTATTAAGTGTGGCACTATGTTCTGAATTTGTATTAAGTGTGGCACTATGTTCTGAATTTTTATTAAGTGTGGCACTATGTTTTGAATTTGTAATAAGTGTGACACTATGTTCTGAATTTTTATTAAGTGTGACACTATGTTCTGAATTTGTATGCATGCGGCGCTTGAGAGGAGATTTGTATTAAGTGTGGCACTATGTTCTGAATTTTGTATGTGCAGGAATGTCGGGATTGTGGTTGCTGAATGGGGACATTGATAGGGGTCATCGTGCTGCGATATGGTATGAGCGCAAGCTTGAGCCTCTGGTCACTCGCACTCCTAAGGAAAACTGGATGATACACTCAGGATGGCTTCAGCGGTACGTGCTTTATTAATTTGCACACTGACATGCATATTAATGGGAGACACTAACTAAAATGTTCTCTGATGAAGGTTGAAATGGGCCGGCCTTTTACCTTTCGCGCGTCTGGTTGAGTCTATCCCGGGTGAGAAACGCCTCGCCATCGATGGGTCCTTGCTGAGCTGCTTAGTGGACCGTTGGAGGCCAGAGACCCACACGTTTCACTTCAGATGGGGAGAGATGGCTCCTACTCTGGAGGATGTGTCACTTTTGCTCGGACTACCGTTGGCAGGTCATGCCGTAGGACCGTTGGACGCACCGGCTGGTTGGGAGCGAGCTCTTACACAACGTTTTCATGGTGTTTTTCCGGATGCTCCGGATCCGGTATGGGAGCATCACGGACCTAAGTATGAGTGGTTGCTAAATTTCCGGGTAATTTCCCCTACCTATTATCTTCAAGTTATCGTGCATACAGTTTTACAGAAAATAATTGCGGCTTACTAAAACTTTCTCTTCGCTTAATGCAGATCCAGAACTTCCGGGCGCCGTTGACTGCGGAACAGATCACTCGGAGCCTGGAGGCCTACTTAATGTGGCTTTTCGGCAAGGTGATGTTCACGGAGAACCATGTCACCACTATTAGCGCGCTCTACATTCCTATGGCACTCGAGATAGCGAGCGCTCAGACGGCGGATCAGATCAGACAGAGGAGTTGGGGTTCGGCGGTCTTAGCGGCTACATACCGAGGTATGTGCAACGGTTGCCAGCTTACATCGAGAAAGCCATCCCTTCTTGGATGCCCTCTATTCCTACAGCTGTGGTCGTGGGAGAGGTTCTCTATAGGGCGACCAGATGTACGTGTTCATGAGCCTATAGACGCCATGTTTGATGTTGACGGCATCGACATGCCTACTTTCGGTCTGTGTTGGACACGTCGCGAGGTATGCACCGTGTTGTAGTTTAATACAACTTTTTTCTGCACAAGAGATAGTTCGATGCTAGCGGCTACTAACTTTTCTTCTCCGCAGAGACGCTTTGCTAGTGATCAGACCAGGAAGGCATACACAGCATTGAACGAGCAGTTCGATGCGTACACCGGGGTCATCTGGCAGCCCTACACGGAAGCAGCCATACAAGCGAGATACCCTGGTGGTATGTCTGTGCTATGCACAAGGGACCGAGATTACTGGATGACAAAATCTAAGATCATCTTCGATGTCTTCGTCGAGGAGATGGCACAACAGAGGGTTATGAGGCAATTTGGTCTTCTGCAGTTGGAGCTACCTCCCCCTATAGAGAACCCGGTGCCAGCACACATCCACAGGTATTAACCAGTTTTTCAATGTTGCATTATCTTTCATAGTACTCCATTCGAAGCTTTAGGTAATTGTTGAATAGACACCACAATTTTAGGACGACAAGGAAGGGCATGACCAGGACAACTGCTGACTGGCTAGTTAGACTAGAGCCGTATGTTATAGAATGGGAGACAGCAAACACAAATCTATGGCACGAGAATCACAATTTCGATCTCGATGAATTCAATCTCTATTTGCGGCGCTACATGACCGGAACACGGTTATGCATCGTTGAGTACTCCCACCCAGAGGAGATACCGGGTCCTACTCCGTCGGATATGTACCCGAGCTATGATACTTCGGGCTCTAGGCAGTACGCGGTAAGATATATTTTCTTTACGTAATGTTGTCACATACTTTGACGTGCAAGAGACAGCATTATTAATCGTCATGGAAATTTGCAGGCTACCTTGACACGCGAACTCTACGACGACGTGACCACCTTTGGACGATCACTATCGTCTGGACCTCTTCTTCAGCATTGTCCAGTGCTACAACCCTTCTTGGAAAGAATTCAGAATAAGATACGGACTGTGTATGAGGCTATCACGTGCACCCGGAGAACCGATGTTGTTCAGCACCAGCAGCAGCAGCCGCGTCACTCCATGCACCGACATCAACCACGTCCACGTCTAGCACATCAGCCGACAACCAGGCCACCCCGTCCTGATCAACCTGGCAGTTCTACGTGGCACCCGCAGCACTATGGTCCCACGTCGAGCTTCGTGTTTTCTCCACAGCCACAGCAACGCGGTCCCTCGTCGAGCTTCGTGTTATCTCCACAGCCACAGCAGCACGGTCCCTCGTCCAGTTTCGTGTTTGAGCCAGAGCAGCCATCACAGCCAGCAGGTATGTGTCTTCATATTTATTGTTTTCAATATTAATTGACGCGACCTCATTCTTCATGATGAAATGTTCCATCGCGTAGGAGCCTACGGATATCAGGCGTCTATGTCGGCATCACATGATACATGGGGGAGTGATCAACATCCCGAGGAGAACATACAAGCTCAGATGTCGCAGCACACCCAGTGGATGAACATGTTTTCGACTCCTCCACCAGGCCCCACACGGGATACACAGCATGACCAGGGAGAGTCTGAGATTCCTCCTCGTCACATTAGGGCACCCGACAGGTGGGGATGGTCGCCGCTTCCAGATCCGCCTCCCCGCCAGGCCAGATGTCGTCACCGACGCTTCTATCTATCAGTAGAGACATTACCATCTATTTCTGTGTGAGACTTATGTCTATTCTATGTATGAGACAAATGACTATGTACTTATGTATGAGACATATGCCTACTCTATTTTAGTACTCTGTTATCCGAACTACAAGATCATATTTAGATAGAACATAATACTCATACAACAAGACATTACAAACAACTAGATAGAACTACATATAGCATACAGCATAAAAACTACATGAAGTCATCATCGTCATCCTCGATCGATGCGGAACTCTTGCCCTTCGACGATGAAGAACTCTTGCCCTTCGACGATGCAGAAACCTTGCCATTCGATGATGAAGAACTCTTGCCCTTCGATGATGCAGAAACCTTGCCCTTCGATGATGCAGAAACCTTGCCCTTCGATGATGAAGAACTCTTGCCCTTCGACGATGCAGAACCTGGAAGCGGCGGCATGAAGATATCATCTTCGTCCTCGCTCTCCTCAGTCCATAAACATGGATTATTTGCTGCAGTCCTTCTGAAAGTTTCACTCTTCGGCACCACTACCTTCTTCCACCTGTCATGCAACCTAAGAAGTTCTTTACGTACCTCCTCATAGGTCCTTTCAGGCCACCCAGACCTACGTAATTGGTGAGCCAACTCATTCATTATGGTGTCACTACCGGTGAGTTCGTCCCATGGAACTATCCTATTATCCATCCTGAAATCGGTAGCTAGCCTCAGAAGAGTCCTGCTCATCCCAGGGTGAAAACTACGATCGAAAGGATAATGGGACATCTCAACTACACTACACTGGAATGCTTATCCACCTCCATCTGAAGGGGGTTTTATAGGTAGAGAGGAGAAAATGGCGGGAAAGAACGACTGCGGTATGGCGGGAAAGGGTTGGCGGGAAATGGGTGGCGGGAAACGAGTGGCGGGAAATAGTTGGCGCGAACATATGGTGGGAAAGAGTTTGCGGGAACATATGGCGGGAAAGGGTTGTGCGGAATACGTCATAGTTTTAAAAAAAATACGGGGATCGTTCGGGAAAAAAATGGCATGCACCAGTCGGCCCACAGCAGGCCAATTAGTCCTTGTCGGCCCACTGCAGGCCAATTAGTGCCTGTCGGCCAACTGCAAGCCGACTAGACCCTGTCGGCCAACTGCAGGCCGACTGGACTTGATCTGGTGGCCGACAGCCCAATCGGCCAGCAGCAAGCAGATAGGCCACCAGTCGGCCTGCTGTGGGCTGACTAGGCTCAGTCGGCCTGCAGCGGGCCGACGGTGTATTATTTTTGAAAATTATTTTTCAGCGTAATATTTCTGTAATTTAATAAAAAAATGTGTTATTTAAAAAAAATTAGCGAAACCCTAGCTATGTCCTCCGGGTCAATTTCCATCCACCGCCCGCCTCCTTTCTTTCCCTCGCTCCCCGATCCCCTCCCTTCCTCACCAGCACAAACCCTAGCTCCTCTCGATCCCGTCCCCTTCCTCCCCGCCAGCTCCACCGATCCTCCCCTCGATCTCGTCGGTGGGGAGCGCCGCGGCGATTCCCCACCCCTCCCCTTCTCTCCCACGGCCGCGGTCGGATCCGCGCTTGTCCCTTCCAGATCGCAGCCGCCACCTCCTCCCTTCCAGATCGCGTCCGCCACCTCCCTCCGGCGGAGCTCCCCGCCGCCCTCCTCTCTCCCTTCCCCTCCCTCACGCCGCCACCACCACCACTCCTTCCGAGCACGTGCCGCCCATCGTCCCTCCTCTCCTCTCCTCCTATCGGGCCGCCCATTCATCGAGTTGGTGCTGCTGGAATGGGCGGGGCCGTAGTCGAGGAAGCAGCACCACCACCACCACAAGCTGGAGGTCTACACCGAGGTGTTGGCGCGCCTCCACGCCACCGAGGAGCGCGCCCCCGGCTTCGACGACGACCTCTGGAGCCACTTCAACCGCCTCCCCGCACGGTAACGCGCCCTGCCCTCCTCACGGTCCCTCCTGCTAACGGCTGCGACGCGGCGGTGCTGATGAGTGATGATTCTCGATTTTGGCGTTTCGGGTTTGTGTGCAGCTACGCGATGGATGTGAACGTGGAGAGGGTGGAGGACGTGGTCACGCACAAGCGCCTCCTCGAGCTGGCCAAGGATCTGGCGCAGCGCCCGGCCTTCGCCGTCCGAGCCGTGCAGGTGACCCGTTCGTTCCTCCTTCCGATGGGCTTCTTCACCTCATGCTCGTGCTCTAGTTTAGGAATGCAATTCGGAGCGCCACTGATGTGATCGACCGCTGTAGATGACTCAAAATTCATCTGTCCGACTTGTATTATATGGTCTGACTTATGTGCTGAGCATCCCTGGTTGGCTGGTCTCAGTGGGTTGGGGGTTCAGTTTTCCGCCCTTCAGATTTCCTTTTTATAATCATTCCATCCCATCTTAGATTGCCATTCAGCTATTAGTAACAGTCCATCATGATCCATATAGCTTGTGATCCTGACAAAGACAATACATCTACATTAGATAAGATCTTACTGTGATTGTGTCCAACTGTCCATAGTGGTTCTACGCACTGGCTACATTAAGAGCATATCCAGTAGGAGCCTAAAGGCTTGGATTATTTCATCAAATAACTCAGCTTGTACAATTTTTTGTCGTCCAAACATAGATCTAGAAGCTTGCTTTTAATTGCTTCAATGCTTCTTTATACCAAAATACATGGGCTTGCATAAAGATTTCACTTCATTCTGTTGTTGTGCCTGCTTCATGTTATCATCCCCGATTGACATACTTTAGAGATTCTAATTCATGTATGATGGTATCAAAGGGAATCATTGTACTCATAATAATAACTAGTGGAGTTGAGAGGTTTACTTTGCTCTGCATTCTAAAGCAACATATTTCTGATGCCCATATGTTACTTTGCTCTGCACAAAAATATCCTGTTAAATCATTGCATGTATTTCAGGTCTTTACAGTGGCATTGGATGGTCAATATTAGGTAAACTGCCTGGTTTGGGAGCACGTTTGGCTGCCTGGATGATGATGCTGCTGTATCAATTTACTCTTGATCGATTTCTGCCTTGACAGTGTAAGTACATCCATTGTTCGACTGTTTTCCGCGTTCATCAGCTATCCCATTTGGTTTGTTTCCTCCAATTAACTGCTGCTCCTGCTGCTGTTACAGCTGGCTTGGTGGCCTTGCGTGCATCTTCTCCACCAGCGTTCTCTTCCAAATCCTGGTAATTAAGCCTAATAACATGTTCACTCACTCACTTGCCTCTAAAATAAGCTCCCACTCCTTTTCTGAATTGAATCAGGTCTCTGAAATTTAAGCTTATAGAATCTACAGTGTCAATCAGGTCTCTGAAATTTAAGCTTATAGAACCTTGATATTTCTGGACTCGAATGTAAAACCTGCTTGATCCTAACTGCCATTGCCATGCACTACAACGATGTATTTCTCTTGGATTTATGTCTATAAGAAGCTGCATGTAGAATTCTGGTCTCTTACCTTTTTCATAGAAAGTAAAAGGGAAAAGGTTAATTTTATCTATTAACATGGCCATACTAGAAGGTTAATTTTTTTAAAACAGATATCAAGGGTAATTTGAGTTATTCGTCATCTCCAAAAGCTAAACTGCTGTAGTTCTGCAGACCAACCCGCGTGTTTAACTTCAGGTGTGAGGAGGAGCCTGTGGCTGAGACTGCATCAGCACTGATACTGCAACCCATCACAGCGAGTTCCTCGGCCTCTGTTACGGCCGATGCAGCAGTAACTCAGGACACCATTCATGCCCCGCTGCCACTTCTACATTTTCTTTCTCTGTTCTAGTTACTTATTTGATTTATTCCTGGTACTTGTTGCTGCTGTATTCTGATTACTTGTAGGGACCGGTATTGAAAGATTTTGCTGGTTGCTTTGAGTACATTTAACTTGGAGTTCTCCAGTACTCCTAGATTTGCTACTCAAACAAATTTTGAGTACTTGCACTGGAAAGGATTGAAATACGCCTGGTACTTGCATAGGTTTAAAAATGACTTGCGTAGGTTTAAAAATACTCCTGGTACTTGTGATGAAACCAACAAGCAACTTGCTAACCTCTTTCAGTGTTCAATCATCTTTTCATTCTTAATAGTATCTCTTATTAGGTGATCTGATTAGGAAGTGTAAGTACAATGATCTGGTAGGTAATTGGGCTGCTTAAATATTTCCTCTGATTAGTAATTTAATTTACCAATAGGTACTGGCAGTAAAAGAAACTGACATCCAATCAGTCTCAAGGATTGAATGATTTAGTTACCACATTGTGTCAGTTAGTCTGCTCTTTGTTCCAACATGAATGATATATATTACTTAATCATGTGTAATTTTCTTTCCTTTTGCTATGTTGTAAGTGGATGTATAGTTTGCCAGTTTTTATCTCTATTTAGATGGGTTTTAACCAAAGCTCCTGGGTACTCGCTTGCTTTGTTTTTTTAAGCAACTACAAATTGTATGGGCATTTGAAGTTGTGGCTTATAATTGATCAATATTGTTCTATAACGTGCAGATGCTGATCAGGATAAAGAATTCGGAGGAAGCATAGTGCTAACATTGTTGTCAACTGTCAAGTTTTGCATTAATGAAGCCCTTTATACTGCTCATGTTTCTTCGTGAAGCATAGTTCGTATGTGTGTATGATGTAGCAGAACTTGTGATTGTACACTTGTGGAGCAGAACTGGCTCATGTGATTGTACACTTGTGGAGCTTGTTATATGATTGTAAACTTGATGCTTATCACATTTGTATGTGTGTTATATGATGTAGCACTTTGATGGTTGATAATATTTGAAGTATTTCGTGTGTTTTCTGTGCGCCAATTTAAATACCAGGTATTTATTTGCGTGAAATAAAAAATGAAGAATATTGCCCTGACGGCTAGGACCCAGTACTAGAACCTGACAATGGGAACCCACCTGACTAGTGAACCCAATTTAGAAAAAAAGAAAAAAATGAAATTGTTGAGACAAAAAGGCCATGGCCCAAAAAATAAAAAGGCTGCAATGTTGGGCTTGGTCCATTTAGCTGACAAAAAATTCATAGGAAAAAATATATAAATGGGTTGAATTAATGGGCTCGGCCCATGTAAAACACTGAATTGGACCGGGCTGATTCTTGTGCCACATCAGATTGCCACGTCGGATGCCTACGTGGCCTGGGGAGGCTGCTAGTGACCAAAACAAAACAATAGGCATATTTTGGTCGTAAACGTCTACGACCTTCTCACGGAGAAGGTCATTAATTTCAGTTTACGACTGTCAGCTTTTGACCATCTGTTTTTTGTTACAAAAAGGTCACAAATGAAAAATAATGACCATTCAGTGACCAATAGTCAAGGTCACAAGTTGACATATTTCTTGTAGTGGCAGTTCATATATTACCATGCTTTATTCATATAAGTTATCAGGCCTGCGGTTCTTATATTACCATGTTGTTTTCAGGTCTGCGGTTCGTATATTACCATGATGTTTTCATATAAGTTACCAGGGGTTTGTTTCTAACATTTTTTTGCTTGATCAAGATTACCATGGTGATTGTACGTAAAGTATGTGATGCGTATGTAACCATGCTATTTACACAAAATTTACGGGGGTATGTTTTCAACAATTTCCCCACCGAGTCAAATATTACCATGGTATTTGTATGTAAGTTATCAGGTATGCGATGAGTATATTACTATGCTATTTACACAGAAGTTACCGGGGGTATCTTTTCAACAATTTTTTTCTCCAGATCAAATTTACCGCGGTGTTTGGACCTAAATTATCAAGGTTGTGGTGTGTAATTTCTATGCTATTTACTACTCTTCCTCAAATCAAGACTATTACCGTGCTATTTACACATGAGTTCCTGAGGTATATTTTCAACAACTTCATCCACTCGAATCAAACATATCATTGTATTTGTACGCAAGTTATCGGGTTTTGCGGTTCATATATAACTATGCTATTTTCACTTAAGTTATCGCGGGTATGTTTTTCGACAACTTTTTTGCCCTTTAGTCAAAATTACCGTGGTGTTTTTACGTAAGTTATCGGGTATACGATTCTTATATTAACGTTCTATTGTAAGTTATCGGGATATATTTTTTCAACAATTTTCTCCTCTTTGGACAAAGTTACCATGGTGTTTGCACCCAAGTTATCAAGTCAGTGTTTCCTGTTTTACCAAGGTATGCACGCATGGATGAACTCATGGATTTGGACGGTGGGCGACAGAGTAAAAGGGTAGGGGTTGGTTGGGAGCGATCTATTTTGTATTTGCAAAAAAATTCCATCCACCATATAGGAACAATGCAATCAGTTTCAATCAGGAAGGGCCACTGTAGCGATTAAAAGAGTCAGTAATTATCGGGGAAATCTTTTCAACAATTTTTTCCCATGGTTAAAATTACCACGCTGTTTGTACCTAAGTTATCAGGTTTGTGGTGGAGATATTACCATGCTACTTACACAGAATTTACCCTGGGTATGTTTCTAACAACCTTATTCCCCAGGTTAAAGTTACCGTAGTGTTTTTGTGTAAGTTATCAAATGTGCATTGCGTATATTACCGTGCTATTACTAGAAATTACTAGGGATTTGTTTGCAATAACATTTTTTCTGAGTCAATAACTCTTTAAGGCCCAAAAGGTGTCCTAGGTGCAATCAAGAATGACTAGTGTGGATTCATGCATGGATCATACTAGTCAGCAAAGCTGGCCTCTTGTCTCAACATGAAAGAGAGAGACTATTGGCCTAATAATGTCATGACAAATTATCATATGAATAACAATGTCAAAGGTCATAAGGCTGTGTTGATTCGACATATATATACACATGTAAATGTTGTGTTGCCACATTCAGTAATGTCAGGAGTTCAACTCCATAACATTTTCTCTCCTTTTTCTTCTCGAGGCATAGAAGGATAAAGTTGCAATTAGAATAGTACTAGTAGCTATCCACATTAGATTAGGTTACACCATCTCGTTTCTTCCTTCAGACTAAAGACCTTATATGCTGCTTTTGCCATTAATTCAAGGAGAAGGTTACTGGATGACTATAGTATTGTTTGATTTTTTATTTTTCTTATGTTTCAGCCATCACAATCCTTCTCCTTCAACAGTTGGATCATCCTGTCCTACTGAATGACGGTATTGTTTGAGCCTCCTTAATCACCCCAGCCTTGAGTGCTTCAGCGTGGAGGTGAACAAAAATAAGAACCAACATTGAGATAGAAAATGGCATTTAGCCCAGTAAGAAAAATAGGCAAAAGGTTGGTTGGACTTTGAAATCTATACTTCTGTCTACACATGATAGAATTACATCCAGCTAACAACTTACTATAAAAAAAACCACTCCGTCATCTTAGGCGCAAGAGACTGTTGAGCTAATAATGCTAGGACCAGTAATCAGATCAATACTAATGTGACAATTCTCGGTTTCTGTTAGTTCATTCAACCTATGTATACACATGTAAAGGCTCTGTTGCCACATTCAGTAATCCAATTCAGGCGTCGTCATACCCAGATCAACAGCAGGGACCGGATCACTGAACCCGCTCTCCGAGTTAGCTCCGTCGTGGCACCCAGAAAGAGATGCGAGAGAGGGGGTTGCGGGTGTACCGACGAAGTGGGTGCCGACAGCGACGGCGATGATTGCATGGGAGGTGCGGAAGGCGGCGGCATGCAGCTGGAGCAGGCGCTGGGGCGCCGACCCCGCAACGTCTCCCATCGCGCCACCGCGGAGCATCAATCGGGGAGGTCACGCCGGGGGATCCCGGCCGATGGCCTGGTGCAGCTCACGACGCCGACAGGAGGAAGGAGGAAAAATCCATAGGCGCAAAGGCGGAGCGAGCGAGACCGCACCTGGAGAGAAAAGTGGAAAAAAGGAACTAACGACGGGATCGCGTAGGAGGCATATCGAGCAACCGAAGCGTGTGAGGCCGGATCGGACGGAGATCAGGTCGGTTGGCACTTTTGCAATCGGGCACAGGGTTGCCAAATACATATTTCGTTAGATAAAATAGAAACGGAAATGAAACTTTGGCAGCGTCAGATAATCAAGCCGTGTGCTTAACTCTACAAACCGTGAAAGATGCCCGATTCATTGTCCATGCCCTATACTTGTTTTACTGATGCTCTCAATGGTCACTGGACTGCCCTCAACATAAGACGCATTCTTTACTAGTTAGCCAACATAAGTGGTCTGAGATCTGCAAGCCGAAAGACCAAGGAGGTCTTGGGGTTATTTCGTCCGAGCGGATGAATATTGCTCTCCTCTCCAAATGGCTTTGGCGGATTCAGACTGCTGAGGGCGGCCTATGGCTTGAGATTATCCGCGCGAAGTACCTTCGTGGGCAGCCACTGCCATTCGCGAATAGAACTGGTGGGTCCCAATTCTGGCAATCAGTGATTCATTTGATGCCGATATTGCGCATTGGGACCTCCATTAAGATAGGTTCAGGGACCAGTACCCTGTTCTGGCTAGATCGATGGGCAGGGACCCGGCCCTTTGCAGAACGCTTTCCAGCATTGTTTGTGATCTGCGTCCGGCCACAGCTCTCTCTGGCTCTAGCCTTAGCTGACTTGGGCGCTATCGCCTTTCGCCGTACCTTCGGGGCCGTGGAACTTGAGCAATGGGAAGAATTGATTGACTGTATTGCCCTTCACACCCCCTCGCTGGAACCCGATTCGCTATCTCACTAGTAGAAAAAGGGCCATTTGTCCCGGTTCATAAGGCCCATCTGTCCCGGTTGGGGAACCGGGACTAAAGGGTCGTTACTAATGCCCTAGGCCTTTAGTCCCGGTTCTTATACCAACCGGGATAGATGGGCCTCCACGTGGCCGCTCCGGCGAGCCCAGGCAGGAGGGCCTTTGGTCCCGGTTGGTAGCACCAATCGGGACCAATAAGCTTCCACGCGTCAGCAATTCAGGGGCTGGTTTTTTTAAAGGAGGTGGTTTAGGGATTTTGGGGGTTAATTTAGGTTGTTATAGGTAGCTAATAGAGAGATGTGTCCTCTCTTATCTCCGTGCTACTGCTACTGCTATGCCTAAACATGACTTAGATTGAAGTGTGGCAACATGTGGTGCATGTCGAAAGTAATACTAATCCTAACTTGATCAAGTTTGGATTGTACTACTTTCGACATGCACCACATGCATGTTGCCTTCACTTCAATCCAATCCATGTTCATTTCACCCACAGAAATATAATAACTCTTCATGCTCGCATCATGCATCATCATAATAACAAGTCCTACTAATCATCATCATACAACTTCTACTCGTTATTAATAACAAGTCATACGATCATCATTCTGATAGTCATCGAACCAACCGTACTTAATTGTTCTTAGCACATGATCATCAGTATTATGCAGGACCTAAATACCCTATTTAAGGTAAAATAGCATAAAACAATATAGACCCTGACTCTCCATTATGGAGAATGGAGATCATCCTGTCTCCAATGCTTGCGCGGCGCTTCCTTTTGCTTCCAAGAACCTCCTTACGACTGTCCATACATTTTTTTCCATTCTCTGATTAGCATGCCTCCACTTCTTTTAGAAATCCGGTATGGACAGTTGAGATTCGTAGGATGACCTGGATATATGTTCAAAACACGAAGGCTATCATTCTGATACATCAAATGAGGCACACAATCCTCTGGGATTCTCTGTTGAAAAACATAGTAATAACTTCATAGTTAGCAATGATGTACTAGTTTTAGAAGTATGCAAAAGATGCACGGATGTCGTAATAGTAAAAAATCTTATCAGGGTATCTCCATGGTAGTTACCGTAGTTCAACACGTGCACTAGTGGCATGTATTGACCATAATGTTGAGGAGTTTGATTGTAGATATTGTAATTCTCAAGATCAGTACAAAATCCGACCAGATGATTTTTCTCCTGATAAGTTAACTCGGAGCCATCGGTGTAGTGGGTTTTGTCTACCATGTTCTGCACATTGTTTGAACAATCAAAATAAGCTGTCAATGGAAATAAGCTGTCAACTATTTTGAAATAAACAATATAAATTAGTTTATAATTAACTATGTTTGAGAAACTCACATAGCGGTAGAACTGGAGGCGTATCAACAAGGACCCAAATGTCCATATTGTCTTGGTCGATGTCAGGATCACCAAGATCCATGGTGACAAGCATACTCTCATCAAAACCATACATCTTGCAAAATGCTTCCCAATTTTTGCAACCAAAATGGGTTACGCTCTCACCATTATACAGATTTACTTCAAAATCCACATCATGATGGGTCCTTAGGTGAATTTTCTTCATTTCAAAATTTTCATGGTCTTCAAAATCCATCCTCTCCAAGACATAGCATCTTGCATGGCATGGGATAAGCTATACTTGAACTGTAAAAGATGAAAATTACACGTTGAAATAGTTGAAGTCATACTTAATTACAAAAAAACACTTGTCGCCGTTGCGTGCCGTTTCAACATCGAAGGTCTCCTCGAGCTTAATGCTGAAGCGCCGATCATCGTCCAGGTGAGGCCTGTCGCACAAACCTCGATCATCGTGGCACTAGCCGCACTCCCCCAAGAGACTTTCGTCATCCGATGACGACATTTCCTACGTTCATAATTCAAAGATTAAACTTGTACAATTAAATATATGTACTACAAAAACTAAATTAGATCATTATTATTCATCACGGGGTGACTATCAGTTTGTCGAGTCTTTTCTTGAAAACTCTCAGCTCACGTGGTGTATACATTCGACCGTTGGTGATGGTCGCTCCTCCATTTGTCCCCGAGTGCATTACACCAAAATGTCTAGCACACGGGAACGAAGGAGAGCGACCCCCACGACAACAGTCGGGATTCTTCGTCCTCTCATATATATATGGTGGAACTCTCCCTCACTGATTCCTCTCTGACATTTGTGACCGTCGGTGATGGTAGCTCCTCATTTCGTTCCCAAGTGCATTACACCAAATTGTCTAGCACACGGGAACGAAGGAGAAGCTACCCCACGACAACCGTCGGGATTCTTCGTCCTCTCATATATGGTGGAGACTCGACAGACTTAAAGTCAACCCGAAATATAATTTAATTATCTTTCTAAAAAAGGATTTGGCTGGTCTCACCTCGAGGTCGGAGGGGGTCGGTGACGGGGACAACGGCGGGGATGATGGAGGGGGGCTCCTAGATTTCTGCGACAACAAAAACCCTACAAGCTATCAACTAATCATATGCATACGCCTTGCATAGTGCTCTCCAATTTTAGCATTCAAAGTAGGAGTAGTTTTCCAATTTGAGCATTCAATAAGCAAAACCAAATCGTAAAATAAAGTAGTATTCAAATGAGCATGCATTCAATTATAAGCAAAACTACATCATCTCTTCCGTCCGTACATCGTCGAATATTATCACTAATACACCTCGAATACTATCATACATATATATAGCATCGCTAGCACAGCTAGAACCGTAGCGCCCGACGGGTATCGGCGCGGGCGGTGGACACCCAAAGGGAAGGAACCATCACATGATCATAGCTCCAGTGAGATCCTTGAAGAACCTGCCAGGTATTGTCGAACCTGCCCTCCAACGCAACCATGTAGCGACGAACGTGCTCGTCCTCCTCGCTGACACGGTGACGTACCACCTCCGCGGTGTCCGGAAGCCTAGGCACCGTCACTGGCCCACGCGACCGCCACCAAACAAGGATCGGGTCAACGACGGGCTAGCTCCTCACCAACCTACGCCCCTGGGAAGGTAGCACCTCCCAATACCAGCCCGGCGGAGCCCAGTGCCGGACATGGCCCCTCTGATCAAGCCGGCCTCCTCCGCCGAGTCGACGACGAGGATGCGGGATAGGCATCGTCGACGTCGATGCGGGAATAATTGCTTGAACTAAAAAAATAAACTAGTTCTATTAATTTTCTTGCTAAAAATAAACTACTTCTATAGTAAAATAAAGTAGTTTTATTAAATCAACTAGTTCAACTACTAATTAAGCACTTACTATAAATAAAATAAAGTAGTACTTACTAAAAATAAACTACTTCTATATATAGTAAAATACAGTACTTTTATTAAATCAACTAGTTCAACTACTAAGCACTTACTATAAATAAAATAAAGTAGTACTTACTAAAAATAAACTACTTCTATAGTAAAATAAAGTAGTTTTTATTAAATCAACTAGTTCAACTACTAAGCACTTACTATAAATAAAATAAAGTAGTACTTACTAAAAATAAACTTGTTTAACTAGTTCTATTATTTATCGACCCCCCCTCATGTCGAAGTTATCGGGGAGGGGGTATATCGACAACGACATACCCGATAAAAAATAAGAAGAGGAAGACGAAGAAAAAAAAGAGGAGAAGAAGAAAGAAATAGAGGAGAAGATCGAAGAAAAAAAGAAGAAAAAAAAGAGGAGAAGAAGAAAGGAATAGAGGCTCTCCTCTATTACTTTCTTCTTCACCTCTTTTTCTTCTTCTTTTTTCATCTTCTTATTTATTTCTCCACTTCTTCCTCTCCTCTTCTTCTCCTTCTCCTTCTCCTTTTCCTCTTCTTATTTTCCCTTTTCCTCTCCCCCCTCATCACATGTCCGAGGAGAAGAAGAAAAAAAGGAGAAGAAGAAGAAACAGAGGAGAAGAAAAAAATAGATTAAAATCTATTTTTTTTCTTCTCCTCTATTCCTTCTCCTTCTCCTCTTTTTTTCTTCTTCTTCGTCCTCTTCATATTTTTCTTCTTCTTCCTTCTTCCTCTTTTCTTCCTCTTTTCTTCTTTCCTTAATTTCTTTCCTCGACGACCCTAACCCTAAACAGTACAACTAACTACAACGACTTCGCTTGCATACATATGAACAAATATGATCGGTCATCTATGAACAATATAAAAACATCATATGATATATGAACAAAAAAATCACATCTATGAACAAAACAAATCATCTAATCATATATTTTTTACGGCGGCGGCGGGGGGCAGGGCAGGGGCGCGGGGGCCGGGGCTCACTGGGGGCGGCATTGGCGACGGCGTCGGGGCAGGAGCGGAGCAAACCGGGGCGGTGACGACGCGGGGCGGCGCGGACCGGGGCGGTGACGACGCGGGGCGGCACGGCGACGGCGTCGGGGCAGGGGCGCGCGCGGCGACGGCGTCGGGTCAGGGGAGCACACGGCGACGGCGTCGGGGCAGTGGGAAGAAGAACTGAACCGAAAATTTCACAAGTGTGGCTTATATAGACAGACCTTTGGTCCCGGTTCGTGGCTGCAACCGGGACCAAAGCACCCCTTTAGTCCCGGTTGGAGCCACCAACCGGGACCAAAGGTCGCTTTTCAGCAGCCCAAAGGGCGGGAAGCAGAGGCCTTTGGTCCCGGTTGGTGGCACAAACCGGGACTAAAGGGTGCGCATTGGTACCGGTTGTTGGCATGAACCGGTACCAATGTACGCCTTTAGTACCGGTTGGTGGCACCAACCGGGACTAAAGGCCTTGTGCTGCCCGCATCGCGGCACGAAAGTTTAGTCCCACCTCGCTAGCTGAGGGAGCTCGAGAGTGGTTTATAAGCCCCACTCCCGCTGCCCTCTCGAGCTCCTCTCAAATGCAGGCTTTCGGGCCTAAACACACTGTATCTATATTGGGCCTTCTATGGGCCTGAATCCTGGCCCATGGGTGGGTTTCTAGTCGTATTCGGGCCGTGGTGGCCCAGTAGGTTGCTTGTTTTTATTTTTTCCCAGTTTATTTCTTTTTATTTTTTGCTTTATATATTTTATTTTGTTTCTACTTACAACAAAATATTTATTTATTTTATTTATTTATTTCTAATTACTTATTTATTCTATTTTATGATAATTCTTTTTGCTATTAAAGTTTCTAACAAAAAAGTTCTTTATGAAAATTCTTGTTGCTTTAAATGATTTTGAACAGAAAAAACTTTGATAATTTTAGTTGCATCAATTTTATATAATTTTAGTTTCAATAATACTAGAGGTTGCTTATAATGTTTTGAACAGAAAATACGTTGATAATTTTAGTTTCATAAATTTTATTTATGTTATTAAAGTTTATTTTATTTTGTTTCTACTTATATATTTTATTAAAGTTTATTTTATTCTATTTTCTAATTACTTATTTAATTTATTTTATGACATTTGTTATTTTCCATGCATTTACTGATTATTTTGAGCTATAAGACCCTGAAATTGAAAAGCACTACAAATGAACTCTGAAAAGGTTGAAAGTTGGCATGGTATCATCATTTCACCCACATAGCATGTGCAAGAAAGTAGAGAGGGTTACGGCAAAAACTAGATGCACTTCGTGTACAAAACGGACAATCTGTTTCGAAGTATCAGGATTTCATACGGAAACTCGTCTGTTACAAAGGGATTTTATTTTTTAGAACTTATTTGAACTCCATTGTTTTTTTGTGTTCAAAATGCACCATTCAAAGCCACATCATCAATTTTCAACCCTTTCTGACTTCATTTGTTATTTTCCATGCATTTACTGATTATTTTGAGCTATAAGACCATGAAATTGAAAAACACTACAAATGAACTCTGAAAAGGTTGAAAGTTGGCATGGTATCATCATTTCACCCACATAGCATGTGCAAGAAAGTAGAGAGGGTTACGGCAAAAACTGGATGCACTTCATGTACAAAACGGACAATCTGTTTCGAAGTATCATGATTTCATACGGAAACTCGTCTGTTACAACAGGCATTTCAAATGAACTACGAAAAGGTTGAAAGTTGGCATGGTATCATCATAATAGTTGTGGAGAGAAAGTCTTCACTTTTTTCGCTTGTATGAATTGCTTATTGCGCCGTAACCATGGATAATCTTCATCGTTTATCAGGATGCTTGGGTCAGCCTTGACTTTGAAGGGAGGAATTTCATGAAACTTTTCATAATCTTCAGACATGTCTGTCTTGCCCTCCACTCCCACGATGTCCCTTTTTCCTGAAAGAACTATGTGGCGCTTTGGCTCATCTTATGATGTATTCGCTTCCTTATCTTCTCTTTTCTCGGTTTGGTAGACATGTCCTTCACATAGATAACCTGTGCCACATCATTGGCTAGGACGAACGGTTCGTCAGTGTACCCAAGATTGTTCAGATCCACTGTTGTCATTCCGTACTGTGGGTCTACCTGTACCCCACCTCCTGACAGATTGACCCATTTGCACTTAAACAAAGGGACCTTAAAATCATGTCCGTAGTCAAGTTCCCATATGTCCACTATGTAACCATAATATGTGTCCTTTCCCCTCTCGGTTGCTGCATCAAAGCGGACACCGCTGTTTTCGTTGGTGCTCTTTTGATCTTGGGCGATCATGTAAAATGTATTCCCATTTATCTTGTATCCTTTGTAAGTCAATACAGTCGAAGATGGTCCCCTGGACAACGAGTATAGCTCATCACAAACAGTGTTGTCACCTCTGAGACGTGTTTCCAACCACACTACAGTAATCTCCCCCTAATGAAGGTCATGTCATCATGCCAAAATGCCACTTGTCCAAAATCTGCTTCAAATTCAAATTCAAATTGCATGTCAAATATTTGCTTCTTCTTTCATGCAAATAAAATAGTTCATCCTATGGCAAATAATCCCTAGATATTTGTCATGTTGAAGCCAACATTTTTGGAATTCCCAAATTGCCCCTGGGAATTTATTATCTGGACCAGCAGTATTTAAGATGTCCTCTTCATTTTCTAAAAATGCTTGGACAACTCCTGATGACCCCAAACATTTTGTGGTAGTGCCCAATAATTGTTTAAAATTGTTTTGGCCAGTGGCATATTTTTGCAAAGTCAATTGTGGCTAAAAGAACATGCAAAAGCTGCTAAAAAGGGGAAAATCAAAAGGGAAAAAAAGAAAAGAGAAAGAGCACAGGCCACTGTGCACTGGGCCAAGTGCACAGTGCCTGGCCTGTGCCCCGGTGATCGCTCTCTAACAGGGCGACGAGGAGGGGATCACCGGGTAGGATTATGCTATGCGATGCTACTTGGTGAACTTACCATCTACTCTCTCCTACATCCTGCAAGATGGAGGTGGCCTGAAGCGTAGTCTTCGACAGGATTAGCTATCCCCCTCTTATTCTGGCATTCTGCAGTTCAGTCCACCGATATGGCCCTTTACACATATACCCATGCATATGTAGTGTAGCTCCTTGCTTGCAAGTACTTTGGATGAGTACTCACGGTTGCTTTTCTCCCTCTTTCCCCCCTTTCCCTTCTACCTGGTTGCCGCAACCAGATGCTGGAGCCCAGGAGCCAGACGCCACCCTCGACGACGACTCCTACTACACTGGAGGTGCCTACTACTACGTCCAGGCCGCTGACGACGACCAGGAGTAACTTAGGAGGATCCCAGGCAGGAGGCCTGTGCCTCTTTCGATCTGTATCCCAGTTTGTGCTAGCCTTCTTAAGGCAAACTTGTTTACTTATGTCTGTACTCAGATATTGTTGCTTCCGCTGACTCGTCTATGATCGAGCACTTGTATTCGAGCCCTCGAGGCCCCTGGCTTGTATTATGATGCTTGTATGACTTATTTATGTTTTAGAGTTGTGTTGTGATATCTTCCCGTGAGTCCCTGATCTTGATCGTACACGTTTGCGTGCATGATTAGTGTACGATTGAATCGGGGACGTCACACAGGTGCTGTGATTGATGCTCTGCTCCCCGAAAGGATTAATGCCATCCGCGCTTAAAGCAAACCATACGTTCCTTGGGTCACTTGCAAACTCAGCCCAGAACTTTCTCTCGATTTTTCTCCACCGCGACCCGTCAGCGGGTGCTCTGAACTTCCCGTCTTTCTTACGGTCCTCACTATGACATCGCATCAACTTGGCATGCTCTTTGTTTCTGAACAGTCGTTTCAACCGTGGTATTATAGGAGCATACCACATCACCTTCGCAGGAACCCTCTTCCTGCGGGGCTCGCCCTCAACATCACCAGGGTCATCTCGTCTGATCTTATACCGCAATGCACCGCATACCGGGCATGCGTTCAAATCCTTGTACGCACCGCGGTAGAGGATGCAGTCATTAGGGCATGCATGTATCTTCTCCACCTCCAATCCTAGAGGGCATACGACCTTCTTTGCTGTGTACGTACTGTCGGGCAATTCGTTATCCTTTGGAAGCTTCTTCTTCAATATTTTCAGTAGCTTCTCAAATCCTTTGTCAGGCACAACATTCTCTGCCTTCCACTGCAGAAATTCCAGTACGGTACTGAGCTTTGTGTTGCCATCTTCGCAATTGGGGTACAACCCTTTTTTGTGATCCTCTAACATGCGATCGAACTTCAGCTTCTCCTTTTCACTTTCGCACTTTTCCCTTGCATCAACAATGACCCAGCGGAGATCATCATCGGGTACATCGTCTAGTTCCTCTGGATCTTCAGCTTCCTCTTGATCTTCAGCTTCCCCCGTTGCAGCATCACCGTATTCAGGGGGCACATAGTTGTTATCGTCCTCTTCTTCTTTGCTGTCTTCCATCATAACCCCTATTTCTCCGTGCTTCGTCCAAACATTATATTGTGGCATGAAACCCTTATAAAGCAGGTGGGTGTGAAGGATTTTCTTGTCAGAGTAAGACCTCGTATTCCCACAATTAGGGCATGGACAACACATAAAACCATTCTGCTTGTTTGCCTCAGCCACTTCGAGAAAATTATGCATGCCCTTAATGTACTCAGAGGTGTGTCTGTCACCGTACATCCATTGCCGGTTCATCTGCGTGTCAAAAGTAAGAAAATTAGACAAGTATCTATCTAAAGTAAGATTTTTTTCTTTCAGAAAGAAGATAAGAACAAGAGGCTCACCACGGTGTTGCCGGCGACGAGATTGGCGCGGGCGATCGACGGCGGTGAAGACGAGGACGGGGCGTGACGGACCGCTAAACCTAGACAAATCTCGGAAAAATGGAGCTCGGAGGTCGAGCTTCGAGAGGAGGAAGCTTAACTAGTGTGGCTCGGGCATTTCATCGAACACCTCACATGGATAAGAGGTGAGCTAGAGCACCCAAATGCCCTTCCTCGTCGGCCAGCAAAAAACAGAGCACTGTGGAGTGCTCTGCTCGCCGGCGATGGGGTATATATAGGCAACTCATTTGTCCCGGTTCGTGGCTGGAACCGGGACTAAAGGCCATCCTTCTGTCCCGGTTCCTGCCACGAACCAGGACCAATGGTTGTGGGCCAGGAGCGAGGCTCATTGGTCCCGGTTCGTGCCAAGAGCCGGGACAAATGGGCCCAGACGAACTGGGACCAATGCCCACGAGGCCCCGGCCGCCCCCCTGGGCTCACGAACCGGGACAAATGCCTCCATTGGTCCCGGTTCGTGGCAGAACCGGGACTAATGGGCTGGCCAGGCCCGAACGAAAGCCCCTTTTTCTACTAGTGTCTTGGCACCTCGAGTCAAGTGGCCGATTCTCGACTAAATCCCTGTATCAGGCGATAGTCCCCACTCTTGGCCTGGTGGAACTCTCGGTGCTATGGGAGATCAAACTCTCCTTGAAGATCCGCATTTTCCTCTGACAATGGGTCCGCGGTCGCCTACCCTCGGGTACGGAGGTCCGCAAACGTAATGGCCCTGGGGATGGCCTCTGCCCCATTTGTTTGGTACTGGAAGACTGCAACCACATCTTCTTCCAGTGCCCTATGGCACAATTCCTATGGAGTTGTTTCCGGGAGGTGGTCGGTGGCAGTTGGTGCCATGACAACCTCCCGGACTTATTTGGGGAGGTGCTCAGGCTCCCCGGCTCTAGCCGCCCATCCATGTGGGTGGCTTTGGGCACCCTAGCGTGGACCCTCTGGTGTAATCGTAATAAACTAGTCATAGAACGCGTGATTCCTTGGCGTGTGACTGATGCGATCTACAAATTGTGTGGCCTTCTACAGCTCTGGAGACCGCTTAGCAAGCGGCGAGACCGGGACGCCATCGACAACATCATAGAGGGCCTTCGTTCTTCGGCGTCGACTTTTGCGCCGCCTCCGCCACCACCACCACCCCCTCCGGAGCCGGATTAGCTTGTTTTTTAGCTTTATTTGGGGCTTGTCTTGCTGTGCCCCCAGCGCGACTTTGACATGATTACTTTCTGTACTGTCATGTTGAATGCTCGGTCCGTTGCTTTATAATATAAAGCGAGGGGAAACCCTTTTTCGTAATTTGTTCCCCGAGGTAGTCTTACATACTAATAAGACCCATTCTTTAGTTATTTCTCTCCTGATAAAATAGTGGTTGTGCCACCGTCTAAGTTGCATGCCACCGTTAACAGAGGCTTGAACCACTGGAGTACAAGTTGTAAATTGTAGTAAACACAAAGCGCCTCTTGATTACTTGGCCCGATGCTGTTGCATAGTGCCACCCACCATGCAGGGTGGTTCTTCGAGGCAAGACTCCGCAGTCGACAGTCCACATGTAGATCTGGTTTCAAGATGTGCGCCACAAAACGCACGCATGCGTGCGTGCATGTGCGTCTTGGATTCTCATGTTTTACTTTGGTCCCTCCCCACCCTGTATCGTGAAAATGGAAATGGCCGCAACCAGTTGTACCGTAGCATCAACTTGATGATAATATGGTTAAGTGTAAGAATCTGTTTGTCTTCGCGGGTAAGTAACAGTAAGACTCGGGCGTGAAACCAAACTGGTGTTTCGTCATATAATTTGGCGTGAGATGCAGATACCAAAAAAATGGCAAAAAATGAGCAAAAACAGATATTTGATGGAACATTTCATAAATTAGATAAAATAGAAACATAAATGGAACCTTGCCAGCGTCAGATAATTAAGCCGTGTGATTAGCTTTGGCGCTCATATTCGGTCTTGCTCTTGCGCAAAGGGTAGGATGCAACCAACTCATTATTAATTCTGATAATCTGGAGGTCACTGAAACTATGAAGAAGAGTGGTCTTTCTTTGGGGGCAGCTGTGATGGTTGCTATAATTCTGTTTGTGATTTTACTATTGCTAGGTTTCAACAATGTAACAGGGAAGCAAATAAAGTTGCTCACGGGCTTGCTAGTTTGGCTAGATTTTCTTTGATGTTTGATTGGTTGGAGGAACTCGCGAGTGAGATTGTACCATTGCTTATAAACGATGTAACTATTATTTTCAATGAATAAAGTCTGGTATGTTTTGTTTTAAAAAAAGAGAGCAATGACCTTAAAATGAAGTTTGATATATTGATCTTTTGTGGCTTATCTTCCATCCTGGCACCTCACCTCCTCCTTCGTCCTTCATCCACCATTTCGGCCACCTTCGCTGCTCTCATCACTGCCCTCGCCTTCTCCTTCGCCCCGCCCACTAATCCTCTTCTCCACAACTTCCACAATGACCACATTTCCAACCACATCAAGTTCAAACTCGATCCAGCGGAGCACAACTACATCAAGTGGCGCACCTTCTTCACCTGCGTCCTCATGTAGCACCGGGTCCAGGACCACATCGAGCGCCGTCCTCCTCTCAACCCCGACGCCGACTGGCTCGCTGTCGACCACCGCATCGTCCTCTGGATCTTCTTCATGCTGGCGGATTCCCTCCTCGAGCTCATCATGGCGGCGCGACAGACGCGTACACCGCCTGGCAGCGCATCAAGGATTACTTCCTCGCCAACCAGGGGGCGCAGTACCTCCATCTCACGCGGCAGTACCGCAATCTGAAGCAGGGGGACCTCACGGTCTCTGAGTACGTGCGGCGTCTCAAGACCCTTGCCGATGGGCTTGCGGACACCGGTGCCTTCGTCTCCGACCGTGATCTGTGCATGCAGTTCCTTCACGGCCTTGACGCGCGCTTCGACACCATCCGCACCATCCTCGGCGACACGGTGCCTCTCCCACTGTTCGACGTCGCCCGCTCCTGTGTCGAGCTGGCTGAGTACAACATCAACCTTCGCGCTGCTGAGGCCAGCGCCGCCGCACTCACCATCACCGGCGGCCCCAACACCAACAACGACCGCGGCGGTGATCGCGGTGACCGCGGCAACGGCGGTGGCCGCGGCACCGGCGGCAACGGTGGCAGCCGCGGCAACAACGGCTACGGTGGTGGACGCGGTCGTGGCCGCGGCGGCGGCCGTGGTCGTGGCCGCCCCGACTCCGGACGCGGCTCTCAGCCGCCCTAGGCGGCACCCTGGACGGGCTACTTCGCCCCGTTCGGCATGGGACTTCCTCATCCTCGCCCTGCCTGGATCCCTCCCAACGCCGCCGGTGTCCTCGCCCCTCGCCCTGGGGTCCACTCTCAGGCCTACCCCCTCATGCTGACCGGGCCGTCCTCGCTGAACCCGCGGCTCCCTCGCCACCCTCCCCGTACGGCGCGCCGTCCTGGGACCACGCCGCCCTCTTCAACCACGCCTACAGCCAGCATGGACTTCCCGGGTCCAGCAGCGATTGGATACTTGACTCCGGCGCGGCCACGCACGTCACCGGGCACCCTGGTAAACTCTCCTTGTTTCGCTCTTTACCTTCGCATTTTTCATCGAACATCATTGTTGGCAATGGCCATCGCCTTCCAATTATCGGCACTGGCTGCACCACCCTTCCCCCTTCCTCCCTCTCTCTTCGTGATGTAGTTGTCGCCCCGGGCATTGTTAAGGATCTCATTTCTGTCCGCAAATTATCTCGCGACAACAATGTTGAAGTTGCTTTTAACCCTGTTGGTTTCTCTGTGAAGGCACTTCCCACTCGGACTCCACTTCTGACGTCCAGTGGCTCCGGCCAGCTTTACCCCTTCTACGGCGATCGAGCGGCTGGCTTCTCTCCCCTCCTCACCACCACCGGCGATCTGTGGCATCGGCGTCTAGGGCACCCAAGAAAATCAACTTTAGCTTCTCTCTCTAGCACCTTTCTTCCCGATTGTAATAAACATATAAGCTCTCCTTGTTCCTCATGTCAACTAGGACGGCAACCCCGTTTAGCATTTCCTTCTTCAAATAATTGTACTACCGCACCATTTCAACTTATACATTGTGATCTTTGGACTTCACCTGTTGTGAGTTTTTCTGGCTATTCCTATTACCTCATCATCCTCGATGATTACTCACACTACTCTTGGTCGTTTCCTCTTCGCCATAAGTCCGAGACCTCCTCTGTTCTTCAACGCTTTTTCACTTACATTTACACTCAATTTCACACTATCATCCAATGCATGCAATGTGACCATGGTGGTGGATTCATTAACAACTCTCTTCGCTCCTTTTTCTCCACGTACATCATCATCTACCGTCTCTCCTGCTCACACACTTCCCCCCAGAATGGAAAAGCCGAGCGCATGATCCATACAACGAACGATGTCGTCCGCACTCTCCTCCTCCAAGCACGTTTACCACCTGCATTTTGGGTTGAGGCACTCCACACTGCGACCCACCTCATAAATCGACGCCCTTCCACTCACACCACCCCTTATACACCCTTCTTCTTCCTCACCGGTGCCCACCCCACATATGACCATCTTCGAGTCTTTGGATGCTTGTGCTTCCCTAATCTATATGCCACCAGCCCCCATAAACTTGCCCCTCGCTCTTCACGCTGCGTTCTCCTCGGCTACCCTCTTGAACACAAGGGCTATCGATGTTTTGATCTTACCACGCGCAAAGTCATCGTCTCCCGTCATGTTATTTTTGACGAATCCGTTTTTCCTTACGAACCTCCCACACGCCCGGCCACTTCCCCCTCCCCCGCACCGGATCCTGCCTCGGATCCTGCCCCTGCCACCAACCTGCGCGCAAGCCCCATCGGGATCCCCCCTCCTCGGACGCCAGCCTGCGCCCCCAATCTTCCTCGGATTCATCGCCACCCAACCACGCACCACACGCCGCGCCATGCACCCCCACTACCCCGACCGGGCATGCTCCTAGCCCCACCACCCACCACGTGCCTTCCCCCCACGCGTCCTTCCCGGATATTTCCCCCACCTCCCCCACCGACCGTCTTGGATCGCCAGCCCGCCTCGGATCCATCCCAGAATCGCTCCCCAATTCTCCTGCATGCCCCACCAAATCCTCCTCGCATTCCGCACCGGCCACTCCGTCTCCGCCACGTCGTCCCGTCGTTCCGGTTGCTCCCCTGCCAACGCACATAAAATGACGACCCGCGCCAAACGTGGCTTTGCACAACCTCGTCGCCTCTTCACACTCACCACCTCTGACGCCATTTCACCCCTTCTTGCCACTTACAAATCTGCTCTCAAAGACCCTCACTGGCACAATGCTATGCTCGATGAATTTCATGCTTTGGTAAAGAACAAAACGTGGTGTTTGGTTCCACGCCCTGCAGGTGTCAACGTGGTCACCGGCAAATGGATTTTTCGGCACAAGCTGCATCCGGACGGCTCCTTGGCACGTTACAAGGCGCGGGGGGTTCTTCGAGGGTTCACGCAACAGGAAAGAGTTGACTACACGAAGACATTCAGTCCAGTGGTGAAGCCGGCCACGATTCGGGTCGTCCTCAGCATTGCCACCGCGCACGCTTGGCCCATTCACCAACTTGACGTCAAAAATGCATTTCTCCACGGCGATCTCCGTGAGATAGTCTACTGTGCTCAACCGGCTGGGTTTGTGGATCCTTCCCACCCCAACCATGTTTGTCTCCTCCAAAAATCCCTCTACGGCCTCAAGCAAGCTCCCCGCACATGGTTTCTATGGTTCAAGTCCTTCATCCTCTCCTTGGGCTTTGTCTCCTCTCGGTGTGACACTTCCCTCTTCATCTTGCACCGCGGCTCTTCCACGGCTTACTTGCTTCTCTACGTAGATGACATTATTCTCACCGCCAACAACTCTTCCACCCTATCCTCTGTCATCACCTCTCTCAAGGCTGAATTTGCCATGTCAGACCTAGGTGACATCCATCATTTTCTTGGTGTCAACGTGACTCGCAACTCCTCTGGCCTTTTTCTCTATCAACAGCAGTACCTTCTGGAGATTTTAGATCGGGCCAACATGCTCAATTGCAACCCGATCTCGACTCCCATTGACACCAAGGCAAAACCCTCTGCCTTCGATGGAGACCCTCTCTCCAATCCCACACACTACAGAAGCCTCGCCGGCGCCCTAAAGTATCTCACCCTAACTCGGCCCGATATTTCCTACGTTGTTCAACAGGCTTGTCTCTTCATGCACGCGCCCCGCACCTCGCATCTCACTCCTGTCAAACGCATACTCCGTTATCTCCAAGGCACCTCCCACTATGGCCTGTTGTTCTACCGCTCTCCTTCTCAGGACCTGCTTGCCTATTCCGATGCTGATTGGGCCGGATGCCCTGACACACGCAAATCCACGTCGGGTTTCTGCGTGTTCCTTGGGCCCAATCTCGTGTCCTGGTCTTCTAAGCGTCAGCCCACTGTTTCTCGATCAAGTGCTGAAGCAGAATATCGAGCCATCGCCAACTGCGTCGCCGAGACCACCTGGCTGCGCCAACTCCTCCACGAGCTTCATCGACCACCGCCGCGCGCCATCATCATCTACTGCGACAACGTCAGCGCCACGTACCTCTCCACCAACCCCGTGCAGCACCAGCGGACCAAACATGTCGAGATTGATCTCCACTTCGTCCGCGATCGTGTTGCGTTGGGCGAGGCTCGTGTTCTTCACGTACCATCCGGCTCACAGTTTGCTGATGTCTTCACCAAAGGGCTGCCATCTGTCGTCTTCACCGACTTTCGTACCAGTCTGAACGTCCGGCCAGGCAGAGTTCCGAATGCGGGGGGGGGGGGGGGGGGGTGTTAACCCTAGTCTTTAGGATCTCAACTCCCACTCCGCGCACAAGGCCTGCGTGCCTATGACTGTGGAGTAAAGTGATAAACCCCTAAAAAAGGAGTAAAGCGATAAAAAAAATCTTGAGCCAAATTTGGAGAGCCCACACTATCGCCGACCTTGGGCTGTAATCCATGGGCTTGATGTGTAGGTTACTTGGGCTCTTATTGGGTTCGGTCAGAAGTAAAATGCTAGGGCTCAAAGCCCGTAGCTTTCCCATTTCGTCAGTGACGAGGTCGCACAAGGAAGACGACGAAACAAGGCGGCCGCCCATGGCTTCGCCGGAGCCACCACCGGCGGGGGCAGCTACGGCCTCCATCTCCCATCGCTCTTCTTCACCGCATCCGACGCAACGCTGTAAGCGCATCTCCCTCTTAGCCCTTCTCTCCCCTGTGGAGGCCCCCTTTTGGGTCGTTTGGTTTGTTATTAACTACGTAGATGTGTTGGCGTGATTGCAACCGTGAAGGTGAGGATGTTTTTGTTATAGATTAATGAGTATTCCATATACTGTAGGTCCTAGTTTATGCGATTTTGCAGTTTTTCTTCAACATTTGGGAATGTTTTGTTCCCTCTTTAGTTTCCTTTGCTGGGGATTCTGTTTTGTCAGTTTGATTTGAAGCAAGGGTTTCGGCAGGAGTACAGGCTACATTGGGAGGCTGCAATGCATGAGAAATTTCACAAACCAAACATCTCTCGTCCTACCCCGGAAAACACACAGGCAGCGGCTGGATTGCCAATGAGTAGCATCGCTATTTCTCTCTGACTGAACTGTACATGGGGTCTCGAATCTGTTTCGCGAGCATGCATCAAACTTGCGTGCAAGCAAAAGATAAAACGCCTAATAAGCCATCCAATACGAATGGGAATCCACGCCACTAGCTAGATTAACGCAAGTGGCGCAATATTCCGTTGGTATGAGCAGCGTCGTATCTGCTGTTTTACTTTCTAGATTAAGGGTGCTATATGCTGGAAAGGAACCCTGTCGTCTCTTCTTTTAAAATTCGCGCCCATCACCCAAACACATGCGTCTGCGCTGCCATTGGAGGATTCAGTACCTGCTCCGTTTTATAAACCCTCTCTCATCCCAATCATTCAGACCCACTCCATGCATTTAAACTTTCTTTTTTCTCACCCACTCTTGTTCTAAATCTGACGCCCCATGAAACTTTGCTGCAATCCTAGCTGTCCCCGTGATCATGTTCGGGAACAGCCCATTCGCAGGCTGGCCGGACCGGCGACCGGTAAAATAAGCACGCTCCTGCATGGCACGATTTTGTCTGGATCTGATTAGCAGTCCTTTGAAATTCAGGGCACTTGCAGTGCCCTATGTTTTTTCTCGTATGTTTTATTTGCAAGTTGCATCTTAACACTGCCTGATTGCCACGATGGTGAGCCATCACCAAAACTGGCTGGCACGCGCCTGCAGGTGCCCTTGTAAATTCTCCCCTCCCACAATTACACGTCGACCGCCGCTTTGGGTTTTTTATACATCAGATTTTGAGGCCGCCGCCCACAGGGAGCATCGTCATAATCGCGTCGCTGCAGCGTGGCTTATTCCCAAATGCTTTCAGCCAGTAAAATAAACAGTCATGGGCAGTTAGTCCATCCATCACGTACGACACCAGCGAGGCCTAAAACTGAGCGCTACGTTGTTGTTGCCGGGGTCCCGCGGCTGGCCCTGCCTCGTACTTTTACTACTCACCACATAGCTGACAACGATTCACTGTCACTGCCCTACCCAGCTTTATCCGCGGGTGGTTTAATTAATCTCCAAGTTTTCACCAAGTCAAAATTTCAGTGTACACCTGCCATCGTCTTCAGTAACAACTAACAAGAGAAGAATAACAGTAGTAACTGAATCAGAGTAACACAGCTAGGGAGGAACATCATTGTTTATACAACACTAGCACAAGGTTCCATGTCCTTCTCGCTAATTTGGCTGCATGACAATTAACACAAAGTAGCACCTCAAGAAATTAACTTCCAAAGGGAGGCAGGGCCAGCCGAGGGACCCCAGCGATTAGTTACTTCCCATGATCCCCACTGGCACAAAAATTAGCTAGGAGAGCCAGTGCGAGGTCTGAACCCAAGTCTTAATTTTATTTGAGACCGCATCACTGAGTGCTTAGTTAATTGGCAGGGATTATTTTATTGATCCCAACCACTCAAATGAATTCACTCGACGCTACTCACATCTTTATATCCCCCTCGTCCTGCATTTCTCTGTCACTCCTACACATCTCTCTGCAGTTTGCACAGCAAACACCCTCTCCGGCATTGCTCCCTCTGTCGCATCACATCGCCTGCCTTCACGGCAAGGGAGTTCATACTTCATACCGGTGAGTAAATCTTTCTTTCTAGTTACTCTAGCAGCACCATGTGATATCAGCATAACTTGGGACTAACTGCTTCTGCTAATGGTTTGCAGCGTGAGGGCCGATGGACGTTGCCGTCAGTGCGGCGTGGTGGGTGGTAGGCAAGGCACTGGGCCCTGTCTCAGATGGCTTCCTGGAGGCTTGGGCTGCTAGCAAGGATCTCGGTCCCAACGTCGACGCGCTCAAGATGGAGCTCCTGTACGTGCAGGGGATGCTGAACAACACCCGTGGCAGGGAGATCGACAACCCGGCCCTGAACGAGCTGCTGCAAAAGCTGCGGCAGCTAGCGTACGGGGCCGAGGACGTGCTGGATGAGCTGGATTACTTCCGCATCCAGGACGGTCTCTACCGCACCTCGGAGGCTGCTGATGAACATGCCAAGGGTTGTGTATGCAACCTCTTCCTCCACGCTCACCACACCGCCAAAGCTGTTGGCAAACTGCTTGGGTGCTCTGCACGCTCGTGTGCTGCTGCTAACCCTCGTCATCCCGGGGAGCTGAGATCGGAAGAAGATACAAGGCAGCAAGTTCAGTGCTGCACTTGGCCATGTGCCGGGAGAACTGCAAGTGGCAATACCCCATTGGTCCCAAACACAGACCAAGCTGATGGGGAGGCCAGCGGATGCATTCGCAAGCTTGCTTCTGGTGCTCTCAACACCGTGCGTACTGTCGGTAAACTCTTCCCTTGCTCATCCTTCCCACCCGTTCATGATGATGTTTCTGGCAAGTCAGTCCTTTGTGGTGCCTGCATACGCAAGGCACCACAGCAAAAGCATGTGAAGGAAGCACGAAAATTAGAGTTTGATAGGGTGGATTTATCTACAAGAATGAAGCATATTGTAGAGCAACTGCAGCCCTTATGTGCAAAGGTAACAGTTATTCTTAATCTTGAGTTGTTGGGTTCTAATCATACTACCACCACAGACATTCCCAAGAGTCCTCCCACCACCACCTCTGACATTATAGAATCAACATTGTACGGGAGGGACCCTGCGAAGAAGAGAATCATAGATATTATCACTGATGATAAATATAGTTGCGATAACCTAACTATCTTGCCAATTGTTGGTCCGGGTGGCATAGGGAAGACAACTCTTATACAACACATATATAACAGCCAAGAAGTGAAAACACATTTTCAGATCAAGATCTGGATATGTGTGTCCCAAAACTTCATTGTTAATAAGCTTATTGAAGATATTGAAAAAGCTATACCTAGTGTGGAAGGTGAAAAAAAGGGTAGAGCGGAAGAGTTGATTGAACAAAGATTAAATTCTAAAAGGTTTTTGCTTATATTAGATGATATATGGAAGTGTGAATCTGAGGATTGGAAGAGGCTTTTAGTACCACTCACAAAAGGACAAGCAAAGGGTAACGTAATTCTAGTTACAACTCGGTTTCCAGCTATAGCAGAAATGGTTAAAACAACTGATAATTCAATAGATCTGAAGGAACACGGTGAGTTTAGAAATTTTTTCCGAGCATGCATATTTGGCGATGAGCAATCACAAAAAGATCATGACGGCTTGCTTAATATTGGAGATAAAATAGCAGAAAAGCTAAAGGGGTCCCCTCTTGCAGCAAAAACTGTTGGTAGATTATTGAGGAACCACCTTGATGTGCATCATTGGACAAGAGTCCTAGAAAGTAGAGAATGGGAAGTTCAGACCGGTGAGGGTGACATTATGCCTGCACTGAAACTTAGCTATGATTATCTACCTTATCATCTGCGACAATGTTTTTCTAGTTGTGCTTTGTTTCCTGAAGATTACAAGTTTCACAGTGAAGAACTCATTCATTTCTGGATAGGACTAGATATTTTACATCCCGGTGATCAAAATAAAACAATTAAAGATGTAGGTCTGGACAATCTAAATGATTTGGTGAACAGTGGATTTTTCAAAAAAGATGAAACCGAGGGGCATTATGTCATCCATGATCTATTGCATGATTTCGCTTTAAAGGTTGCATCTCATGAATATCTTAGTTTGCATCACTCTAATGTGAGATCAATAGAAATTCGGCCATATATCCGTCACTTGTCGATCGTAATAGATGGTCCAGATGATAGTAATGGGATAACTGATGAAAAATTTAAGAGTGAGTTAATGAAACTTAAGGCAAAATTGAAGGTTGAAAACTTGCAAACATTAATTATATTTGGAGGAGGAGACAAAAGTTCTGTCAACATTTTGGGTGATTTGTTCATGGAAGCAAATGCTCTCCATGTTCTTTGTTTGCCACATTATCATACCCCTTGGAATCCATTTTGCATAACTTTTCATCACTTCTGCACCTACGATACCTAAAGCTAGGTACTTCTATGAGCCATATGAATTTACCAACGACTTTATCTACATTTTATCATTTGAAGATTTTGGATCTACAAGAATGGTATGGTTCTCTTCTGTTACCTAGAGACATGAGTAACCTTGCAAAATTATGCCATTTTCTCGCCCAACAGGATGAGCTTCTTTTGGGTATTTATAATGTGGGGAAACTAAAACTCTTACAGGAGTTAAAGGCTTTTGCAGTCAATAAGGAAATCAAAGGGTTTGAACTCAATCAACTAGAGCATCTTACCGAGCTAAGGGAAGTTAGCATTTATAACCTTGAGAAGATACACACGAAAGAAGAAGCGGTTGAAGCAAAACTAATACAGAAAGACTACTTGCACAAATTAACACTAGCTTGGGATAGTGCGCGCCCTAATAGTGAGCCTGGCGCGGAAGTAGTGGTTCTTGAGAGCCTTCAACCACATAGAAATCTTCAGGAGCTGAGAATTACAGGACACCGTGGCCCTTCTTGTCCAACATGGCTGGGTGATAACCTGGTTGTTCAGGCTCTACAATCTCTCCTTCTCTTCTCTGTTTCTTGGGATATTTTTCCTTCATTTGGGAAGATGTGGAATCTTCGTGAACTAGTATTGTCGAATATTTCCACAATAAAGGAATTTCCTCTAGAGCAAAGCTTCTGCAAGCTAGTAAACATAGCACTCATTGGCTTAGAGAATTTTGAAAAATGGGTACCAGGGGCTGGTCATTTGTTCCCTTGTTTGCAAGTACTGATTATTAAAGATTGCCCTCAACTCTCAGAGTTGCCATGTACAAGCCACATTGTTTACCCACTGAAACAAGATTGTAACATAGATTGGTTTCCCAAATTAGAAGAGCTTAGGATTCAAAACTGCCCTGAAGTCTTGCTACTACCTCCTATCCCATGGACTCAATCTCTATGCTCTGTCGAGATACGTGATGTGGGATCAGAATTACCGGACAAGTTGGTCTACTCAAAATCATCTTCTGGACTATCATTGGAAATTAGTGGAAAGGGTGGTCTGCATAACTTAGATCAGTTGTTGCTATTCAGTAAATTAACAGAGCTTCAGGAATTGAAAATTGTTAATTGCCCATCTCTAGAGTTGAAGTATTTTCTAATGCTGACCTCATTGAAGAAATTTACGGCATGGTCTTCAAATCTTGGGGTGGTGCCATCAGAAGTTCAGAGTGGAGTCGAATGGCAGCATCCTATTGAGTACATTAGTATTGGATGGTCTGGTCCTAGTGGAAAGGAATAGACACAGTTCCTGTCTCACCTCCCAAAGCTGTCCACACTGGAAGTATATCGTTGTGAAAACATAACACAGTTTGCTGTGGGGGTGGATTTGCAGCAAACAAGAGCACCAGTGTCATCGTCAACATATTCAGATGTTACAATTGATGATACACAAACAAAAGATGAGCAGCAAGAAATAGCAGATGTGGAGGAGGAGGCGAACACGGTGGATGATGATGGGCTGTTGCTCCTCCCTGCACATCTCTCCAACTCTCTGCAGGCGTTGGACATCCACAATGCTGGTCTGGTAGTTCATTCCCTCGAAGCCCTCCAAGCCCTAACTACCCTTTGGTTAGAAGGTTCCTCTTTTCGCCACCCTTTCCCCTCCTCCCTGCTGGACCTGCAACTTACGTCCGTGAAGGGCGTGCTGACCCTTCAAACCTCACCTCTCTCACCCGATTAAACATATCTGACTGCGGAGAGGATTTAAGATGCGAGGGCCTATTGCCTCTCCTTACTCGGGGCCAGCTCAGCAGATTAGAAGTCTCTAAAAGCCCCAATTTCTTTGGTGGGTGGGATCCCAATCCCATGTGGGGGATGACAGAATCCAAACTGCAGAAGCTCGACACAGATGACATCCAAGGTTTCCTCGGTACGCCCGCTCTCTGTAGCCTCCTCTCTTCCTCCCTCACCGACTTGAAGTTTGATGGGGACTCGAGGATGACACGCTTCACAAAGGAGCAGGAGGAGGCCTTTCACCTCCTCACCTCGCTCCAGCAACTTGAGTTTTGGAATTGCGGCAAGCTGGAACACCTCCCTGCAGGGCTAAACAAGTTCACCAACCTCAAGACATTACAGATCTACGATTGTCCAGCCCTCCTCTCGCTGCCTAAGGAAGGCCTCCCAAGTTCACTTCGACAATTAATTGTCATTGGGTGCCGCAACGAGGAGGTATCAAAGTAGTGCAGGCGGTTAAGGGGAACCATCCCGAATGCTAATCCAAGGTAACAGACACTCCCTTACTCGTACCTATTCCTGATTTCCACTATTGCCCTTGCTTTTTCCTAATCCCACAGAGGCCAACTCATTTTTTCTTTCGGTTTGGTCTACCTCTTATTCTGAGTCTCTCTGTTAGGAGTTGTGCATTCTTCTACCCTTTTGGGATTCTCTCCATACATGGACAGCAGTGCATGAGGGTCCCGTGTGGTATTTTCTTCATGTACATAATATGGTAAGTACCTGCAAATTGTCTGAAGAAGTATCTGCTTACTGTTATCTGTCTGATAAAAATTGCTCCTAGTTCTATTACTTTAAATCAGTGCTCTTGAGCGCATGGTTTTTATTAATATACGAGTGTGTGACTAACAATTGGAGAGCCTGTCTATTCAAGTGAAAATTTATTGCCATTATGCTTATGTAAATTGGTCAGTACTCAGTACACAAAATACGAGAGTGTGTTCCTAGCAGAATAATACACGAAAGTGAGATTTTTTTTCCTTTCGTCTGTACAAAATTAACCTTGTTATCCTAATTTGAGGATATTGTATCTATTGGTATCTGTCCAGAGATCATGCGAAATTTTAATTATTCTCAAAACTTACCTTGTTTCCTTTTTGGCGTAGCACAGGACTAGTTCTTTGTTCCCTCAGATTCACCATTGTTTTTTGCTGCAGGTTTCCATGTGTCTGTCAACTGTTAGGATTTTAGTTTTCTTTTTCTTCTTTCCATCCCAGGGCGTATAATGTATTCACCATTTGTTTTGGCATGTTGTGCAGGTTTCCTTGTGTTTGTCAAGGAAACAAGTGGAGGGAGAAGAGAAAGTCCCATTTCTTCATCAAGTCGACGGACAAAGTCATGCAAGGTTGGACATGAAATTTGTAGTCTCTTCAGTGTTATTTCATATGAGCACTGGATCTGCAGGGATTTCGCAGAGAGCAGCAGTTTCAGAATAGTGCAATTTTGAGAAAGGGCCATTTGAGTGGTGAAAACAGTTTTACCATGGAACATTGATAGGTTGTACAGCAGCGATGCTCTCAGTGCTTGTTTTGGCATTGATTTGCGAGAACTAAGCACCATGTTGCATCATCGAGGAGCTAGAACAACAGTTAATCAGGAACTATCTTGAAAATCATACTAGAGCACTAGACTAATCCAAGGTAAAAAGAAAGCTTCCTGTTGATCCCAATACCACATTACCTTGCTTTTTCCTGATCTCGCATATCAAGTCATATTTTGGATCGGTTTACCTCATTACTGCAAAATCTAACACTGTTTTTTGATCTTCTTTACAGGTTCTCTTGCGACTTTGGAGTTGTACATTTTTTAGCCTTGTCGAATCCTCAGTTCGCACATGGGGATCTTGTGTGGCATCTTCTTGCTGTAAATCATAGATAAATCTGGTAAGTACATGTTCAACTCCTCCAATGATATTACTGATACCTAGATGTTTTTTCTTGAACTGAGAAATATCAAGAAAACGAACGTGATCCTCAGCCGATCCCATTCAGGATTTCCTTCTCTTCCTTCATGAACAATTTTATTATGAATTCAACATTTTATTTGTTTCTTTTGCAGGTGTTCTTATGCTTGTTCTGGTTGGTTTCAAGATAATTTGCAGTTACAGTTTGATCGTCGCTCAATAAGACTCGCTGGTGTACTTAGCTTGTTCGGCGGAGGATCATAATGGTGAAATAACTGTTATATTGCTGATTTGCTACTGAAATTACGGTTTGCAGTTTCTTTCAGTTCGGTGTTACATTGATACTGATACAAGGTGCTCTTCCATTCGTCATAATTATTGTTTCTTAATGAAATTTGGTTAATTACAGGACCTTTACAAGGATACCTTTCATACCATCAGAGTGATTGTGTGTTGCCTGGAGCTAATTGAAATCTTGGACTGTCATTAATTGGTATGCCCAATGTTTTCTATCCATATCCTTGTAAAAGTCTAAATGGTTACTCGTGTATTTATCTCAAGTTCCAAAATTTTTAGATTGAACTAAGCTTCTTGCTTGCTTGATAGATGTGGCCTGTGGACAGGTTTGGAATTCAACAATGCAGTAGTAGCACATATGTGGAAAGGTTGGTAAACCCCTGCTGAAATTCATGATCGCTTTAGCTATGATAGGTTGTATTCAATGTGCAATTGTCAAACTCTTATTGCCTCATGAGACCTAGGTTAGAGAACTTCCTGCTTCCTTCATAAGTTGGCAGTCTAGCTTTTGAGCACTCTCATAATCTCTGGATGATTGTCATGCTGAATTAAATAACACAAGAGAGTTTTGAGCTGATACATATAGTTGTAAAGGTAGAGAACACTTGTTACTAGGTGATTGATGAACATTGATTGAACAAAAAGACTCGAGCTTGCTAATTTTTATTCCTAGAACCTCCTGAGTTTAGTATGGTGAAGGTGATTTTATTCTTTTCTTGATCCGGAGTATTTTTTCTGTCCCACCAATGCCAAAAACAGCATATTTCATTCGCCTTTGATTATTGCAATCTGAATTTTTAGTGCGTATTGTTAAGTTTGATGTTCCTCTAGTCTGAAGTCTTTGAAATCCAGTCATTCTTTTTGAGTAACTTATGTTTGCTAGCCTCTTCAACAACCGGCGTTGCATTCCCTCATCAGGATATCACAAACTCTGCTGGTATACATATACAAATACAAGAAAATAAATGATTTCTTCCATATGTCACACCATACCTACCTACCTATATAGCACATCTCTCGCTATCCCCCAGTAGTTGATTATTCCATAAGCACACTCATCAAGTTACAGAAGACTCAAAAGCGCTTTGTTGTCATTGACCCTGCAAATTTCATCAATATTGATGCCTCTCTCACAAAAATCAAAAAAAGAAATAAAGAAAAAGAGAGAGGGCCGCCATTCAAAAGATCAAAGGTTCATCCTCAAGCAGGAAGAAATAGTCAGCAGTGCTTCCATATTCATGTGTAGAATGCAGAATGGCTAATCGTGCTACTACCTATGCAATATTGATAGCTTGAGTATCAGTCGCATCCTCGGATCATTTCTTTGGCGTGAGTCCATTCCCTCCCACATCCCCTAGACACTACAATTTTTTTCCAATGACTGGAATGTGAAGACTTCTTTGCACTGGAGTTGAACTCTTATTTAGCTTTACAATCTAGATTTCAGATTTGCCCATTCTTTTAATTACCCTACCAAGATCCAGATAGGCTTCCACAAATCTAAAGTAGATAGGAAACACTTCGGCCACTGGCCAGTGAGGACTATAATTATGTGATGAGAGTAATTCTGGGCCATGATGAGGTAATTTGACTAGATACCTGCTCTGGAAGGTTCAGAAAGGAATAAAATTGTTAACTTCTCTTGTTTTCTGTTGTTCTTGACATTGAAGTCAAACCTCCTAGTGACTTGTGTTCAAAAACTGGATTGCTATATTGTTGATGCTGTCCACTCTCATAAAATGGAACCCATTCTGTATTGGCAATGAATAGGAGTTGCTATTTAAGCTTATGCTCAATCGCTAGCTTGCTACTTTGATAAGTTTGTTGGAAGTGTCTCTGCCTGAAGTTCATGAGGATTTCAATAATTGTTTGCACATGAGCACTTGTTTGCAATCTAGCCATGCTAAGCTTTCAGGTATTTCGCAAGCACGTGGGCAGACTGAATCAGGAGCCTAAATCATCTGCCCGCGATTGGAGACTCTTGTTCTCAAGGGAAGAATCAGAAAGGGAGAAGCTTGAGATGAATCGTGCCTTTTGTTTCTCTTTGTAGCCACTTTCTCACTAGTAATGCTATAAGGAAGAGAGAATGGTTGTTTTTCCACACCTAGTACTATTTCCCTTGTAGCTTCAACCTGTAGCAGTTTCGATGGGTGGTACGAAAACAGGGCAACAAAATTCATTTGTTCTCTTGGTGTGGACATGTATATTCAGTGAAATGAAATGCAGTTCTTTGCAATAGTATCTTCATGACTGTTTGGCAAACAGGACTAACGAGCGGACCTCTGCCGCTTTCCTCCCCGACCTCCACTGGCGCTCCCGCGAGCGACAGGGGAGGCTAGCCCTACCGCTGCCGCCAGGCCCCCCTCCTCCCTTTCTTCCTCCCTCGCCGCCGCCAGAGGGCGCGGTCGGGCGAAGCCCCGCCGGTGGCGGCGGTGGTGTGGGGGGGAGGCCTTGTCTCCTCGCGTCGGGGTCTTGGCGCGGGCTGAGTCTTCTTCGCCGGGATGCTGCGCTTCACGACGGGCGTGGTAGCACGGCTTAGGTCCAGTGCGCGCGGCGCCGGGGTCTGGTCGGCGGTGTGACTGGCGGTGCTATGGAGGTGCGGCCCTGGCCAGCTACGGCGGCTGCTGCAGTCGTCCAGATCTAGCTTCAGGGGCTGCGGGCCGGGGCGGTGCGGGTCGTGGGCGGCTGCCCCTGCTGTGGGCTTCTGCCAGCGGGGGTGGCGAAGTGACAGCTGGTGGGCTCCCTCTTCCTCCTCTCAGTGGCTGCTGGGCAGGGCAAGGGGGCGCAACGGTGGGTGCCCGGTGAGATTGGTTAGATCCGCCTGGTTCTGGCCCTGGTCGATGGCGGGCGGCTCGGGGTGTAGGCTTCGGCACCGCCGGCGTGTGGTGGCGGCGGTGGTTGCGTGGGGTGAGCTGCGACGGCGTGGTGGTGGCTCACCGTGGTGTGCTTGGCAGGTCGGCTGTGGCGGCGGCTGGCATGTTCCAGCATCGGCTGACGCGTAGGCGGCCTGTATCGGCCTTCGATTCCTCTCCTCGTCGCCGGGGCGCTACTTTCGTCCAAGGGTTGGCCCTCTCCCAGTTGCGGTCTGATGTCTACTACACAACCTTCTTCTTATAGACATTGTTGGACCTCCAAGTGCAGAGGTTTCTAGGACAGTAGCAAATTTCCCTCAAGTGGATGACCTCAGATTTATCAATCCGTGGGAGGCGTAGGATGAAGATGGTCTCTCTCAAACAACCCTGCAACCAAGTAACAAAGAGTCTCTTGTGTCCCCAACACACCCAATACAATGGTAAATTGTATAGGTGCACTAGTTCGGCAAAAAGATGGTGATACAAGTGCAATATGGATGGTAGATATAGGTTTTTATAATTTGAAATTATAAAAACAGTAAGGTAACTAATGATAAAAGTGAGCGAAAACGGTATTGCAATGCGTTGAAACAAGGCCTAGGGTTCATACTTTCACTAGTGCAAGTTCTCTCAACAAGGATAACATAATTAGATCATATAAGTATCCCGCAACATGCAACAAAGAGTCACTCCAAAGTCACTAATAGCGGAGAACAAACGAAGAGATTATTGTAGGGTACGAAACCACCTCAAAGTTATTCTTTCCGATCAATCCATTGGGCTATTCCTAGAAGTGTCACAAACAGCCCTACAGTTCGTACTAAAATAACACCTTAAGACACAAATCAACCAAAACCCGAGAAACATCATAAGATCCAACTATAATAGCCAAGATCGCGGTACATCAAGATCGTGCCATATCAAGAACACGAGAGAGAGAGAGAGAGAGAGAGAGAGAGAGAGATCAAACACATAGCTACTGGTACATATACCCTCAGCCCCGAGGGTGAACTACTCCCTCCTCGTCATGGAGAGCGCTGGGATGATGAAGATGGCCACCGGTGATGGATCCCCCCTCCGGCACGGTGCCGGAACAGGGTCCCGATTGGTTTTTGGTGGCTACAGAGGCTTGCGGCGGCGGAACTCCCGATCTAGGTTTCTTTTCAAGGGTTTATGTATTTATAGGAATTTTTAGCGTGGGTCTCACGTCAGGGGGGTCTCCGAGTCATCCACGAGGAAAGGGGGGCGCTCCCAGGGGGTAGGGAACGCCCTCCACCCTCGTGGATGGCTCGAGACTCTTCTGGCCCAACTATTTTACTCCGGGGGCTTCTCTTGGTCCATAAAAATCATCAAAAATTGGCACGTCAATTGGACTCCGTTTGGTATTCCTTTTCTGTAAAACTCAAAAACAAGGAAAAACAGAAACTGGCACTGGGCTCTAGGTTAATAGGTTAGTCCCAAAAATCATATAAAATAGCATATAAATGCATATAAAACATCCTAGATGGATAATATAATAGCATGGAAAAATCCAAAATTATAGATACGTTGGAGACATATCAAGCATCCCAAAGCTTAATTCCTGCTCGTCCTTGAGTAGGTAAATGGTAAAAACAGAATTTTGATGTGGAATGCTAACATATTTATCCATGTAATTCTCTTTATTGTGGCAAGAATATTCAGATCCATAAAATTCAAAACAAAAGTTTAATATTGACATAAAAATAATAATACTTCAAGCATACTAACGAAGCAATCATGTCTTCTCAAAATAACATGGCGAAAGAAAGCTATCCCTACAAAATCATATAGTCTGGATATGCTCTATCTTCATCACACAAAATATTTAAATCATGCACAACCCCGGTTTCAGCCAAGCAATTGTCTCATACTTTAGTATTCTCAAAAAATTTCAACTTTCACGCAATACATGAGCGTGAGCCATGGACATAGCACTATAGGTGGAATAGAATGGTGGTTGTGGAGAAGACAAAAAGGAGAAGATAGTCACACATCAACTAGGCGTATCAACGGGCTATGGAGATGCCCATCAATAGATATCAATGTGAGTGAGTAGGGATTGCCATGCAACGGATGTACTAGAGCTATAAGGGTATGAAAGCTCAAAAAGAAACTAAGTGGGTGTGCATCCAACTCGCTTGCTCACGAAGATCTAGGGCAATTTGAGGAAGCCCATCATTGAAATATACAAGCCAAGTTCTATAATGAAAATTCCCACTAGTATATGAAAGTGACAAAAATAGGAGACTCTCTATCATGAAGATCATGGTGCCACTTTGAAGCACACGTGTGGTAAAAGGATAGTAGCATTGCCCCGTCTCTCATTTTCTCTCATTTTTTGGGCCCTCTCTTTTTTTGCCTCTTTTTTTATTGTTTTTCGTCCGGAGTCTCATCCCGACTTGCGGGGGAATCATAGTCTCCATCATCCTTTCCTCACTGGGACAATGCTCTAACAATGATGATCATCACACTTTTATTTACTTACAACTCAAAAATTACAACTCGATACTTAGAACAAAATATGACTCTATGTGAATGCCTCCGGTGGTGTACCGGGATGTGCAATGAATCAAGAGTGACATGTATGAAAGAATATGAGCAGTGGCTTTGCCACAAATATGATGTCAACTACATGATCATGCAAAGCAATATGACAATGATGGAGCATGTCATAATAAATGGAATGGTGGAAAGTTGCATGGCAATATATCTCGGAATGACTATGGAAATGCCATAATAAGTATGCATGGTGGCTGTTTTGAGGAAGGTATATGGTGGGTGTATGGTATCGGCGAAAATTGCGCGACACGAGAGAGGCTAGCAATGGTGGAAGGGTGAGAGTGCGTATAATCCATGGACTCAACATTAGTCATAAAGAACTCACATACTTACTGCAAAAATCTACAAGCCATCAAAACAAAGTACTACAGCATGCTCCTAGGGGAAGGGTTGGTAGGAGTTAACCATCGCGCGATCCCGACCTCCACTCATAAGGAAGACAACCAATAAATAAATGATGCTCCAACTTCATCACATAACGGTTCACCATATGTGCATGCTACGGGAATCACAAAATTTAACACAAGTATCTCTCAAATTCACAACTACTCCACTAGCATAACTCTAATATCACCATCTTCATATCTCAAAACAATCATAAGGAATCAAACTTCTCATAGTATTCAATGCACTTTATAAGAAAGTTTTTGTTATATCCCTCTTGGATGACCATCATATTAGGACTAAATTCATAACCTACACAAATTACCATGCTGTTCTAAAAGACTCTCAAAATAATATAAGTGAAGCATGAGAGTTCATCTATTTCTTCAAAATAAAACCACCGCCGTGCTCTAAAAAGATATAAGTAAATATCAATGAGTAGTTGAATAATTATGTAACTATGTGAAGACTCTCTAACATTTAATTCAGATCTTGGGATATTATTCAAACAGCAAGCAAAACAAAATAAAATGACATGACACTCCAAGCAAAATACATATCATGTGGTGAATAAAAATATAGCTCCAAGTAAAGTTACCGATGAACGAAGACGAAAAAGGGGATGCCATCCGCGGCATCTCCAAGCTTAGGCTCTTGTTTGTCCTTGAATATTACCTTGGGGTGCCTTGGGCATCCCCAAGCTTAGGCTCTTGCCACTCCTTATTCCATAGTCCATCGAATCTTTAGCCAAAACTTGAAAACTTCACAACACAAAACTCAACAGAAAACTCGTAAGCTCCGTTAGTATAAGAAAATAAAATCACCACTTTTGGTAGTGTTGTGAACTCATTATTTATTTATATTGGTGTAATATCTACTGTATTCCAACTTCTCTATGGTTCATACCCTCCGATACTACTCATAAATTCATCAAAATAAGCAAACAACACATAGAAAACAGAATCTGTCAAAAACAGAACAGTCTGTAGTAATCTGTAACTCTTGAATACTTCTGTAACTCCAAAAATTCTGAAATAAATTGGTGGACATGAGGAATTTGTCTATCAATCTTCTGCAAAAAGAATCAACTTAAAAGCACTCTTCTGTAAAACTTGACAGCTAATCTCGTGAGCGCAAAGTTTCTGTTTTTTACAGCAAGATCACATTAACTTTCACTCAAGTCTTCCCAAAGGTTCTACTTGGCACTTTATTGAAACAAAAGTTATAAAACATGATTACTACAGTATCTTAATCATGTGGACACAAAAAAACATTAGGGTTGAATATTGGGTTGTCTCCCAACAAGCGCTTTTCTTTAATGCCTTTCTAGCTAGGCATGATAATTTCAATGATGCTCACATAAAAGATAAGATTTGAAATATAAAAAGAGCATCATGAAGAATATAACTAGCACATTTAAGCCTAACCCACTTCCTATGCATAGGGATTTTGTGAGCAAACAACTTATGGGAACAAGAATCAACTAGCATAGGAAAGCAAAATAAGCATAGCTTCAAGATTTTCAACACATAGAGAGGAAACTTGATATTATTGCAATTCCTACAAGCATATGTTCCTCCTTCATAATAAATTTCAGTAGCATCATGAATGAACTCAACAATATAACTATCACATAAAGCACTATTTTCATGATGCACAAGCATATAAATTTCATTACTCTCCACATAAGCAAAATTATTCTCATTCGGAATAGTGGGAGTATCATAAGAAACTCGAATACTATAAATTGTTTCCACATTAAAAGAGTAATGTTCAGAAAAAGGGTAATCATAATCATGCCAAGTTTTATAAATATAGTCATCACTACTTTTTATAGCATAAGTGTCATCATAATAATCATTATAAGTAGCAACTTTGTTCTCATCATAATCAATAGAAACCTCTTCCAAGATAGTGGAATCATTATTAAATAAAGTCATGACCTCTCCAAATCCACTTTCATAATTGTCACAATAAGATTCAACACCCTCCAAAATAGTGGGATCATTACTTCCTAAAGTTGACACTCTTCCAAACCCACATTCATCAATATAATCATCATAAATAAGAGGCATGCTATCATCGTAATAAATTTGCATATAAAAACTTGGGAAATTTAAAAATATCATCTTCATAAAACATAGCATCCCCAAGCTTGGGACAAACATTAATTGCAGCAAATAAATTCTCAAACATGTCATTCTGATCAAACATAGCATCCCCAAGCTTGGGCCTTTGCATATCATAAGCATAATCAGTCTCATCATTAATAGTATGGATAGCACCAATAGTATATCAATTATCATCATCACAACGAGTAATAGGAGCAACATCATTTGGAAGGGATACCTTTTTACCTTTGCTTCTTCGCCTTTTTTTCTTCTTCGCATCATGTGTGGGTTTAATCCTCTTTTTGGAGCTCCTTATTAATGAGATTGGTTGAATAGAAAGCTCCTCCTCGTTACCTGATTCATCATAAGAAAAGAATATGAGGATATTGGGAAATCTCGTCCCTTTCATTAGTATTATTTTCATCTTCTATTTGTTTTCTTGTCTTTATGTAATTGACAATATAAGGATTTTCAATGCAATTCACTGCACAATACATATAAATTTCCTCTAGATCAAAATCAAGAACTTTATCCAGAAGAAATTCTGGAAGATCATTAGTTATACGTTTCATTTGTTCATAACCCACAAGCAAACTAAGTTCATTATGATGCGCAAGGGGAATCAAGTCATCACAATTTTTGGACACTATTCGATCATGAAATAATTTGCATTGGAGATTTAAATGATCACGTTCATTGCAAAGTTCACAAGGATGGCAAAGAAATTTTAAATTTTCAGCACAAGCATCTAGCCTCTCTTGCAACCATTTAGTTTCTAAATACTTATGCCTCTTGCAAAATCTATCTCCCCTATTTGATGTGTGTTTGCAAGCTCTATGCACTCCACAAAAATTGACATGCTTATAAGAGATATTTTTATCATGACTAGTGCAATCATCATTAGTACTATGGATATTCAAAGAGTTCATACTACCAACATTGCAATCATGCTCATCATTCAAAGATTGTATGCTAAACATTTTATTGCATTCTTCTTCTAACACTTTGACACAATTATCGGAATCCTTATTTTCACGAAAGACATTAAAAAGATGGACCATATGTGGCAACCTCAATTCCATTTTTTAATTTTCTTTTATAAACTAAACTAGTGATAAAACAAGAAACTAATAGATTCAATTGCAAGATCTAAAGATATACCTTCAAGAACTAACCTCCCCGGCAACGGCGCCAGAAAAGAGCTTGATGTCTACTACACAACCTTCTTCTTGTAGACGTTGTTGGGGCTCCAAGTGCAGAGGTTTGTAGGACAGTAGCAAATTTCCCTCAAGTGGATGACCTAAGGTTTATCAATCCGTGGGAGGCGTAGGATGAAGATGGTCCCTCTCAAACAACCCTGCAACCAAATAACAAAGAGTCTCTTGTGTCCCCAACACACCCAATACAATGGTAAATTGTATAGGTGCACTAGTTCGGCAAAGAGATGGTGATACAAGTGCAATATGGATGGTAGATATAGGTTTTTATAATCTGAAATTATAAAAACAGCAAGGTAACTCATGATAAAAGTGAGCAAAAACGGTATTGCAATGCGTTGAAACAAGGCCTAGGGTTCATACTTTCACTAGTGCAAGTTCTCTCAACAAGGATAACATAATTAGATCATATAAGTATCCCTCAACATGCAACAAAAAGTCACTCCAAAGTCACTAATAGCGGAGAACAAACAAAGAGATTATTGTAGGGTACGAAACCACCTCAAAGTTATTCTTTCCGATCAATCCATTGGGCTATTCCTATAAATGTCACAAACAGCCCTAGAGTTCGTAGTAAAATAACACCTTCAGACACAAATCAACCAAAACCCTAATGTCACCTAGATACTCCAATATCACCTCAAGTATCTGTGGGTATGATTATACGATATGCATCACACAATATCAGATTCATCTATTCAACCAACACAAAAAACTTCAAAGAGTGCCCCAAAGTTTCAACCGGAGAGTCAAGACGAAAACGTGTGCCAACCCCTATGCATAGATTCCTAAGGTCACAGGACCCGCAAGTTGATCACCAAAACATACATCAAGTGAATCAATAGAATACCCCATTGTCACCACGGGTATCCCACGCAAGACATACATCAAGTGTTCTCAAATCCTTAAAGACTCAATCCGATAAGATAACTTCAAAGGGAAAACTCAGTCCATTACAAAAGATAGAGGGGGGGGGACATCATAAGATCCAACTATAATAGCCAAGCACGCGTTACATCAAGATCGTGCCATATCAAGAACACGAGAGAGAGAGAGAGATCAAACACATAGCTAGAGGTACATACCCTCAGCCCCGAGGGTGAACTACTCCCTCCACGTCATGGAGAGCGCCGGGATGATGAAGATGGCCACCGGTGATGGATCCCCCCTCCGGCAGGGTGCCGGAACAGGGTCCCGATTGGTTTTTGGTGGCTACAGAGGCTTGCAGCGGCGGAACTCCCGATCTAGGTTTCTTTTCGGGGGTTTATGTATTTATAGGAATTTTTGGTGTCGGTCTCACGCCAGGGGGGTCTTCGAGTCATCCACGAGGCAGGGGCGCGCCCAGGGGGTAGGGCGCGCCCTCCACCCTCGTGGATGGCTCGGGACTCTTTTGGCCCAAATATTTTACTCCGGGGGCATCTTTTGGTCCATAAAAAATCATCAAAAATTGGCACGCCAATTGGACTCCGTTTGGTGTTCCTTTTCTGTAAAACTCAAAAACAAGGAAAAACAGAAACTGGCACTGGGCTCTAGGTTAATAGGTTAGTCCCAAAAATCATATAAAATAGCATATAAATGCATATAAAACATCCTAGATGGATAATATAATAGCACGGAACAATAAAAAATTACAGATATGTTGGAGACGTATCACGGTCCATCGCTCGTCTCACGCCCGGTGGTGCAGAATCGACCTCGTCTCGCGCCCGGCAGCAGCATCGACCTCGTCTCGCGCCCGGCAGCATGACCATGCTCGTCTCGCGCCCGACAGCAGGACCGAGCTCGTCTCGCGCCCGGTGCCGCCAGACGGGGCGATGGAGGCCAGTTTGGCCGGCCTATTGGGTCTCGGCACTGGGGGCAGCCCAGGGGGTCGAAAGGTGGATCCTTTCCGCTCGTGTCTTTGGTTGGGGTAGCGGCGAATCTCGGGTGAGGTGGTGTCAAGGTCTTGGATGCCAGGGCGGCGGCCCTGGTGGTGGGTCCGCGGTGCTCATGGGTAGAGCCTGTGGCTTGGTGCTGCCCAGTTGCCACGGTCGTGTGGGCGGCGTGGTAGCTGGGGTGTGGCGTTCAGTGGCGGTGAATGGTAGCCGGGGTGAAAACCTGCTCTATCTTCGGACGGACCGGCAGCGGTGAAGCTCGTTCCCTTCTTGAAGGTGTCGCCGCGGCTCTCATTGCCTATCGTGTTGCTCCAGGGGAAACTCTGATCCTCGGATCGTGCGGTGGCGGCACTCTGGTGTCGTCCCCTTCCTGAAGGCGTCGCCTTGAAGCCCACGGCTCGTCATATGAGGCTTCACTTCTTCGCTTAGTGCTAGGGATGGTGTTGCTGCGCTTAGTGCCTATGTATCTTGCCTTGGGTGTGTTTGGATGTGTTGTGCGGGTGTGCATTTGTATTGGATGCTGTTGATCATTCCTTTATATATAAAGCGGGGCAAAAGCCTTTTTTGATAATAGTATCTTCATATCTGAACCTATGCTTGGGTGTCACTTTTGGTTGCCTATCCTTCCTATGGCACAGCAATCTGGTTTTGCCTGGTTCCGAAACATAATTACTTTTTTATTTTTTTTGTCTATAGGTAAGCTATATGTTATTCAAGGCATCAATAGAAAACCCCATTTTTGTAGGACCGTGCTTTTATGTTTCCGAGCTAAAGTTCTAGCGCATTGCCTGTGCTAACGCATAATTAGATAAAGACACTGTAATGGTTCACTGCAGAGTCTTCCTGGTTACCTTTTGATACCCAATTGGTAATCTGAACCAATCGTTGTTGCCATGTTGTTTTTCTTTTCTGGGGAAAAAAATCCTGTGATTTCTGTTTACAACACAAGATTCGAATGCACAAGCTACACAGCCATGACACACTACACCTATTGCTTGTCTTGTGAGCAGAGCACAGGGTATGAGTGTGCTTATCATGTACAGGATATGATCCGCTGAGATTTGTGTTTGTTTTTGGGCCCTTACTGAAGAAGTAGCATCCTAGGGCCGAGGTGGTTCAGCAGGGAGCACTCATTCGAACGAGCAAACTCTACTAACCACACGCTAGATCCGAGCCAAGTCCCCATTTTCAGTTTCACGATGTACGTCTGCTCTGCTTCCTCTGTCTATGCGCCCATGCCCGTTGGAACTGGAGTGCTCATGCACCTCTTCTCCGTCCAGATCGGGAAGGAAGGAACCCCAGAAAAACAATGGCTTTGCCACGTGACGAGTGAAGTAAGCGGCTCAAGACTGAATGAAGACTTGGGTGCGAGATTTGAAGCTCAGTCTTCGTTTTCCTATTTCGCTCGGGCCACCGGGTTCTTGGCTGACAGCCATTTCGTATCTGTTGGTTGGGGCCATCGCTACAGTTGCACTCAACGAATCTCTGCCATCGATGCATCCCCCGCTGCGCTACCCAGCTCTATCTTTTCATTTTTCAGTTGAATGCCTGCTCTGCCAGAATTTGTCCCAACTGGTGGTTTAATTTCTAAGATTTTACTCACACTCAAAATTCAGGTGTAACTATTAACAGCAGAAGCTTCATTGCTATATTGACAGTAGTAACTGAATCAATGTAAAGGCTCGCTTTGCTTCAGCTTTATGCCGTTGCCACTGCTGTTATCCATGTACTGAAGCTCCCCAAATAGACGTACAAACTACTGTTACTTCTAGTTCAACTTGGTTGAATGATTAGTTATTTCGAGAGAAAAAACGTGGCCTAGTTTACTTGGGCCAGTCACTTGCTCGTGTTTCCTTCTGTTATTGAAATTGAAGTCAAACAACTTATAATACAAAACAGGGGAAACCCTTTTTCGTCGATATAGTGTTCGAAAACATTGATCGCTATATTGTTGATGTTGTTCACTCTCACAAAACTGAAACCCGTCCTTGGAACTCGAGAGTTCCCTCATGGCAATGAATGAAGCTGTTATTTAAGCTTGTGCTCAATTGCTAGATTGTTACTTTGATAAGTTTGTTGCAAGTACCTCTGTCCGAAGTCTATGAGGATCATAATAATTGGTTGCACATGAGCACTTGTTTGCAGTCTCTCCACGCTAAGCTTTCAGGAATTTTAGAAGTACATGGGCCCTTTGATTCAGTAGCGCGGGTCCCATGATGAAATCTGGTATGCCATGCCATGTACTGCGGTCCGCAGATACTGTTTTCCCCTTGAGTGGGGAGTCGGCAAGGCAGGGAGAATGTTGAGATACATCATACAGTACCATGTATTTATCTTTGTAGCAAGAATGTATAGTGAAGAGAGAATGTGCAGTGCTCCCACGTGTTTCTTCTTCTTTCCTTTTTTAGCTTCTGTAGTACCTATCCTATGAATGAATGAATGTTACTAAAGAGGACTGATTTTTTGATTGAGTATTGTCAGCACGGGCATCTATTTTCAGTGTACGCAATTCTTAGTTCGTTGCAGTACTATCGTATCTCAACCTGCTGACTGCTGTGTTGTTGGATGTTAGACTGGTTTACCTATTCATGCGGAGTAGTTTGGACCGGGAGAGATTTTGAAAAGTCTATTCCAATAAACACGAGTCCTCTGATATTATTATTTTTTGAAATTCTCTGATTTTTGTAACCACAGAGAGAAGTGGAATAGAGTAGAACGACACAGGCGAATGAAAACAAGAGTTGGCTTCTAAAGCCACACAACAAACTGTACACGGGATAACTATGACCCTTCGATCAGAGCAATTTACACATATCCTATTGCCCATATTGCGTCAACGGTTTATCACTTAGATCAACGTCTCAGATTAAATGTCCTGCCAAGCAGACGCCATCGTCTGCCAATCCTCGCAGCGCTCCGCGTCCTCGATCCCGCGGCCCCGCCCGTGATTTCCGAAAAGATTCCACCCGAATCACGCCTTATCAAGAAGAATGGGTCAGTTTAAAAAGAAAAAAAAAAACGGATCGTAGCAAGCGCCGCCGCTCCTCCCGATCGCCCCGAGCCAACCCCGCCTCCGGTCGCCTCCCACGCACCTGCAAGCCGCCGCGGACGCCCTCTGCCGGTCAGCCGCACCCAGCATCCTCCTCCTCCCTTCCCTCTCCCTCTCCTCACTAATCTCTCTCTCTCTCTCTCTCCATTCCCGCACTGCAGGGCTCCGCCGGACCGTCCCACGCGACTGCCGGCCTCCTCCCGACCAGACCGACGATGGCGACGACCGGATCTGACCGGCCCCGTCCGTTTCCGCCTCGCCTAGCCGCACCACTCATCCGTCCCACCTCTCCCAGCCAGCCCCGCCGCCCCCTCCCTGCCGAGCCCCATGGTGGTGGACGGTGACATCTTACCTGGACTGGACTGGAGAGTTGCATGCAATCAGGCCTCCCTCCTCTCCACTAAGTGCATCTGATTCTGAACACAGAGTTCTTCACGGTAAGTGTTCTACCGTTTTTCTCTTTAGGCAGAAGTGTATGCTGCTATGTTGGTTCAACCTTTTGGTAGCGTTCTGATGAAAATGATGGTTTATTTCATTCAGATGCTGATTAGTTTGCTTGTGGATGTGCTATTTTGACGCAGGTAATTGTCAATTCTCTGACGCAAGCCATTTGTGTGAGCCTGCTAATTAACTTATATGGTAAGACTCTATGGGAGGCTCCGACAATAAAACTATTTTAGAAGACACGGCAATATTTTACTATATGAAGTGAAAATGTACAAGTTGTAGATGGACAATTATGGTAGCTCTTCTATACAGTTATTTAGTGTCCAGCGAGGCCCTCAAGAGGATATCTAAAGAAGTGAGAATGTACACCTTGTTTTTCTAGGCGAACATGACTTGGATGAGTCGATAGCATAGTAGCCGTAGTTATCTAAAAAAGGCAGTGCCCCAGGCAACAAAGTAAATTGTTCTGCTGTCCAATGCATTGAAGCTATAATGCATATATGCTTAGTAAATTGTTTAGATTTATCTGAGACTAATAATGACCAACTTAGTGAATTGTTAAACCTGAAAGTTTGTGTTTTCCAATTAACATAGTGAATTGTTTGCACAATTCAGTTCCGTGTTGATTGAATGGACGTGACGTGATGTTTTCTCCCGGGAACGGACTGAAGTGGATTGACATGGTTTCTGTCCATCATGCAGTTATGTGCTATTCTTCCTTGCTGCAGTGTTGCGCATCTTTGCTGCTGTGGCTGACTCCATGAATATGAAAGCTATATTTACTCCTAAGCTATCAGTGTCCTCTAACTTCCTTCCATGAGAGGTATTTGCTCTCAGTCCCAGCCATCCTTATTACAAGGGATGCAGCAAGGTTCAATGGATCATGACGTTTTGGCTAGATTTGAATCTGTATCTACCAAATCTGTGCGTACATTTTTTATGCTATAAATTTCTTTTTCTTTCAGTATCCTATTGAAGTTCTATCAGCCGACAGGTGCATTGCACTGTTGAGGAGACACATGCATTTGTATTCGATATTGAAGCGAGCCTGACACCCTCAAAGAACTATACAATGATATTTGGCCATTGCTTTCAGTATTAGAGAAGCATAGAAACAGAACTGCAGGGCTTACTGTATTTTTATGTGACATTCCTCTATGCCATCATGCCATACTGTTTATTTTGAGCAACCTTTCTATGGTATTTTGTTGGACAGTTTTTAGTGTAATCTCAAGCACCTCAATATATGGTAAACAACTGCATGCTTGGGTATATGTTTTATTCTCAATGATGTATTCCTTTTATTTGCTCTGTTACTGTAGCAATCAAAAAGAATCGGGCACAAGCTCCAGTTAGTCCTGTACAAAAATTGGTGTAGAAGTGTGGTCTATGGATTCCTTATTTTGTCGATTCATACTTGGGATTGTAGGGAAAAGTGTGGACTATGGATAAATACCAGAACTGGATTGACCATGTCACATCTTCACCAAGAGTCATGGCACTGGCATATTCAAGCTTTGTTGTTTCCTTCGTTTCCAAGCAACACTCTTAAAGGCAATATATGCAGGTTTATCATTCATGTGAGAGATGTGAAGGATGAAACAAAAGTAAAAGGTGTTTATGCTAACGGAGCATCATAATTATGCTAACAACCTCCATGGAAGGGAAGGGCCCGGCAGGCTCGTGCAGGCGAGAGAAGCTGGGGGCGCTCGTCAATTGGGCAGATGGCGGCCATCCAAGTTTCTTCACTCGATCTGGGCAGGGTCATGGCAGCGTACGCGAGGGGTGGAGGCGAGCGACCCTCTTGAGCCGCGCATGTCGAGAGGTAGCGGCCGTGCCCCTCCTCCTTCCCTTCTCTTCTCCCCTTCTCCTCTCCAATTTAGGATGCCGTCCTCTGACATCTTCCTCTTCCAGTTTTTTAAACCTAATTTGATTTCTCAATTTCTGGTTGCTTGTGAAGAGTAGAAGAATTTTGATGAAGAAGAACAGTGTGAATTCTCTCTCTCTCTCTCTTGAATACAATCATGTTTGTTCCTGCATTTTGATGTTTGATTTTTTCTGTGTAATACAGCACATGACATGATTTTATACTCCTATTAACTACTGACAAAAGCTAGATTTGTAAATGAAGGTCTCAAAAGTGTTTGTTTTTACCTTTCGTCAGACCAGTACATGGTGTTGGTCATGTAGAAGTTGTTGGTCATGCCTCTGTATAAGCTAGCTGTAATATTTTTCCACGGAATATGATGATTCATGTTCATCTTCTATATGGTTGTTTTCACCATACTAAAGTACATGGAAATCTAGGCTTGCAGATTAATACAGCTTCAGATGCTTTGTTTTGGGGAGGAGGTAGAAATCAGTGGTTGTGCTTAAGCGTTTGTTCTTTATTTACCTTTGAGGCATAAATTCAAATGATTAGTATATGCATGGTAATTTCTGTGCTTTTGATAACCACTAGAGGACCGTGTGGCAACTAATTTATGCTTGATTATCTCCTCCTTTTTATTCCTGACGTTTAGCTCTTGCCCTTGATCAGTTCTTTTGAAAGGAGCTCTTCCTCGGCCTCCGCCTGGGCGCGACCTGCACTGTCAGTACGTATGTTGTGGCCATGCCAAAAATAAACACTTAATTAAATTTCTGTTTTTAACTAACCCCTCTTCCGTTTCAGTCATGTTCAAGTCTGAATGCCTTTTCTCCTATATATATGTTACATCAGGTGATGACATAATTTAGTTAATGGCATTATGGCAGGACTCATGTTGTCATTGGTTACAATGGTGGCTCATGAAGTTCAAAAAATGTGTTCTTTACAGATTTGAGATGATAGAAATTCAGAATAGGTAAGACAATAAGCCGTGTTTATTCTTTGATGCTCTAGCTGTCACATGCCGCATAGTTTTTTGCGCCCCACATACTATTGGCTGCCTCTATGTTGTTTTACTAGATCCATCTCCATGAGCTTTGTTATTTATAGTGGATCTGTTTATTATTTCCGGTCCAGCTTAGGGTAAGCATTATGAATGACATGCTGTTTTCATCCTTTTGTTGTCAATAATTGATGTGGGTATGCTTTAGTTTTCTCTCTGCGGCCAACTTACTGTAGTTAGTGAAGAAAAAGATAAATGAAGGAAGTACATGCTATACTACTATGTTGACTAGATAAAAATATTATGGATGGAGTGTTTTAGTTGTGTTCAAACTTCAGGGGAGGAGTACAGCCAGCCAGGTTAGTGTGTACATTGCTTTTCTATTTTTGACGGGCTGATGCGCATGCATTGTTTGTGCTTCCCTAAAATGAGCTAATTAATTCACTTAATTTGCCATGTGATTTGCAGCACTGCAATAGAAGAAAATGCAGAAAGAATGAACAAGAAGCTATAGATGGATATGTCCAGGTTGCAATTTTTCTACCTCCACCCCATGATTCAACTTATGATTTAGTTGATAGTATGATTCCTTGCCTGGGAGGATGCCATAAACAAGATATGCATTAAGTTTCTCATGCATTTTCATTATAGTTGCATTTTGCTAGAGCAGATCATTTTAGATGGATATATATGTACGTATGTTGGTGGAAGTCAGAGAGATTAAGAGGGAGAAGAGTGGGAGAAAAAACGCCAGGGAGAAAGATAGCTAGACAACTGATTAGTATATATTGTCAACTGTATATTTTGATTACTATTTAGAAACTAACTTCCATTATTTCAATAGGGTGGCATGTGGATGACCTGTGAATTTGATTCTCGCATCTGACCCTGATCGTGAAGGTGAAGCAATTGTTTGGACCATTAAAGCAATGCTTGAACAGCAGGGTGGCATTGGTTTGCCATGTTTTACAATCATTTGCGTGTAGTACTCTGTTGACTCAGGTGCTTTGCTATTATAATGTTAACATTTACGGGTATTAATCTGTTGACTCACTTGGCTCACTATGTGACTGCAAGTAGCCCAGAAGCTTTACGAAGGGCTCGGTCTTTTGTCGGAACAAGCAACGGGGTTAATAACATACCTCAAGTCAGAATATATTGCTTTCATGCAGATGCCATTCTACTTTTAGTTGATTTCTAGAGTAGTTTCGTTGTTTATAGATGTATCATGTAGGTAGGGTAAAACATCCTCTTGGTCTCTTTTGTATGGTCTCTGGTTGTAGATTAAAATTGGTGCGTTCATGCGAGAAATATCAAATTGGTCCCCTCTATATACAAATGAACTGTAGAGAAAGATTCCACATGGCACTAGCTTTAGGGAAGTAACACGCAAACAAAGGAGAGAGATTACAGAGTAGGATGATGTTGTTTGTTCCTATATTCTCAACTGAACCAAGCATCGTACGAAGATATCATATTCCAAAACTGATTGAGAACCAAAATGAGAGCTAATTTTTATATCCTTTGCTTTCCATGGTTTTCCTCTTTTGCACATCAAAACGAGAATAGACATTATTAAGTTGGTACCACATCCATGTCGCACAGCTGCGTCTACATGTTACTCTGTTTTTTATCATCAGATAGAAATAATAATGTTTTATTCTGCTACCAAAGGTCCGAGGCTACAACCCAAACTTCTTCCTCCAGGCTGGATCAGGACCACACGGTCGAGGCGTGCATAAACTCTTACTCAACCGTGTCGGTCGGGAATAAGATGGCAGAGGACCCAAGGTTGCTCAGCAGTGACTCTTCTTCGTTGCCGAGTTCTCAAGGCACTCTGCCTGGTCATCAGAATGGAGCTGCCGAACGTGGGGAGTAGACGTTGCACGACCAATCCAGTGGAATGTCCAGAAAGCCATCAGGGGAGCAGCTCGCTGCTGAGGCTGGTGTGCGCTCTCAGTTCTCTACCCTGTCGTCTCGCTCCCTCTCGCACAACTAGGTACCTCCACCACGTGTTAACGCCACCTGAACGTTTTCTATCCTGTATGTATGCATCTTTTTGCCTGAAGAGCTGTGTGATACAGAAAAGAGCCTTTCCTTTCAGGCACCGCAAAGGAGAGTATGATACCAGGATCAACTTAGCTAGGCAAGGTATGGAGATGAGCTCAAACATCATCTGGAAGCAGGTATGTATAATTCACTTGCTCTGTACTCGCAGGCATATGGGATCTGATGTTCCTGATGAAGATATTTCCCTCTTTCCACAGGCTTCTTACTAAGGTTAAAGAACATGAAGAAGAGATTGCACTTTTAAGAAGACAGCTTGCTGACTATTCGGTGAAGGTACCATGCCATGCATACTGCATACTGCATACAAAATATTACATTACCTTTTTACCCCCTTCCACATCCTCGGTTTTCGCTTTTCGATATGCATCCACAAAATCTAACTGGACTGTCTTGGTCTGATGTCTGGTGTTTCGAAGCCAAATACTTAATGAGAAACATGTTTTGGAAAAGCGCATTGCATATATATGTGAATGGTAAGTATCTTTATCTTATCAGCTTAAAATATTATCTTGTAGTAAACCAGACTAATTCTATAACGCATTGTTTTCAGGCATTTGATCGGCAGCAACAAGATTTGGTTGATGCTGCATCAAAAGTTTGAGCCTATAGACAAGACATCATCGAAGAGAACATCGGGCTGACATATGCGTTGCAGGTAACTTTCTTCACTGTTATACTGTCTGTTAAAATTCAGAGAGGCAGTTAACATTTCAGTACTGAACCGATGTTGCACTGATGTGCTTGATTCAACCTTACAGTGCGTCCGGAACCACCAAACACGCCCACCATGAAGAGTTGGTTAGATCACGAGGTAATATTCTTCACCATACTAGAAATGCCATCTTAGAGTCCTGGTACAATTGAAAACTAGATAACCTTGAAAAAGGTCATCTTGAGTTTAGCTAGAAAACCAAGTTTCTGATTTACCCGAACATACTAGAAATAACATTAATGTGTTAGGCGTCAGATAAGACAAATTGATGTATGGTAATGATGATAATCAATAATGCTTAGCAGTAATTTCAGAAGAAGAAAAGAGCATACATGAGCAAGTCCAGAAAAAGAAGCTGGGAAAGGGAATTGTTTAAGGGTGGACAGAAGGCATGAATTCTTTTGGCAAGTAGATAAACAGTTGATGTAGCACTTTGAAGGTCCATTTCGATATAGAAAGGCCATGGAATGCATAAAACGTGAACTTTTGTAATCATGCTCAGAGACGCTAGGTTGCTAAGCACTCAGGCTACAAATATTGCTATCCATGGATTAGTAGTGTTGATCATTGTATGGTCCAAAGTGTTTTCCAGCTTAAAGGAATTGAATTTATATGATCTTTCATAATAAATGGTGTACTTACAGAACTTGATTGATAATAGGACCTGCATTTCAAATGAATGTGAGTTACATTCAGAACTCCATTATCATGTACTCCCTCCGTTCCGATTTACTCGTCGTGGTTTTAGTTCAAATTGAATTTGAACTAAAACCACGACGAGTAAATCGGAACGGAGGGAGTAGCATCCCATGGGTGATTTTGGGGAAAATGTATCCTGGTTACTACACTGGTCACTCAGGCATGCTCGCACCGGCAGCCCTCAGTGGCAAGACAAAGGATGCAGCCATGGGAAGGTAAGAGGAATCTGCCAGTATCCTTGTGTGTACGTCCTTGTTGCTGCCACTTCCTCCCTGGCCTCCATGTCTCGTCTTTTTAGCTTTTTAGCGTTCTTGTCAAGTACAATAGTGTAGTTAATATGTTAATTATTAGATTATGTTACTAGAGTATTAGAAGAATTTTTTGATATATGTATTTATAGGATTCTGTGATGTTTGATGCAAAAATATTGATGGCCAGGCACTATACTGCGCATAAGTAAAATTTCCAGTTTTTTCTTTTTGTGATCAGTACCAAAACCTATAAAGAATGTTAGCTTCTGATTGGACCCTTGCTGATTCATTTACTAGAACCCAGAACCCAGGTTGTTACAACAACACTTTGTAGTTTTGTTCCTCAGTAGAAAGTCGCTTAGCTGACGTTACAGCATGAGGTCTGCTGAACTTTCCCTGTCGTGTCTCTCTAGACACAGATGAATGCACTGGACTTTTTGAGATTGAGGCCACCAACGGCATATGCCAAGGGCGTCCATTGACAACCTGCCCAAGGAGGTACAACCGGACACTTGGTCGGCTGCCTGCTGGTCTGGGAACTACACAATATCCTGAAACCCACTATCCTCTAATGCATGAATCTCTATGCTCAATTGGTACTTTCCACTTAGAGTCACAAGTCCACGCTACAACTAATTTATCATCGTTCCATCTTATTCTATAATGCAAACATCATGTTTTTTCATCGAGAGAAAGAACATTAAGAAAAAATTTCTCATTCTATTGTAGCAATAGCGACTGTACAAATAGCGGTACTGTGTTTGGTCGTTTGTTCTTGTGGCTTCCTGGCCATGGGCACTTTACTGCTTTGTTCAAAAAAAAACTGATATGTTTATTCTGCTGGTACAGCTACTCTTTGGCAGGGGCATTTTGGCTTGGAATAACATAAATGAACCTAAATTTCTTATTATTTTATATCACTTTTTGTATTGTTGTCCTTGTGCACATCATCTGGATGCTTTGAAAGTATTTACCCATCTTTCTTTTGATTCGAGTTGTCTTTATGTCAAAGACTATTACATAGAATTAAGAAAGGCCATAGTTAAACAGAATAACAACTGCGGCATTTCCTTGCAGAAAGGGGGAGGAGTGAAAAACAAACTGAGGCGGGCGGAGGTAAGTGGCGGCGCAGTCCCCCCGTGGCTTCTTCGTGGTGAGGGCTCAAGGATTGAGGAGGAGAAGAGGAGGTGGCAGATTGGAGAAGAGGAGGAGGCGGATTGGGGAGGAGGAGAAGAGGAGGCGGGGATCGGGAGAAGAGGAGGCAGGGGATTGGGAAGGGGGCTCTTGTTTAATATACTGTTTTGCGCAGGTTGAGATGCATGACATGATGTTTTCCTTTTACATTTATGAGTATTACAGAGTCCTTTCTTTTTCCACAAGGGGCAGTAGCTGTGCCATTTGATTTGAAGGACAAAGAGTTGATCACAAAGGGGTAACATTCAGGATATATACACAAAAGAGTATAGAACCAAATTATATGATGTAATTGACTACTATTTCTATTAACTTCTCCTGTACACAATGTTCACGAGGTACATTTTGTTGTGTCACTTGTGTTTATTCTTTTTTAGTTGCAAGTTTACAGCTACTCGGAATTCCTAATTGTAGACTCAACTATCTTGACCTACTGATGAGCTAATTTGTGGCATTATTACCTTAAGAAAACATTTGCATTTAATTTCCTTTATATATAGGGGTATAAGTTCTTATCAAATGTACTTAAATATACGGTTATTGAAAAAATGCAAATATTTTCAACACGAACATGGTTTTAAACGGGTCTTTGCGCCATTTGGCGCAACTGGTCATTTGGTTCTAATAAAAAAGAAGAAGAAGATCTCATGTGGACTCGGTAGCCAATCTTGGGCTGTTATAGCCATGGGCCTGACTTACGGGTCTCGGCCTTGCAGGGCTATTCGGGCTCTTTTTGGGTTTATACCTCCAGTCATCGTTTCCCTCGGAAAAAAGCCCTCCAGTCGTCGTCAGCGACGAGGTCCACAAAAGGCGGCGGCCGGCCATGGATTTGCCCGAGATCGCCGCCGGCGACGGCAGCTATGACTTCTGGCTTCTGCCTCCGCTCGCTCTCCGCCGTGCTCTCCGCACGCGACGCCACTCGGTAAGCCGGCACACGATTTTCTTGCGTCGCGTTTGATTTATGCTATCGATTCGATGCGCTGGCAACTGGCGTGAAGCCGGTGGATATGTGTGTGTGTTCTGCGTCGGCCCTAGTTGATGCGAGCCTAGAGTTATTCTGCAACACTTGGGAAGGATTCCTCTGTTCCGTCAGGGTTTCGATGCAAGCTTCAGATTCAGACTGCCTGTGTGTGTATGCTTTTATAGAAAGAAAGAACAACTGACGGAGTAGTAAATCCCATTTTGCCCCTGCCAGTGACCAAATCAAAGAATCGCCTCAGCCTCGGACTTGATCCTTTCTTTTCCTACCTATCAGAAGCAAGCAGAGGAACATGCCATGCCAGACAAAGTGTTCTAATGCTGAAGCTGCACTTAAAAGGTGGCTCACATCACCTTCAGCATCAGCACTGCCGCTCGATTCCTTGTGATGGTTACCCCTTGCCTACTAGTAATTCCTTTCCTCTTTCTCGACAAAAGGGCATGCCACCGGAGGCGAGCAAGCATATATATATATATATATATATATATATATATATATATATATATATATATATATATATATGTATAAATGCGTTGCTTCATCACCCCATAAAAAGAGAAACAGAATACGTGTTGCCTTGAGATGCCTTTGTTTTCCTGCCTTGGAGTGTTTGCACCAACATAGGATCAGCAAAGCATCAATCAGCTCTCACTGCTTGCATAACAAGAAACATGTCAGCTCACCGCTAGCTGCCGGTGATGGATTAATTCCCCCGTTACCGTCGAATTCCCGTTGATGATCGACGGCATTATTTTGTAGTTTGTGAATCTCAAAAAAGGGGTTAGATGTACCCAGTGGGCAACCTACATGTTGTGTAGTACTCCCTCCGTCCCAAAATAAGTGACTCAACTTTGTACTAGCTTATTTTGGGACGGAGGGAGTATTAGTGATGCCCATCACGAGATTTAATACTGCAAGTATTTGCTTCTTCTCCCAGTTTCGCGTCAATGTGACATCAAACCAATTGGTACAGAAAACTGATGAAAATCAAGAAAGGAAAAAAATAAAATAGAAAACTAAAGAAAAGACCAATGAAAGAAACAAAAGAATACGAAAAAGAAAAAACCCAGAGAAAACACAGTGCAAAATGAAAACGGAGGAAGAAACAAAAGAAAACATAAAAGCAAACAAAAAGAAAATAAATAAGAAAATCGGTGAAGAAATGAAAACCAAACAAAAACAAACAAGTAAAACTGGTCCCAACAATGAAATACGGAGAAGGAGCACGCAGAAAGAAAACATGAACGAAACCCAGCGAACTTGTACAAAATCCAGCGAACAAAAAAACCCAGAGATAATTGGGTCGTCCCAATTTGTACATTGAGGTGACAAAGTTTCCGGCGAGACGGAAGCATAATGAGTTCGATGACAAAAGTTGTTATGCCAATATTTGGCAAATGCCAAATGTTAGCTAGTGATTGGTGGGCTGCCAATTATTCTGCAACATTTGGTAAGGATTCCTCTGTTTCGTCAATGCAATAAACTTCAGACTGTCTGTGTGTGTCTATGCTTTTATAGAAAGAAAGAACAACAGATAGAGCAGTAGAGTCAATTTGCCCCTGCCAGTGACCAAATCAAAGAATCGCCTCAGCCTCAGCCTTGATCTTTCTTGTCCTATCAGAAGCAAGCAGAGGAACATGCCATGCCAGACAAGGAACAAATGGCTTGGCTGCTGCGCCATCCGGTGTGCTAAAGCTCAAGCTGCACATAAAAGCTGATTCGCATCACCTTCAGCATCAGCACTGCCCCTCGATTCCTTGTGATGGTTACCCCTTGCCTACTAACTCCTTTCCTCTTTCTTTACAAAATGGCATGCTACCGGAGGCGATCAAGCATATATGTATAAATGCCTTGCTTCACCCCATAAAAAGGAAACATAATACGTGCTGCCTTGAGATGCCTTTCTTTTCCTGCCTTGGAGTGTTTTCACCAACATAAGAAGCATCAATCAGCTATCGCTGTTTGCATAACAAGAAATGTATCAGCTCACCGCTGCCCATGGTGGATTAATTACCCCATTACCGTCGAATTCCCGTTGATGATCGACGGCATTATTTTATAATTCTGTGAATCTCAAAAACGGGTTTGATGTACCCAGTGGGCACTATACATGTTGTGTACTGTTAGTGATGCCCTTCACGAGATTTAAATGCAAGTCTTTGCTTGCTCTCCCAGTCTCGCATCTGTAAATTTGAAGCTTCTTGCACCTATAAATATATATATCACCTTCCAAGCTTCTTGCATATCCGCCATCCACCCTCTAACGACACTTTGCATTGCAGTGTGGCCTGACCTCCGGTCCTCCTGGTAAGCATACATGAAATTATTGTCAATGAGCATTAGTACCTCATAATTGCTGGTTACGTGTACCATTCAATAGTAAAGTGATTGATTTCATCAATAATAGTACTCCCTCTGTAACTAATATAAGAGCGTTCAGATCACTACTTTAGTGATCTAAACACTCTTATATTTCTTTACAGAGGGAGTACTTTTGAAGCTTCATCTGCACAAATAACACATTGTTTTCCTAGCACCGGTCTATATATAACCCCCATATATAGGGCTCTGAAATAAGTTCCTTCAATATCTTCAACTCAGTATATCTTGATTGATTGTATGCAGGATCCAATCCAATCGATGGAGACAGTTGGCATCACCGCGGTAAGCTGGGTGGTGGGCAAAGCGCTGCGCCCACTGTCCGGCGGCGTACTGGAGGCATGGGGTGCAAGCTCCATGCTTGGATCCAACATGGAGGCCCTAAAGATGCAGCTGTTGTACGCGCAGGCGATGCTGAACAACGCCCGGGGCAGGGAGATCCACAACCCTGCCCTTGGGGAGCTGCTAGATAAGTTGCGGTAGCTCGCATACGGGGCTGAGGACATGCTCGATGAGCTCGACTACTTCCGCATCCAGGATGAGCTCGACGGCACCTACCATGCTGCCAACGTGCATGCTGCGGGCTGCATCCAAGACCTTGCCCTCAACGCTCGCCACACGGCCAGAGCGTGTGTGAATAAGCTCAAGCTACCGGCATGCTCTCGTGCTGCTGATGAGCAACACGGCGATGGCAAACAAGGATGCCTCTCAGGCCTCCGCTTTTGTGGACGTCGTGAGATTAGCTCCTCTCCCTTGTCACCTGCCAACGAGGTTGTCCAGAAGATTCATGGCGGATGCACACCAAAGGTTGCCTCCAGCGCTCGTGAAGCTGCCCACGCTGTCGGTAAACACTTCCCATGCTATTCTTTTCCATCTGTCCGCGATGATGATCTTGGCACTGGCATGTTGGAATCCTCCAACGCTCCAGGAAATGGACATCGATTTCTTTGTGGCGCTTGGCTCTCCCCAAAGGCTCAACCGAGGAATCATGTTGTGCAAGCACCAAAGTTAAAGTTTGATCGGGTAGAAATGTCTACAAAAATAAAGGATATCATAGAACAGTTGAAGCCTGTATGTGGTATGGTCTCCACCATTCTTAATCTAGAGCTACTAGGCTTCAGCCGTACCCCTGGACCTGAAACTATAATGAACAGAGCCAAAACCACCCCAGAGATCATAGAGCCTAAATTATACGGGAGGGATAGCCAAAAAAGAATTATTGTGGATGAAATTGTTGATGGTGAGTGTCGTGAACTTACTGTACTTCCAATTGTTGGCCCGAGGGGTATTGGGAAGACAACATTCACACAGAACATATATGAACAAATGAAGAGCCATTTCCAAGTTCCCATTTGGGTATGTGTCTCTTTCAATTTTAATGTGAGTAGGTTGGCAAAAGACATTGTGAACAAGATCCCCAGAGTTAACAATGAAAACAACAATTGTAGCGATGAAGAACTTATCATGCAAAGAATAAAAGGAAAGAGGATTTTGCTTGTCTTAGATGATGTATGGACACATCATGAGAATGAGTGGAAAAAACTATTAAATCTGTTTAAAAAAGAGGGGGCAAAAGGTAACATGGTTATAGTTACGACTCGAATACCCAGCAAACATGGTTAAGACAACTGAACGCTCACTGGAATTGGAGCATCTATGTCCTAAAGACATTATGTATTTCTTTGAAGAATGTGTATTTGGTGACCAGAAACCATGGGTTGACCATCCAGAATTATCTGAAGTTGGGAACAAAATAGTAAACAAGCTGAAGGGTTCTCCTCTTGCAGCAAAAACTGTTGGTAGATTACTGAGAAACAAACTTACATTGAAACACTGGACAAATGTTCTAGAAAGTAAAGAATGGGAATCACAAAGCAATGATAATGATATTATGCCATCTTTAAAGCTCAGCTATGATCATCTACCTTTCCATCTGCAACAATGTTTTTCTTTCTGTGCTTTGTTTCCTGAAGATTATGAATTTGGTAGTGAAGAGTTGGTTCACTTCTGGATTGGACTAGATATTTTACATTCATGTGACCAGAATCAGAAGAGAAAAAAAATTGAAGATATTGGACTATGCTATTTGACTGACTTGGTAAACCATGGATTTTTTAGAATGAATAAAACGGAAGATGGCCATCCTTATTATGTCATCCATGGCTTACTGCATGAGTTGGCAGTGAAGGTTTCATCGTTTGAATGTCTTAGCATCTATAGTTCTAATATGAGGCACATACAAATTCCCCCGTGTGTATGTCACTTGTCTATAATCATAGATAACACGGATGTAGAGGACAGGGTGTCCTTTGAAGACTGCAATGAAAATTTGAGTGCACTAGATAAACGGCTGAAAGTTGAACACCTACGCACTTTAATGTTATTTGGTGATTACCATGGAAGCTTTTTCAAAACTTTTGGTGGATTGTTAAGGGAAGCTACGGCTCTTCGTGTTATATTTTTGTCTGAAGCATCATATAATCTGGAGGACATATTGCATAACTTTTCAAAACTTGTCCATCTTCGCTACCTAAGGATCAAGTCGTCGCTGTATTGCCAGGACTTGTGCTTACCAAGTGCATTGTTTAGATTGTATCATTTAGAGGTTATTGATCTGCAAAGTGTGCAATGCCGTGTTAGTTCAACTAGAAATATTAGCAACCTTGTAAAGCTACATCATTTTTTCTGCCAAAAAACATGCTTCAATTTCATTCTGACATTTATGGGGTGGGAAAACTAAAATTCCTTCAGGAATTAAGAAAATTTAGTGTGGGAAAGGAGAGTGATGGTTTTGAACTGAGTCAGCTCGGGCCATTGACAGAGCTTGGGGGATCACTTGGCATTTATAATCTCGAAAATGTGCAAACGGAAGAGGAAGCGAATGAATCGAAATTGTTGCACAAGAACCAATTAAGAGAACTCATACTACAATGGGGTAGTTGGCTATCTAATAATGATCCTGTAAAAGAAGAAAATGTTCTTAGAAGTCTTGTACCACATAGCAATCTTCAAGACTTGTGCATTAGAGGACATGGGGGCATTAATTGCCCAGCATGGCTATGTGAGAATCTCTCAGTTAAATGCTTGGAATCTCTTTGTCTTGATAATGTATCATGGAAGAATCTTCCACCTCTGGGAGAGATGTGGATGGTTAATGAGCATGGTGAAGAGTGTTAGGAATAAGCAACTTGTATTCCCATAAGGCCATAGGCCGATATATATACATGTACAGGTGTGGTACATATGCAGGAAACCCCTTATACAACGGGATAAATACAAAGGGGTATACATGACTTATATTATAACTCTAACACCCCCCTCAAACTCATGGTGGAGGAACAACACTGAGTTTGGAGAGATAAAAGCCATGTTGTGCTCTAGTCTGGGCCTTCGTCAGGAAATCCGCCAACTGTAACTCGGAAGGCACATACTGAAGAGCAATGACCTGATCCTGCACAGCAACGCGCACATAGAAAGCATCAACACCAATATGCTTGGTGAGCTCATGCTTCACAGGATCGCGCGCAATGCTAATAGCACCTGTACTGTCAGATAAGAGCATAGTCGGTGTAGTGACAGAAACACCAAAATCCTGAAGTAACCACTGTAACCAAGTCACCTCTGCCGTCAAAAGAGGCATAGCTCGCAACTCAGCCTCAGCACTCGAACGGGAAACTGCAATCTGTTTCTTCGTCTTCCAGGCAATGAGAGAACCGCCAAGAAAAACACAGTAAGCAGAAAGCGAACGGCGATCAGAAGGATCACTAGCCCACGTAGCATCCGCATAGGCCTGAAGCTGTAAAGAACTGGAGCTAGGAAAGAAGAAACGGTGAGAGATCGTGCCCCGAAGATATCGGAGAACACGAAGGAGATGACTATAATGAACCGATGTGGGAGCAGAGACAAACTGACTCAGAATATGAACCGGATAAGAGATGTCCGGACGAGTGACAGCTAGATAGACTAGACTGCCAACGAGATGACGATAACGCGTCGGGTCAGGGAGAGGATCACCATCAGTAGCACGGAGGTGAACATTGAGCTCCATAGGAGTCTCAACAGTGCGCTCGTCGGAAAGAGCAGCACGAGCAAGAAGATCCTGGATATACTTTTCCTGGGATATAAAAAAGCCATCAGAGGTAGAAGAGACTTCAATCCCAAGAAAGTAGCGAAGAGGTCCAAGATCAGACATAAGAAACTGCTCACTAAGACGAACCTTTACAAAGGCAATATACTCGGGGTCATCCCCAGTGATGACCATATCATCAACATAGAGAAGAAGAAGAGTCCGGCCACGAGGAGAAAGGTGAATAAACAATGCGGGATCATGAGCACTTGCTGAAAAACCAGCAGTAGTGACCACAGAAGCAAAACGCTCAAAACCAGGCGCGAGGGGCTTGCTTAAGGCCATAGAGAGAGCGACGAAGACGACACACCATGCCATCAGGAACAGAATACCCAGGTGGTGGCTGCATGTACACCTCCTCACGCAGCTCACCATTAAGAAAGGCATTCTTAACATCAAGCTGAGATATAGACCAGTGGCGTGCAGAGGCAACAACAAGAAGTGTACGAATAGTGGTCATATGGGCCACAGGAGCAAAAGTCTCGTCATAATCACGACCATGCTCCTGCTGAAAACCACGAGCCACGAGACGAGCTTTGTGACGCTCAAGAGAACCATCGGAGCGAGTCTTAACCCTTGTAGACCCACTTACAAGTGATGGGACGGACTCCGGGAGGAAGAGAAACAAGATCCCAGGTACCAGTGCGTTCAAGAGCAGCAATCTCCTCTGCCATCGCAAACTGCCATTCATGATGAACAACAGCCTGACGGTAAGAAGTCGGCTCAAGAACAGCAGCACCAGCGGTGGGAAATCCAAAGCGATCAATAGGCGGACGAGGACGAGAACGCAAGCCATAAGTAGGCTGAGAGGAAGAGGACGACTCATCCAAGGAAGCATCCACAGGTCGTGAACGACGAGTGTAATGCTGAGGAAGAGATGGAACAAGAGAAGGAGGAATCACCAAGGTAGAATCAGGGGGTGGCGACGAAGAAGGCACCGGAGATGAAGGTGTAGAATCCGGTGACATGCTAGGTGAGGAGACCGGGGAAGATGGTGGCGGCGAATCGACGAGGGGTGGAGAAGCAGAGGGAGTGGAACGAATAGGCACAGGCGCGACGGGAGTGATAGGGGAGTCAGGAAAAGTGAGGAAAGAGATATCCTCCACTGAAAAAAACGAGGAAGATGGGCGTGGGTAAAAAGGACGAGACTCATCAAAAGTCACGTCTCGAGAGATACGCATCCGACGACCAACAGGATCCCAACAACGATAGCCCTTATGCTCATCACTGTAGCCTAAGAAGACACACTCAACAGACTGAGCAGTCAGTTTGGTGCGTTCGCGAGGGGCAAGAAGAACATAGCAAACACAACCAAACAAGCGAAGCATCGAATAATCGGGAGAACGATCAAAACGCTCAAAAGGAACATCACCCTGCAAAGCAGCAGATGGCTGAAGGTTGATGAGATAGACGGAGGGGCACAGCAGCGACGCCAAGGCGAAGATAAACCGCGGCGGCGGCGGGGATGGGATCGTAGCACGAGTTGCGCGTGCGAAAAAGAGACCTAAAGCTCTAATACCATGTTAGGAATAAGCAACTTGTATTCCCATGAGGCCATAGGCCGATATATATACATGTACAGATGTGGTACATATGCAGGAAACCCCTTATACAACGGGATAAATACAAAGGGGTATACATGACTTATATTTTGATACTCTAACAAAGAGTATCAGTGTTGTAGTATCTCATCTCCAAGCTTTCATAATTTGAAAAGGCTACAATTAAGTAACATATATAGGTTGAAAAAATGGGTTGGAAATGACAATTGTCCTTTATTTTTTCACTTGGAAGTTATCATCATTAAGTATTGCTCTGAACTCATGGAGTTGCCGTTTTCACATCCTACTCTTGCTCTCAAACGCAGCGGGAGAAGAAAATGGCTTGGTTTCCTAGACTACGGGAGCTTATCATTTTTGACTGCCCGAAACTAGTGTCGATGCCTTCTATCCCTTGGCGGACTGGTGCTCCGTGCTCTGCTCAGATAGTAGGAGTGGGATTGGGTATTGAGCGGCTGGTTTACCCAAGCTACGGAATGGAATTTAGCTTGGACATTGAGGGAAAAGGTGGTGAGGACGATGATTTTTGGAGTGGGTTGAATTTCTCTAACCTAACTGACCTAGAAAAGTTTCATATGAAAATAATCCCTTTCCTGCCGCTGGATAAACTCCGAGTGCTAACATCTCTGAAGAAGATCGATATAGAGGGTGTGAGCAGTGTCTTGCCGCCGGTTGAAGGGGGTTGGTGTCATGGCATGTACAGGTTTCCAGTTGAAGACCTCCAGATCAGCAGGTGTGATGCTAGTGGGAAAGAATTGACACTGCTGCTATCTTTCCTTCCCAACCTCTCGAAGTTGTTTATAAGGGAGTGCATGAATATAACTGGGTTGGGTGTGGTGGAGGATGTGGAAACTGCTTCTAGGGAGCAGCAGCAGCAGACAAGAGTCGGAGAGGAGGAAATTATAACAGCAGCGGCAGCACAAGGACTTCTCTTCTTGCCTTCCCAGCTACAGGAGTTGATGATTTATAATTGCTCAAATGCGAGCTTACTCGCCAATTCATCACACGACAACCACACAGAAGCAGGAGGGGGGCTCCAACGTCTTCGCTGCCTCCGCTCGTTGTGGATAGACAAGTGCCCCGAGTTCCTGTCCTCTTATTCATCCTCGCTGATCTCCTCTTTTCTCCCTTTCCCGACCTGTCTGCAAGACCTCGACTTATTGGACGTGAAGCACATGCAGACTCTGCAACCTCTCTCAAACCTCACCTCTCTCACCGGATTAATGTTGAGAATATTGGGAGGTTCGACAGAAGAGGGCTTATGGTCCCTCCTCGCCCACGGCCGCCTCACAGAATTACACCTTTATACTGACTCCGATTTCTTTGCCGGTTCCGACCCCTCACGGCCGCATGACAAAGATTTTTTTGCCCGTTCCTCCAAGCTCTTCTATCTATATACGGAGATCAACACAGGATTCCTTGCTGTGCCCATCTGCAGCCTCCTTTCTTCCACCCTCACCAAACTATGCCTCAGTTTCGATATGGAGATTGAGCGCTTGACAAAGGAGCAAGAGGAGGCCCTTCAGCTCCTCACCTCCCTCCAAGAGCTCGAATTTTCGTATGGATTCAAGCTTCAATGCCTACCTGCAGGGCTACACAACCTTATCAACCTCGAGAAATTACAGATCGAAAGTTGTCGTGCCATCAGGTCGCTGCCTAGTCTTCCGAGCTCTTTGCAGGAATTAGTGATGGAACGTTGTGGTGGCATCAAGTCGCTGCCAAATGCCCTCCCAATTTCTCTGGAAAAATTGAGGATCCGCCACTGCAATGCCATCAAGTCGCTCCCCAAGAATGGCCTTCCTAGTTTAATGCTAGAGTTAGATGTCCTTGAGGGCAACAGCGAGGAGCTAAAAAGGGCATGCCGCAAGCTAATAGGAATCATTCCAATTGTCAGAGCCTGACCAATCCAAGGTAAGTAACAAACAAACAATTCCCCTACCTTTTTGGTTCCTAACTTCATAAGCGTCAAAATAATTCTATTTTGTTTTGTTTGGTTCATCACACTTGTTTTCATCTAAATAGCTCACCTGTTTTACTTTACTGTGCAGGGTTCTCCTTCAATGTGTATGTTTTTGTAGCCTCCTAGAATTCTCTATGGATTCAAGCACGGTTTCTGGTGCCAGCGGCAAGCATGATGGTCTCAATTTGTATCTTCAATCCTGCACAAACTACTCTGGTTAGTACATGCATTTAATTTATCAACCAGTACTGTGATAGTTCCCGGGCACTGTGCTTAGAGAGAAAAAAAACATTGTTCGGTGTTCTGCTATTGTTTTGAAAACCTGGAGCAGTTTTACCTTATCACAAATATGCCTAATTTCTCCTGTTCAGTTTGCATCATTACCGCATAATTTGGATGTGTACTTTGATTTTTGTGCTGGCCTGCAGGGCCGCACCACTGAGTTGTAAATTCTTCTAACCTTGTAGAATCTCTGCATTCACACACTGCTCCAACATCATAGCCTTGTAGAATCTCTGTGGCGTCTCTCTCTGAGAATAAATTAATATATATATATATATTGTGTGCATATGTAAGATCACAAGTACTCCCTCCATAAACTAATATAAGAGCGTTTAAATTACTATTTTAGTGATCTAAACGCTCTTATATTAGTTTACAGAGGGAGTACCCTATAAAAATCCGTACATATTATTTACATTGCTTCTTCCTGATCCAAAGCTTTAAGTCAAAATTTTCTCCTTTGATTTTACCTCATTACTGCATAATCTGAATTCTGAGCAGGATGTTCATTCTATTTACTATGCCGAAAAAGGCTTTCGCCCCACTTTATAAATAAAGCAACCACCAATCACAAAGTTAACAAAGTCACACGAACACACCACACACACGCACCCAAAGCCATCGCTGGCACGGTCCAATACAAACACCAACACACAGACACAGAGACCCAAGTTTCGCTGTGGGCACAGCACAACAAGCCCAGCACAAGCACACAACTAGACAACAGACAAAACGGCAAGGCGGTGGCGATGGCGAAGCCGACGACGATCTAGTCTTGCTCGGGGGGGGGGGGGGGGGGTGGGGTGGGGGAAGCGGAGGAGCCATCCGGAGAGCCATAGCGCAAAGCTGGGTGATGATGGAGGTGATGGCGTCTCTCTCCCTGGGGCGGCTAAGCGGCCGCCAAAGCTGCAAGTAACCAGACCATTTGAACAAAGCGTCAGTAGCACGACGAAGAGGGATGCGCTGAATCACAAGTTTATTCCTAACAGTCCACAGCGTCCAGGCTAGCACCCCAATGGCCAGCCACCTAATGTGGCGCACTGCGGGTGGTATTGCCTGGAGTTCGGCGAAGAGAGCGGGGAAGTTGTTGTGATCCCAGCTTCCACCCACTAACTCGCGGAAACAGCTCCATAGGAACTGCGCGGACACGCAGGTGAAGAAGATATGATTTGAATCCTCTTCCGGCCCGCAGAGCGGCAACGTCCATCACCCGGACCATTGCGCTTCAGGACCTCGACGCCAGACGGGAGGCGGCCGCGGATCCATTGCCACAGGAAAATCCTAATCTTCAGGGGAAGGCGAATCTCCCAGATGAGGGTGAGCGCCTCATGGCCAGGCGAGGGAGCAATGGCCTGGTACAGGGACTTGGTGGAGAATTGTCCAGAAGACTCTAGACGCCATCTGGATGTGTCATCTTCGGTCGTAAGATCAGGCGCGTGCAATGCAATGCAGTCAAGCATCTCCTGCCAATCGGCTGTTTCAGCCGGACCAAAGGGCCTCCGTAACGCGAGCTGTCCTAAGTCAATAAGGGCTGCCGCGACCGATATCTGAGGGGCCACCGCAATGGAGAATAGGTCTGGAAAGCGGGCCGCGAGGGGAAGGTCGCCAGTCCATCTGTCGAACCAGAACAAGGTCGCGGTGCCTGATCCGACCTCAATCGAAGTCCCAATCCGGAGGACAGGGAGGAGCTGGATGACGGATTGCTAGAACTGGGACCCCCCAGACCACTGGCAGAAGGCAAGAGGCTGGCCTCGGAGGTATTTCTGCTGAATTGTGCGAAGCCACAGGCCACCATCACCGTTGGCAATCCGCCAAAGCCACCGAGTCAGGAGTGCAATGTTCATGCGCTTGGAAGACATGATCCCGAGGCCGCCTTGGTCGCGAGGCTTGCAGATTTCAGACCACCTAACCATGTGGTACTTCTGCTTGTCTCCCTCACCGGCCCAAAAGAAACGGCCCTGAACAGTGGCGATCTCGTGATGAAGTGTCTCCGGAAGGCTGTAGAAGCTCATGATGAACAAGAGCAGGCTAGCGAGGGATGAGTTGATGAGCACCGTACGAGCTGCTTTGGAGAGCCACCGACCTTGCCAAGGCTCGATACGGTGCTGAAGCTTCCCCACCGTGGGGCGCAGTTCAGCCACCATGAGCCTAGGATCACTAATGGGTATCCCCAGATAAGTCGTGGGGAAGCTCCCAAGCTGGCAGTTAAGCCGATCCGCTATACTCTGGAGTATCCCAGGACCATCACCTCGCTCTTGTCGAAGTTGACCTTGAGGCCAGACATCTGTTGGAAGCACAGCAGAAGGAACTTGAGGTTTGAGATATCACTCTCCGAACCTTCCCCCATGATGATGGTGTCATCCGCATACTGGAGAAGGGAGATCCCGTGCTCCCCAACAAGATGCAGGACTATCCCCTTAATGTGGCATGCCACCTTGGCCTTATCCAAGATGGCGGCCAAGGTGTCGACCACCATGTTGAACAGGAACGGGGAGAAAGGGTCGCCCTGGCGCACCCCACAGAGGGTGGGGAAGAAGGGGCCGATCTCCCCATTAATGTTCACCGTGATCCGGCCTGAGGAAACCATCTGCATCACCCTAGTCACCCACCGATCATCGAAGCCCTTTCGGAGAAGACATTCCCGAAGGAAAGACCAACTAACCGTGTCATATGCCTTGTGGAAGTCTAGTTTCAGGAAGACAGCCTTGAGGTGTTTGGAGTGAACCTCATGGAGTGCTTCATGAAACACCAGGACTCCGTCAAGGATATAACGGCCCTGGATGAAGGCTGACTGATCCGGGTGAGTGATCCGGTCGGCAATAGGGGCCGCCCTAATGGCGTACCCCTTTGCGAGGAAGCGGAAGATGACGTTAATCACTGTAATCGGGCGGAATTGGCGAATCTCCGAGGCCCCCGCTACTTTGGGGATGAGGGTGATTACCCCAAAGTTGAGCCGGGCGAGGTCGATGGACCCGACGAAGAACTCGTCAAAGAGTGCCATCACCTCCGGTTTGATCACTTCCCAGAAGGTCTGGAAGAACTTCACAGGCAGCCCATCGGGACCCGGCGCCGAGGATGGGTTCATGCTCTTAATAGCCGCCCAGACTTCCGCCTCGGAAAACGGAGCCGTGAGGGCCTCGTTGTCCGCAGGCGAAACGCAACTGTTGGCAGGCCAAATATCTTGCGCCAGAGCAAGACCTCCCCGAGGGGAAGCAGAGAATAGGTCTCTGTAAAAGCCATCTACATGAGCCCGGATGTCCTCGGGACTCTGTAGGAGGTGCTCCCCATCCCAAAGAAGGGGGCTGGAGTTCCGGCGACGGCGGCCGTTCGCAATGGCCTGGAAGTAGGCCGTATTGGCGTCCCCTTTAAGGACCCAATTCTGAGTACCTCTCAGCCGCCAGTATGCCTCCTCGTCTGAGTAGATGACCGTGAGCTGGTCTTCCAAATCATATCTAAGCATCCACTCGTCAGCCGAGAGGCCAGCGGCGTCAGCCCGAAGGTCTAGTGCCTGGATGTCATGAAGGAGAGCTTTTTTATGCTCCCGGATGTCGCGGCCTACATTTGCGCCCCAATCCTTCATGAATTGTCGTGACCGCTTGGCGCAGAAGTGCCAGTTGTCCACGGCCGAAAGGGATCGATGGGGGGGCCTCACGTGCCTCGCGCCATCTCGCGCCCACGGCGGCGGAAAACCCAGGCTGGCGCAACCAGAAGGTCTTGAAACGAAATCGGAGTGGGAGGGGAGGACGCTCATTCTCCGAAGAGAGGAGAAGGGGGACGTGGTCTGAGCCAATTCGCATAATCGCCCGGAGCGATGCTAGGGGGCAACGAATGTCCCACTAAGGGAAGCGAAGACCCTGTCGAGAACGGAGCTAGTCGGTTCAACCTGACGGTTTGTCCAAGTGAACCTGGCCCTGACACGATCGAGCTCACGAAGCCCCATGTCCGTGATGTAGTCATTAAAATCTGCATCCGCGGGAGATTCACCAAGTTATTGCTCTTGTCTTCTTCCGACCCGATGAGGTTGAAATCACCTCCCACCACTACCGGAAGCTGCACATCAGCTACCTTCCTACTGAGCTCACCGAGGAAAGCCTCCGAACGGCGGTGGTCGGCCGGCCCATAGACCGCAATAATTTCCCATTTGAAGTTCAGTGCGCGCTCGGAGATCTCCATGCTCACGTAGAACTCGCCCCGATCCATGCTGCCTACCTCAAAGGTGGCATCCTTCACCCCTAGGAGGATGCCACCCGAGTGGCCCGCACTCCCACTAGAAGGGAGGCAGTGCCAAGCAAATAGGTCGGAGCTCAAGTGCTCGAGCTCCGACAGGGAAAATTCCGTACGCATGGTTTCTTGAATGGCCACAATGTCGATTCGCTCAGTTCGCATGTATTCGATTAGTTGGCGGCGTCGGCCATCTTGGCCGAAACCGCAGATGTTCCAGAAGAGGGTCCGCATCACTCATCCATCGGGGGGCTGCTTGACCCCAAGACACGAGAAGCGCTCTGGACACGGAGGGCAGCGGTGCGAGAGCGAGTGCGGCCGCGGATCTCAACTGGGGCGGCTGGCAGGCGAGGCGGAGGGTTCGGGGTCGTCCCCGAAGGGACGCCCGAAGACGAGGGGGCGCGTGCACGGGCCTCGGCGAGGCGACCATCTAGGATTTCCCGTGCATGGATAGCCTCAATTTGAACTAGCGGGGGGGGGGGGCAACCTCCCCCCGAAACACAATTGCCGAGTCCGCTGCCACCTTCGTGAGGTGGCCAAGCGGAACCGACTCCAAGGCCGAAAAGGAACGAGTAGCTTGAAGAGGCAGGAATGAGCGGGGTACCTGGCTCGAGGTTCCGGGCAGCGGCCCTGAGCTCTGCCTGCTCGGGGATACGCAGAGCAGGGCTACCCACCGGCCTGGCCGCCTCGATCTGAGCACTGCGGCGGGAGGAGGTCACCGGAGACGAGGTCGACCTGGCCCGCCTGGAGTAGGCCGCGGTCCGGGGGGGGGGTGGAGCGGGGGCGGCCACCGGGGTGGTCACCGCCACCTGCAGTCCCACGGCAGTGGAGTCCAGGAGCACCAGAGACGGACCAGGGTGCGTCGGGCACCGAGGCCCCTCGGTGGCTGGGAGAGCCAGAGGAGCCGGAGTCAGATCGGCGACGGAAGGCTGGACCTCCGCCCCCGTCTGCGGCCTGGCTGCCGCAAGCAGCGGGGGGGAAAGCAGCGTCATCTCCAGCGCGGCATCACCATCGGCAGGGTCCGAGGGGGGCGGGTCCAGGGCGGCCACGACCGCCCCCGGGGACTCCACCACAGGAGCGGGAAGCATGGGCGCGGCTGAGCTGGGCGGGTCCGGGACGGCCCCGGCGGAGAGGGTGGTGAAGACATCAAGGAGCGGACCGACGGGGGAGCGAGATGAAGCGGGGAAGACCTGAAGGCTGGCGCCCGAAGCGTCGAGGCCGTCGTCGGGGGCGGCGAAACGGCCGAGGAGCGGGTGCGACCGGTCCCACCGCCACTCCTAGCAGCAGGAGCGGGGGGCTGGTCGTGAGGAGGACTGTCCTCGGAGTCATCGTCGTCCTCCTCCGAACCGGAACAGTGTCCGTGATGGGGGTCGCGGTCGCTGCGACGATCCCCCGCACGATCCCCGTCTGGCTCTTCCCCCAAGAAGCTGTCGTTGGGGATGCGGGGGCGGCCAATGTGGTTGGGCGGCTCGGGGGAGATGCGGAGGTCAAAACCCTGATCGTTGAAGAACACCCGGATCGTGGCGCGAAGCTTGAATGAGTCGAGGCATTTGACCTTGACGCGAACCTCCTCCTCCTTGCCGAGGGACAACTCGTCCACGACCACCACCTTGCCGAGGATGCGGGACATGCTCCGAATAACCCGCTCCGAACGAGCGATGTCGGGCAGGCCACCGATGAGGATCCAAGCAGTGTCCAAGACAGCCACCGCCAGGGGGTCCCGCACCGGCACAGAGATGTCCACCACTAGGCTGTGGAGAGCTAGAGTGATGTCTCTGCTGCGGGTGCCGTAGCCGTGGCTGACAGCGTCGGGGAACACGACCGAGAACTGCCCTCCAGGCAGCATGGTGACCTGCCAATCCCAGGAGCAGTGGTAGAGATGGTTGAGCTCGGCCTCTAACATCTCCGGCGAGGCGACCCCATCCTTCACGGTGACAAGCGCCAGGAGCGATGGTGAGGGGGAGGGGATGTCAGGCACCTCAACGTGGAAGAAGCTGAGGCCCTCAATCCCATGCCCGTACATTACCAACTCCTCTGGCACCGGGCGGTCGGGGCAAAGGATCGCTGGGTGGTCAGGATCCGAGCAGAGGTAGCAGCCCTGGGGTCGAGTACAAGCCACCTGGGAGTGGTCGGAGAGGCCGCAGTTGAAGCACTTGACGAGGTCGGAGATGCGGTCATCAGGGAGAAGCGCGGTCGTGGTGGATGCCGCCGGGTCCCGAGCAGATCCAATGGCCGGAGCCGCGACATTGGCACGCCCCAAGCCCCGCTTCTTCTTGCGCTTGCCGCCCGGCCAGCCCCGGCCAGCGCCATTGCCCGCGGGGGGGGGGGGGGGGGGGGGGAAGCTCGGTTCCCACGCGGGGGCTGGTAACGGCGAGGCTGGGCAGCGGGGGGCGGAGGGCCTTGCAGGGCCGCGGCCTGGGAGCGGTCAGAGGACCGGGGGCGACCGGTGCGCGCAGGGGAGCGGCTGGACTCCCTCCTGCGAACCGGGGAGGGCGAACGGCGGCGCTGGTCGCGCCACTCAGAGGCGGGAGGCGGCGACCGGGACCGTCCCCGAAGGTCCGACCGGCCGGGCGAGCGGCGAGAGGGGGACCGGCGAGCCTCGCGGGGAGGCGACCGACGGTCTCCGCGGCCAGAGAGTTGCCGGTGGAGGTCGGCCTCGTGCCGAAGAGCGTCGAGGGAGGGGCGGGAAGGGTCGCGCCGGTCGTCCAAGCGGGCGTCGTCGGGCTGGCGCTCATCAGCGCGGCGCTTGGGCCGCGGGGCCGCGTCATGCCAGTGCCGGGTCATGTCGGCGGGGGGCGACGGCGTGGAGGGGAGGGGGACGGCGCCGGCGCCAGGAGGAGATGGGGCGCGGGTTAGGGTTCGAACAGAGACGGGAGGGGGCGAGATGGGGTGCCTGGGGAATCCAGCCGGTGCCCAAATAGGCCGAATAGCCGGGCAGGACGGCCCAGCCCAGGATCGCGCCAAAATGGGCTGGCCCGTAAGCGCAGCCGCACCAGTTGGAGGCCCAGCGCCAGGCCCAGGCGCCCCGAGGCCCACAGCGGTGCGGCCCAGTCAGCGGGGCGGGGCGACAGCACCTAGGGTTTCCCCCGAAGCTGCGGCCACCGCCGCAGCCGGCGCCGGCGTCAGCGTAGGGGCAACGGCGAGCCAAGGGCGGCGGAGGGACTGGCTGGGGGAGAATCGGAGCGACGAGGATCCAAACGCTGCGATGAACGGGCGGAAGGGGGATCGACGGCCGACCACCGATGAGGCAGCCGACGGCGAGGAAGCGGCGGGCCGGACGGCGCCCGCGGCGGGGCGTCAAGAGCGCTGAGCACTGCCCAGGTCAGACCGCCCCGCGACGCCCCACGCCGGAGCGCGGCGGCGGCGAGCGGTCCTGGACCCAAGGGTGGCCCTTTTTCGCGGGGTCGGCAGAAGGGGGACATGGGGGGGCCGGCGAGCCGAAGGGGAAGACGGACAGCCGTGCCGCGACGAGGCCACCATCCTCGGCCGAGGCGCCGCTCTGCGAGCCGGCGGGTCGCGCCGGACGATGGGGCGGCCGGCAGCGGCGTCATCGTCCTCAGCCAAATCGGCCCAGCGCGGCGGCGCCACAGCCATGGCGGGGGCGGCGACGGCCTGGGGAAGCGGAGGCCTCGGGGACCCGGCCAGAGGAGCAGGGGCGACGGAGGGCAGCGCAGCCGCGCCGGCGGCCAGGGGGAGGCCGGCCAGAGGCTCGAGCGTCAGCGCCAGGGCGGCGGGCGGCGCGTCGCCATCGAGGTCGCAGGAGCGCGCGTCCATCAGTCCAGCCCTTCTATTTACTATGCAGGGCTCCATCTTGGAGTTGTACGTTCTTTTAGCCTTGCAAAATTCTCTCCATATGGTGGCCATGAGAGTCTTGTGTGATATCTTCGTCCTATATGTAAATCCATAAATCCATTTCAAAGCCCCCCGCCCCGCCCCCTAAAATTTATGATGTACTCAATATTATTTGTTTGCTGTACAGGTGTTCTTATGCTCATTCTGGTTGTTTATAGTTACTTTGCATTTACATTTCGGTCAGCGCTCATGAAGACTTGGTGGTGTACTTGGTATTTTCTGCTGTGGTGGCCAAAAGATCACACCAGCATAATGGTGGAACAAATGATATCCACTGACTTTGTACTGAAATTAAGGTCTGCAGTGTTTTCAATTCAATGCTAGACTGATGCCAATGCCAGATGTTCTTGGATTCTGTCATAACTATTGTTGCTTAATGAAATTTAATGAATGCAGGAACTTTACAAGAAAAGAATGCACCTCAATCATATTAGTGCTTGTGTGCAGCCAATTCCCTCCTGTTGTTATTAACTGGTATGACTAATGTTCTCTCTTTGCATCCGTATACAGGACTAAAAGATAACTTGTGTATAATCGTGTTCAGTTCCAAGCTTTCTGACGAAATTATGGTTCTTGGGTTCTTGATAGATGTGACCTGTTGCACATGTTTGGGAAGGTATAACTCCTTCTGCCCATGGAAGGTGAGCAAACCCCTCCTGAAATTCATGACTGCTTTAGCTATGATAGGTTGCATTCAATGTGCAATTGGCGAACTCTTATTGCCTCATGAGACCTAGGTTAGAGAACTTCCTGCTTTCTTGATAAGTTGGCAGTCTAGCTTTTGAGCACTCTCATAATCTCTGAATTCATTGCCATGCTGAATTAAATAACACAAGAGAGTTTTCAGCTGATACGTATGGTCGTAAAGGTAGAGAACACTTGTTACTAGGTAATTGATGAACATTGATTGAACAAAAAGACTCGAGCTTGCTAATTTTTATTCCTAGAACCTCCTGAGTTATGTGTGGTGAAGGTGATTTTATTCTCTTCTTGATCCGGAGTATTTTTCTGTCTCACCAATGCCAAAAACAGCAGATTTCATTAGCCTTTGATTATTGCAATCTGAATATTTAGTGCGTATTGTTAAATTCGATGTTCCTCTAGTCTGAAGTCTTTGAAAGCCAGTCATTCTTTTTGCGTAACTTTATGTTTGCTTGCCTCTTCAACACTCGGCATTGCATTCCTTCGTCAGGATATTACAAACTTTGCCGGTGTACATATACAAATCCCAGAAAATAAACCATTTCCTCCATGTATTCACACCATACCTACCTACCTATGTAGCCCATCCCTCGCTATCCCACAGTAGTTGATTATTCCATAAGCACACTCGATCAAGTTAAAGAAGACTTAAAAGCGCTTTGTTATCATTCACCCTGCAAATTTCATCATTATGAAGAGCTATATTCGTCAATACTGATGGCTCTCTCACAAAAGTCAAAAAAGAAATAAAGAAAAAGAGTGAGGGCCGCCATTCAAAGATCAAAGTTTCATCCTCAAGCAGGAAGAAATAGTCAGAAGTGCTTCCATTTTCATGTGCAGAATGCAGAATGGCTAATCCAACTACTACCTATGCAATATTGATAGCTTGAACATCAGTTGCATCCTGAGATCATCTTGCATTGCATAGGCGTCTCAATCTGTTTTTTTGCGTGAATCTATTCTGTTATGACCGGCATATTAGGGGCTTAGCCCAGTGGGTTGTGGCCCAAGTTATCTTATCATTATTAGGGGCTTAGCCCAATTATCTTATCGTTATTAGGATCGTTTGCTTAGGAGTCAAGTAAACCTCTCTATATAAGGAGAGGAGATGTATCAATCTAATCAAGCAAGAAGCAATCATTATTTGCTCGGCTTCCCGAAGGGAGCCGGGAGACCAAACCCTAGCCACCTCTTGCACCGCCGCCGCCTCTTCCTCATCGCGCCACGGCGCCCCGCCGCCGGCAGCCGCGATCGCATCTCCGTCAACCCTCCCCTTTCCCGTACAACCTACACCCTAGACCAGGTAGGATCCTAGCTCCTACCAATTTGGTATCAGGTAGCTCGGTTCCGATCATGTCTGCACCACCACCCAACCCGCCGCTGCCCATCACCATCGCGCCGCTGGCTCTCCCCACCGCGCCGCTGAACTCCACCGCCGGCGCCTTCACCGGCCAGACGCCGCCGCCCTCCACCGCACCGCCCGTCGCCATCTACTCGCCGGCGGAGATGACCGGGGTCCTCAACGACCTCGTCACCGCCGTCCAGGGCATACGTCTCTACCTGGTTGGGCCCTACGGGCGGCCGCCGCCCTTGCAGCCGGCCGCCGCGACCGGGCCAGCCGCCCTGCCTTGGTACGCGGCCACCACGACGCCGGTCGGGCCTCTACACCACCACTGGCCTGGTCAGCCGCCGCCCGCCGTCGCCCCCCACTGGCCGCAGTGGCGGGCTCCGGCGATCGCCACGCCCCTGACGCCTCTCGGGTCCGGGCAGCCGCAGCCCTAGCTGCCGGCCCCACCGCCGCCCGCTGCTGCGCCTCAATGGCCACAATGGCCGGCCCCGGCCCTCGATGCGCCCCCGACGCCTCCCGGGTCCGGGCAGCCGCAGCCCCAGTTGCGGGCCTCACCGCCGCCCGCTGCCGCGCCTCAATGGCCACAGTGGCCGGCCCCGACCCTCGCTGCACCCCCACGCCAGCCGGGTCCGTACCGCCGCAGCTGCCGGCCCCGCCCCCGCCCAGCACGGGGCCCGGGTCACCCACGCAGGGAGGCGTACCGATCCAGCAAGTGCGCTTCCCGCCGTCACCGTCCCCAATACCGGCCTGGCTGGCCGGATCATCGCCGCCACCCATCTACACATCGGCTGGCGACCCGCCGGCACCCACTCTGCAGTTCGGTGATCCCTCCGGCTCGGCGGGGCACTCCAAGGCCGCGGCCATGCTGACCGGGCGCCCCAATCCTCGCTGCTTCGCACCTCCGAGCCAGTCCGCCACGGCTCTCCGACTCAGACACCGCCGCAGTTTGCCAAATTGGACTTCGCCACTTATGACGGCACGGAGGACCCCCTCAACTGGCTCAACCAATGCGAGCAGTTCTTTCGCGGGCAGCACACCCTCGCTTCGGAGCGTACCTGGCTCGCCTCTTACCACCTCCGCGGCGCGGCACAGACCTGGTACTACGCCCTAGAGCAGGACGAGGGCAGCATGCCCCCTTGGGAGCGCTTCCGCGAGCTCTGCCTCCTTCGTTTTGGGCCACCGATCCGTGGGAGCCGCCTGGCAGAGCTAGGCCGCCTTCCCTTCACCTCCACGGTTCAGGACTTCGCCGACCGTTTCCAGGCCCTGGCATGCCACGCGTCGGGCGTGACGGCGCAGCAGCGGGCCGACCTCTTTGTCGGTGGACTTTCGGATCACATCCGCGTGGACGTGGAGCTTCAGGGACCCCAGGATCTCCAGACGGCCATGTACTACGCCCGCGCGTTCGAGCGCCGCGCGGTGGCCATCCAGCAGGAATCACCATCCCCGGTCGCTGGGTCGCTACCCTGGCCGGATGTTCCCGCGCAGGGTCGGCCTGCTCAGGCTTCCGCGGCACCCCTCGCCGCGACCGCGGCGCGCTCGTTCTGCCGGCTCACCTCGGCCGAGCTAGTCGAGCGTCGCCGCCAAGGGTTGTGCTTCAACTGCGACGAGCCCTACACGCCCGACCACGTCTCCCCGCGACTCTTCTACCTGGAGGCTGCAGACTACATTCCGGAGGACGCCGTCGCCGCCGACCTGGCCGCCCCAGCTGTTGCGAAGGTGTTTGACGCTGGTTGATCACCTCGAGGAGTTCAGCAAGCACTTCCCCACCTTACAGCTCGAGGACGAGCTGTTTGTGCAGGCGGGGAGAAGTGTTATGACCGGCATATTAGGGGCTTAGCCCAGTGGGTTGGGGCCCAAGTTATCTTATCATTATTAGGGGCTTAGCCCAATTATCTTATCGTTATTAGGATCGTTTGCTTAGGAGTCAAGTAAACCTCTCTATATAAGGAGAGGAGATGTATCAATCTAATTAAGCAAGAAGTAATCCTTATTTGCTCGGCTTCCCGAAGGGAGCCGGGAGACCTAACCCTAGCCGCCTCTTGCACCGCCGCCGCCTCTTCCTCATCGCGCCACGGCGCCCCGCCGCCGGCAGCCGCGATCGCATCTCCGTCAACCCTCCCCTTTCCCGTACAACCTACACCCTAGACCAGGTAGGATCCTAGCTCCTACCATATTCACTCCCACATCCCCTGGACACTACTTTTTCCAATGACTGGAATGTGAAGACTTCTTTGTACTGGAGTTGAACTCTTATTTAGCTTTACAATCTAGATTTCAGATTTGCTCATTCTCTGAATTACCATACCAAGCTCCAGATAAGCTCTCCACAGATATAAAGTAGATAGGAAAATACTTTGGCCAATGGCCAGTGAGGATTATAATTACGTGAGGAGAGTAATTCCAGATCATGATGAGGTAATTTCACTAGATACCTGCTCTTGGGATGTAATGAAAGGAAAAAATTGTTGGCTACTCTTGTTTCCTTTTGTTCTTAAAAATGAAGTCAAACAACCTAGTGGCATGGTGTTAAAAGCTTTGAAAACTACACTGTTGATGCCGACCACTCTCGTAAAATGAAACCCATTCCCAGAACTCTACAGTTCCCTCATGGCAATGAATAGGAGTTGTTATTTTAGCATGTGCTCAATTGTTAGCTTGCTGCTTTGATAAGTTTGTGGGAAGTGTCTCTGTCCGAAGTTCATGAGGATTTTAAGAATTGTTTGCACATGAGCACTTGTTTGCAATCTCTCTATGCTAAGCTTTCAGGAATTTCAGAAGTACAGAAGGCCAATTTGAATCAGGAGCACAGGTCCTGTAAAGAAATGTGGTCTGACATGCACCACAGTCCCAGATATATTTTTCCTTGAGGGGAGTAAGCAAGGGAGAAGCCTGAGATAAATCATACACGCATTTCTCTTTGTAGCAAGAATGTATATAGTGAAGAGGGAATGTATAGTGATCCCACGTCCTTTTTTCCCCTTAAGCATCTGTAGCACTCCGCCAATGAAGAATGGTAGTAAAAAGCAGATCAACTTTTTCATTCATTCTCCTCAGTAGGTCCATCTATTTTCAGTTGACGCAATTCTTTGCAACATCATCGTGCCTCAAATGCTTCGCCGATTTTGGTTTGACCTTTCTGGTCCCCTTTGGATACGAAACTAGAAACTCTGGCTCTGGCTAAAATATCAAGTGCCGGTGTGCTTTCATGCTAGTTTTGCTCTCTGCTTGCCAAGAGCAAATCCTCTGATTTTGTATTGACAACAGAGTGCGCTGGACGCTACGTTAAGCTTTCAGGAATTTCAGAAGCACATGGGCAATCTGAATCAGGAGCCTGAATCCTGGGACGAAATCTGGTCTGCCATCTACTGTGATTTGAGGCAAGAGGGTGAGCATCAGCAAGGAGAAGCTTGGGACGAATCATACCATTGTAGTATTTCTCTCTGTTGCCACTTTCCTGTTAACAATGTTGTAATGAAGTGAGCTGGGGATAATCTTTTTCTTGTACGTTCTGTCCCTACGAATTAGCCTTTCTGGTTTTCTCTTGATATCCAGTTAGCAGTGCCTTTTTTTCTTAACTCAGCTGGTAGTGCTGACTGGAAGCATTGTGTCAGCGTGATGTCATGTTGATTTGGCTTGAAGTTTTCTCTGACTTTTCTGAGAAACGAATCCTCTGTTTTTTATGAACGACATAAGATTACAGTGTATACAACAAAGTAGCCAGGTTTAACATGGAAAGATTTGATAACCGTGATTTTGGAATTCACGCTAGCTAATTAAGTCACTGATTGATCTAGTTTTAAGCTTATGCATAATGTCAACCGATTAGTACCCAGCTTACCAGCCAGCCCAGACACAGAGCTTCTGCAGGGTGAATTGACCCTAGCCGTGGCAGTCAAATTCAGGTGTAGTATTTTTCAGTGTTGTCGTGTGCGTCGGCAGTCGATGCTCCTGGGGCGGCCTGCGCACATAAACCTTGGAAACTCGACTGGGCGTGTGATCCTCATGGCCAAGGTGCCCGCTCTTCGTTTCGCTCTAATCTTCCTGGACTAACTAAATGTGCTATTGTTAACTCAGACAATGATGAGGTTATGCAGACTATGCTACTGTAGATGGAGGTCGGTCATCACGGGTAAGGAGGTGGTGACCCCGCTCCGCTCCTAGGGTTCCCCCCGCTCTGCCGCTGCCGCCGGCCCCCTCCCCCCACCCTCCCGCGCCTCCGGCCGCGCGCGCCGCGCCGCGCCCCGCCTCCCTCCTCCCTCCCGGCCCGCCCCCCGCGTCGCCTCCCCGAGCGAGGCGACCAGGAGCCCATCTCCCCGCCCTCCAGCGACTCCCCCTCCCGTTCCCCTCCTCCCGCCGCCGCCGGCCTGCGCCACCGGGCCCTGCCGGCGTGGTGTTGGCGGCGGCGGTGGCCGTCCCTTCCCCGCGCGCGGTTCCACGGCTCGGGTGGTGGCGTCCCGCGGCGGTGCTCCTCGGTCAACGGTGATTCCTGCAGCGGCGGCTGCTCCTGGCGGCGCAGCTCCGGGTGGCCTAGAGGCGGTGGCACAGCCCCTTGGCGGCGCGCTGGCGCGCTGGATGGTGGCGGCGCCCTCCCGGCCCAGATCTGGGCCCTTTTGGGCCCCATCTGGGTCTGGGCGGGCCTGACTCGGTCTCGCCTGCGGCGGCTCCGGCGGGGGCGGTGGTGGTGCGGCTCGTGCGGGGGGTGGTGGAGACGGCGGCACGTCTACTGCAGCTCGGCGACGGGTGCTTCACGAGCCCCTTTTGGGCTCGGCCGGGCCTCGAGGGCCTGGTACGCTCCCCTTGCCGCGTCCGGTCGGTGACCACCGATGGCGGTGGAGGTTGTCTCCTCCGGCGTGGCTGCCCTCGCTGCCGTTCCTCGTTCCCGGCTGCTCCCTCTCGTCCTCGTCGGTCTCGCTTCGATGACCACGGTGAGGCGGCGGCGATGATGGCAAGTCCGTGGTGGCGCACGTTCGTGGGTGGCTTGTCTGGTGGTGCGCGTCGGACCGTTCGGGGTTGTGGGTGTTTGGCGGATGGGAGAAATCCGGGCCGGCTTGCCGGCACCGACGCGGTGACGCCCGTGGGCGCCATCGTTCCTTCCTAAAGGGCGTCGGGTCTTCCCCTTCCCCACGCCCCTCCGCGTACCGGGGGAAACCCTAGGACCTGTCCGAGCAGCAGCGTCGTCGTCGTCGTGTTCCTTCCTGAAGGTGGTGCTTGGTATGCGGAGGTTCGAGATGCCTGGAGCGAGGTGGTACATCTCCGGTGGGCGCAACAGTTTTGGGTTATCATCGTTTTCGTCGATCCGACGCTGTGGACATTATTTTCTCTCTTCTTTCTCTTTTGTTTTTTTGGGCATGCTTGTGCTGTTTGCCCCAGCATTGGACTCTTTGTTGTATCGGGCGGTTGCTATATCAATATAGCGGGGCGAAAGCCTTTTTCGTAGATGGAGGTCGGTCCATGAGGCCGGCAGTGACGATTCATGAGAACTGCTGCCATACAGTAACCCAGTTCATCGAGATTTCTTCATTCTAGCATTGGGTGTGGGAAGCAATTGCTGTGGCCCAGTAGCTTGCTAGGGAAGCGAAATTACTTCTCTCTTTTCTGCAGCGCGAAGTTACTTCTCTTTCAACAAGGTTGGAATTGGACAATCCATTTACTGTCACTGTACCGCTCTTATTTGTTGATGTAAAGATTATTGAGGAGTATCAAGTACTCCCACCGTCCTATATTAGGTGTCACTCAAACAAAATCGTTTTAAATGCATCTGTCAAATAGATGCATTTAAAATGATTTTTTTGCTCTTTGAGAGGACCTTTGCAACAACTACCATGCTGCACTTATGGGCTTTGCAACAAGGACCTTGTTGCAAAGGTTCGCCGAGATAGCAGTTGGTCGAGACATGTTACGCCCTAGGCTAGAGTGTAGCCGCCGTGCCGCCGCCGCGCCATGGCCCGTGCGTCTCGACCATGGAGCGACGCCGCGCGCCGAAGTTGCTGCTCCTCCTCCGCCTTAGCCCCGCGAGCAAGCTGTGAGCTCCACTCCGGCACAACAGCGACGACCTCTCACGTCGGGCGCTCCTACGGCGGTTTCTGCAACTGGAGCTATGTTTCTGAAACATGCCTCATGCTGCAATGTCTAACCTCTCATTCTTTAACGGCAAACGCTCCTCCAACGCTTTTATGCAACCTGAGCTATGTTTCTGAAACAAGAACCCCGTTGCAGACAAAAAAACTTCACCACCAATTCTTTTTTATTTCTTTTTGAAACAAGAAGTCTATTGCATAAACCTTTTGAAACTAGAGCCGTGTTGCGAAAAAAACTTCACCATCAAATGGTTTTTTCTTTCTGACTAGTCATGTGTTGTAGAAATCTAGTGAAACAAGAACCTTGTTGCAGGAGAACAAACTGACTGTGCGAGACTTTTGGCCAGCGTGAGCGCTCAATCAGGATTGATCAAACGGTTATGCAAGCAGCGGACATTGCGCACGCATCAACCTACTGAAGGGTAGTATTTTCCAAATAAAAAGGTGGAGTAGAAGTTACATGGCTTTTCTGGAAGCAACTAATCAGCGAGTACTCCTTCGGGAGCCCCCTCAAGGGTCACTTTTCGTGGACTGGGAGTGCGCCACTTGTCGCTCTCTCAACCGCCGTCACGTGTCGCGCTCTAGGCTCTTCCTTCAAATTTAATATATTTTTCTGTACGTGTTTTCGGCTTTTGGATGGTTTTTTCGGGGTTTTTTTTTGCTTCCTGGTTTCCCCTATTCTTCTTCGTTTTGGACAAAAAAAATTCTAGGCGAAAAACATGTTTTTTTTTTCCTTCAGTCAGAGGCACGATCGTGCTTCTTGAGAACGGGTTCCCTTTTCGCGAGAGGCACAAATTTGTTGGGGAACGTAGTAATATCAAAAAAATCCTACGCACACGCAAGATCAACGTGATGCATAACAACGAGAGGGGAGAGTGTCGTCCACGTACCCTCGTAGACCGTAAGCGAAAGCATTATGACAACGCGGTTGATGTAGTCGTACGTCTTCACGATCGACCGATCCTAGTACTGAACGTACGGCACCTCCGCGATCTGCACACGTTCAGCTCGGTGACGTCCCACAAACTCACGATCCAGTAGAGCTTCGAGGGAGAGTTCCGTCAGCACGACGGTGTGATGACGGTGATGATGATGCTACCGACGCAGGGCTTCGCCTAAGCACCACTACGATATGACCGAGGTGGATTATGATGGAGGGGGGCACCGCACACGGCTAAGAGATCAATGATCAACTTATGTGTCTATGGGGTGCCCCCCTCCCCCGTATATAAAGGAGTGGAGGGGGGGGAGGAGGCCGGCCTCCTAGGCGCGCCCCAAGGGGAGTCCTACTCCCACCGGGAGTAGGATTCCCCCCTTCCAAGAGTAGGAGTAGGAGGGAAGGAAGGAGGAGAGAGGGGGAAGGAAAAAGGGGGGCGCCGCCCCCCCCTTCCTTGTCCAATTCGGACTAGAGGGGGAGGGGGCGCGCGGCCTGCCCTGGCCGCCCCTTCCTCTCTCCACCAAGGCCCATGAGGCCCATTACACTCCCCGGGGGGTTCCGGCAACCCCCCGGTACTCCGGTATTCGTCCGAACTCATCCGGAACCCTTCCGAAGTCCAAACATAGTCATCCAATATATCGATATCTATGTATCGACCATTTCGAGACTCCTCTTCATGTCCGTGATCATATCTGGGACTCCGAACTACCTTTCGGTACATCAAAACACATAAACTCATATTACCGATCGTCACCGAACGTTAAGCGTGCGGACCCTACAGGTTCGAGAACTATGTAGACATGACCGAGACAAGTCTCCGGTCAATAACCAAATAGCGGAACCTGGATGGTCATATTGGTTCCTGCATATTCTACGAAGATCTTTATCGGTCAAACCGCATAACAACATACGTTGTTCCCTTTGTCATCGGTATGTTACTTGCCCGAGATTTAATCGTCGGTATCTCAATACCTAGTTCAATCTCGTTACCGGCAAGTCTCTTTACTTGTTCCGTAATGCATCATCCCGCAACTAACTATAGTGATGTGCATTACCGAGAGGGCCCAGAGATACCTCTCCGACAATCGGAGTGACAAATCCTAATCTTGATCTATGCCAATTCAACAAGTACCATCGGAGACACCTGTAGAGCACCTTTATAATCACACAATTACGTTGTGACGTTTGGTAGCACACAAAGTGTTCCTCCGGTATTCGGGAGTTGCATAATCTCATAGTCATAGGAACATGTATAAGTCATGAAGAAAGCAATAGCAATATACTAAATGATCAAATGCTAAGCCAACGGAATGGGTCAAGTCAATCACATCATTCTTCTAATGATGTGACCCCATTAATCAAATGACAACTCATTTCTATGGCTAGAAAACTTAACCATCTTTGATTCAACGAGCTAGTCAAGTAGAGGCATACTAGTGACACTTTGTTTGTCTATGTATTCACACATGTACTAAGTTTTCGGTCAATACAATTCTAGCATGAATAATAAACATTTATCATGATTTTAAGGAAATATAAATAACAACTTTATTATTGCCTCGAGGGCATATTTCCTTCAGTCTCCCACTTGCACTAGAGTCAATAATCTAGATTACACAGTAATGATTCTAACACCCATGGAGTCTTGGTGCTGATCATGTTTTGCTCATGAGAGAGGCTTAGTCAACGGGTCTGCAACATTCAGATCCGTATGTATCTTGCAAATCTCTATGTCTCCCTCCTTGACTTGATCGCGGATGGAATTGAAGCGTCTCTTGATGTGCTTGGTTCTCTTGTGAAATCTGGATTTCTTTGCCAAGGCAATTGCACCAGTATTGTCACAAAAGATTTTTCATTGAACCCGATGCACTAGGTATGACACCTAGATCGGATATGAACTCCTTCATTTGCTGCTTCCGAAGCAGCTATGTATTCCGCTTTACATGTAGATCCCGCCACGACGCTTTGCTTAGAACTGCACGAACTGACAGCTCCACCATTCAATATAAACACGTATCCGGTTTGTGACTTAGAGTCATCCGGATCAGTGTCAAAGCTTGCATCGACGTAACCATTTACGACGAGCTCTTTGTCACCTCCATAAACGAGAAACATATCCTTAGTCCTTTTCAGGTATTTCAGGATGTTCTTAACCGCTGTCCGGTGATCCACTCCTGGATTACTTTGGTACCTCCCTGCTAAACTAATAGCAAGGCACACATCAGGTCTGGTACACAGCATTGCATACATGATAGAGCCTATGGCTGAAGCATAGGGAACACCTTTCATTTTCTCTCTATCTTCTGCAGTGGTCGGGCATTGAGTCTGACTCAACTTCACGCCTTGTAACACAGGCAAGAACCCTTTTTTTGCTTGATCCATTTTGAACTTCTTCAAAACTTTATCAAGGTATGTGCTTTGTGAAAGTCCAATTAAGCGTCTTGATCTATCTCTATAGATCTTGATGCCCAATATATAAGCAGCTTCACTGAGGTCTTTCATTGAAAAATTCTTATTCAAGTATCCTTTTATGCTATCCAGAAATTCTATCTCCAATCAACAATATGTCATCCACATATAATATCAGAAATGCTACAGAGCTCCCACTCACTTTCTTGTAAATACAGGCTTCTCCAAAAGTCTGTATAAAACCATATGCTTTGATCACACTATCAAAACGTTTATTCCAACTCCGAGATGCTTGCACCAGTCCATAGATGGATCGCTGGAGCTTGCACACTTTGTTAGCATCCTTTGGATCAATAAAACCTTCAGGTTGCATCATATACAACTCTTCTTCCAGAAATCCATTCAGGAATGCAGTCTTTACATCCATTTGCCAAATTTCATAATCATAAAATGCGGCAATTGCTAACATGATTCAGACAGACTTAAGCATTGCTACGGGTGAGAAAGTCTCATCGTAGTCAACTCCTTGAACTTGTCGAAAAACTTTCGCAACAAGTCGAGCTTTGTAGACAGTAACATTACCGTCAGCGTCAGTCTTCTTCTTGAAGATCCATTTAGTCTCTATGGCTTGCCGATCATCGGGCAAGTCAACCAAAGTCCACACTTTGTTCTCATACATGGATCCCATCTCGGATTTCATGGCCTCAAGCCATTTTGCGGAATCTGGGCTCATCATCGCTTCCTCATAGTTCGTAGGTTCGTCATGGTCAAGTAACATGACCTCCAGAACAGGATTACCATACCACTCTGGTGCGGATCTTACTCTGGTTGACCTACGAGGTTCGGTAGTAACTTGATATGAAGTTACATGATCATCATCATTAGCTTCCTCACTAATTGGTGTAGGAGTCACAGGAACAGGTTTCTGTAATGAACTACTTTCCAATAAGGGAGCAGGTACAGTTACCTCATCAAGTTCTACTTTCCTCCCACTCACTTCTTTCGAGAGAAACTCCTTCTCTAGAAAGGATCCATTCTTAGCAACGAATATCTTGCCTTCATATCTGTGATAGAAGGTGTACCTAACAGTCTCCTTTGGGTATCCTATGAAGACACATTTCTCCGATTTGGGTTCGAGCTTATCAGGTTGAAGCTTTTTCACATAAGCATCGCAGCCCCAAACTTTAAGAAACGACAACTTTGGTTTCTTGCCAAACCACAGTTCATAAGGCGTTGTCTCAACGGATTTAGATGGTGCCCTATTTAGCGTGAATGCAGCCGTCTCTAAAGCATAACCCCAAAACGATAGCGGTAAATCAGTAAGAGACATCATAGATCGCACCATATCTAGTAAAGTACGATTATGACGTTCGGACACACCATTACGTTGTGGTGTTCCGGGTGGCGTGAGCTGCGAAACTATTCCGCATTGTTTCAAATGAAAACCAAACTCGTAACTCAAATATTCTCCTCCACGATTAGATCGCAGAAACTTTATTTTCTTGTTACGATGATTTTCCACTTCACTCTGAAATTCTTTGAACTTTTCAAATGTTTCAGACTTATGTTTCATTAAGTAGATATACCCATATCTGCTCAAATCATCTGTGAAGGTGAGAAAATAATGATACACGCCGCGAGGCTCAACATTCATCAGACCACGTACATCAGTATGTATGGTTTCCAACAAATCTGTTGCTCGCTGCATTGTTCCGTGAGGCATGGTTCGCAAGTACCAAGTGATTCATAATCAAGTGATTCTAAAAGTCCATCAAAATGGAGTTTCTTCATGCGCTTTACACCAATATGACGTAAACAGTAGTGCCACAAATAAGTTGCACTATCATTATCAACTCTACATCTTTTGGCTTCAATATTATGAATATGTGTATCACTACTATCGAGATTTAATATAAATAGACCACTCTTCAAGGGTGCATGACCATAAAAGATATTACTCATATAAATAGAACAACCATTATTCTCTGATTCAAATGAATAACCGTCTCACATCAAACAAGATCCAGATATAATGTTCATGCTCAACGCTGGCACCAAATAACAATTATTCAGGTCTAAAACTAATCCCGAAGGTAGATGTAGAGGTAGTGTGCCGACCGCGATCACATCGACTTTGGAACAATTTCCCACGCGCATCGTCGCCTCGTCCTTAGCCAATCTTCGCTTAATCTGTAGTCCCTGTTTCGAGTTGCAAATATTAGCAACAGAACCAGTATAAAATACCCAGGTGCTAGTGCGAGCATTAGTAAGGTACACATCAATAACATGTATATCACATATACCTTTGTTCACCTTGCCATCCTTCTTATCCGCCAAATACTTGGGGCAGTTCCGCTTCCAGTGACCAGTCCCTTTGCAGTAGAAGCACTCAGTCTCAGGTTTAGGTCCAGACTTGGGCTTCTTCACTTGAGCAGCAACTTGTTTGCCGTTCTTCTTGAAGTTCCCCTTCTTCCCTTTACCCTTTTTCTTGAAACTGGTGGTCTTGTTGACCATCAACACTTGATGCTCCTTCTTGATTACTACCTCCGCAGCCTTTAGCATCGCGAAGAGCTCGGGAATTGTCTTATCCATCCCTTGCATATTATAGTTCATCACGAAGCTCTTGTAACTTGGTGGCAGTGATTGAAGAATTCTGTCAATGACACTATCATTCGGAAGATTAACTCCCAGTTGAATCAAGTGATTGTTATACCCAGACATTTTGAGTATATGCTCACTAACGAACTATTCTCCTCCATCTTGCAGCTGTAGAACTTATTGGAGACTTCATATCTCTCAATCCGGGCATTTTGCTTGAAATATTAACTTCAACTCCTGGAACATCTCATATGCTCCATGACTTTCAAAACGTCATTGAAGTCCTGGTTCTAAGCCGTAAAGCATGGCACACTGAACTATCGAGTAGTCATCAGCTTTGCTCAGCCAGACGTTCATAACATCTGGCGTTGCTCCTGCAGCGGGTTTGGCACCTAGCGGTGCTTCCAGGACGTAATTCTTCTATGCAGCAATGAGGATAATCCTCAAGTTACGGACCCAGTCCGTGTAATTTCTACCATCATCTTTCAACTTTGCTTTCTCAAGGAACGCATTAAAATTCAACGGAACAACAGCACGGGCCATCTATCTACAACAACATAGACATGCAAAATACTATCAGGTACTAAGTTCATGATAAATTAAGGTTCAATTAATCGAATTACTTAAGAACTCTCACTTAGATAGACATCCCTCTAATCATCTAAGTGATCACGTGATCCAAATCAACTAAACCATGTCCGATCATCATGTGAGATGGAGTAGTTTTCAATGGTGAACATAACTATGTTGATCATATCTACTATATGATTCACGCTCGACCTTTCAGTCTCAGTGTTCCGAGGCCATATCTGCATATGCTAGGCTCGTCAAGTTTAACCCGAGTACTCCGCGTGTGCAAAACTGGCTTGCACCCGTTGTATGTGAACGTAGAGCTTATCACACCCGATCATCACTTGGTGTCTCGGCACGACGAACTTCCGCAACGGTGCATACTCAGGGAGAACACTTATACCTTGAAATTTAGTGAGAGATCATCTTATAATGCTACCGTCGATCTAAGCAAAATAAGATGCATAAAAGATAAACATCACATGCAATCAATATAAGTGATATGATATGGCCATCATCATCTTGTGCCTTTGATCTCCATCTCCAAAGCACCGTCATGATCACCATCATCACCGGCGCGACACCTTGATCTCCATCGTAGTATCGTTGTCGTCTCGCCAACTATTGCTTCTACGACTATCGCTGCCGCTTAGTGATAAAGTAAAGCAATTACATGGCGATTGCATTTCATACAATAAAGCGACAACCATATGGCTCCTGCCAGTTGCCGATAACTCTGTTACAAAACATGATCATCTCATACAATAAAATTTAGCATCATGTCTTGACCATATTGCTACCTCTTGAGCATGCGTTGGTTTTGAAAGTGCGTTATATCGACTAGAGGGGGGTGAATAGGCGATTTTTATGAATTCTTCACTGAGGAATTTGCCAGTGAGGAAATTCCTTAGCGAAGAACTACTTGCAGCGGAATAAGTACTCAAAAGTATGCATAGCAGAACACAAGCATGGTCATCATGATGAAATGAAGACAAGCACAGAGTACAGAAAGCGTAAACACAGGATAGCACAGGATGAAGACAAACAGACTGAAGAAATTGAACTGAGGAAATTGAGAAAGTCTTCAGTCAAAGTCTTCAAACACAGATATGAACAAGTGCACAACACAGTTATGAGGAAATGAAAGAGTTGAGGAAATAGAACTAGTAAGCTTGGTGAAGACAATGATTTGGTAGACCAGTTCCAACTGCTGTCTCGGTTGTACGTCTGGTTGGAGCGGATAGGTATTTAAACCTGAGGACACACAGTCCCGAACACACAGTCCTCACCGTATTCTCCTTGAGCTAAGGTCACACAGACCTCGCCCAATCACTCGTGGTAAGTCTTCAGGTGACTTCCAAACCTTCACAGACTCGGTCACTCGGCGATCCACAATTTCCTCTTGGATGCTCTAGACCATGACGCCTAACCGCCTGGAAGAAGCACAGTCTTCAAAGGTAATAAGCGTCGGATCCACACAGGATCAATCTCTTCAGTGATGCTCAATCACTTTGGTTTTGTGGGTGTTTGGGTTTGGGTTTTCCTCACTTGATGATTTTCGCTCAAAGTCCTCGGAGGATGGGATGCTCTCAATTGACAAGTGTCAGTTTCTCTCGGAGCAGCCAACCAGCTAGTGGTGGTAGGGGGCGGCTATTTATAGCCTAGGGAGCAGCCTGACTTGATAAGACATAAATGCCCTTCAATGATATGACCGTTAGGTGGGTAGATATTTTGGGACAGCTGGCGCATAGCACAGCAACGGTCGGAAATTTGAGTATCAAATTCCTCAGGGCTATCATGTTCCTCACTGTGTAGGCAATCCGCACTGGCGAATTCCTAACTCCTCAGTCAGAACAAATTCCTCAGAGACCAGAAGAACTTCGTCTCTGTCACTGAAAAAATTGACTGAACTGTATGAGATTTCCAATGGCTTCACTCGAAGGGATTGGTAGGTGTAGGATTTTGAGTTGAGCATCACATGGAAATTTTTCCTTAGTATTTCCTCGACCCCCTTTTACAGTATGGTGTTTCCTATGACTCAGGAAAGAGAAAATGAAACTACGAAAACAAAAGTCTTCTCGCTTCATGTTCCTCAAATGAATACCAAGTCTTCAAGGTCACACCAATTTCTTCACTTTCAAAGTCTTCAGAAATCCAAAGTCTTTAGTCGAAGAACTTCATTTTTAGGGGTCGACTTTCTCTGTAAATATCAAACTCCTCATAGACTTATAGACCTATGTACACTCATAAACACATTAGTCCCTTAACCTATAAGTCTTCAATACACCAAAATCACTAAGGGGCACTAGATGCACTTACAATGCAAAAATGGGAGATTGTAAGTGCATAGTGAGGAATTTGCTTGCAAGACATAGAAGAAATCCCCCTGAATATGTGCATAGTGAGGAATTTGCTTTTGAAGCAATGCACACTTGAAGAGTTGAATCATGGAGATCTCCTCCTATATCTTGTAATTCATCCACGCAACTGACATAATATATGAAGAATTTGAAATGCATGATGAAATATGGTGACTGATGTAATTCAGCATGCGTGCAATAATATTAACGAGGAATAAGCATGCAGAAGAAACAGCAAAAGTATCAGGCCACCATAGAGTTTTAAGTTTACAAATCGATCCAACAAAGTCATCAGAAGAACGAGAGTTGTAACTTAGAAAAAATGCCCATATAAGATAGACCCGCTTGAAGACTAACTCAAATTTCTCCCCCTTTGTCATCGAATGACCAAAAGGTTCAAAAATGAGGACTAACGCCCTTGAAGAATATCAAGTTGATGAAGGAGCGCCAGCGTTGTTGGGTTCGTTTGGTGGAGTAGGGCCTGCCGCAGTGTCGTCCAAGTCTTCATGTTCATCGGTGTCGCGCGATGAAGAATAGGAGCTGGCCACCAAGGACGAAACCTTGACCTTCTTGTATTTCTTCGGTGGAGGTGCAGACCAGTCAAAGTCCTCCTGGAGACCCATTTTCTTCAGATCTTCTTCGCCATAAATGTGAGATAGAACAGCCCAGGTGCGGTTGAGGGTTTCATGAAGGTAGTAGTGGTTTTTCTTCACTGCATTGTGGGTAGCAGTCATGTTGTGAAGAATTGAACCAAACTGACGGTTGACCCATTTGTGATTGCGATCAACCTTCTGGTGAAGACTGAGGAGAAGCTCACGGCCAGTCATCACCCTGGGAGCTGTGCCTTGAGGATTTGGCTTGGTGGCGTTGGCGGCAGAGTCATGGGTGGCAGAGTCATCATTGGTGGAGTAGGATGCAGCCTTTGCGAAATTGACCATCCAATGGACGAATGCCTTCATCAATGACAGCAGTAGCCTTGCCCTTTTCATCAGCTGAGGAAAATGTCTGTTTGAGGACTTCAATCGGGGGCAAGTAGCTGCAATGGTTCAGTGTGTCAGCTTTGTAGTTGAGTGAAGACCTTGTTCTGATGAATCTCATGATCCAAGGAGCATAAGGCTTCAACTCAAACGGTGTCATTGCGACATTGGCCAGAGTCCTCATGAAGAAATCATGGAAGTTGATGGGAACGCCATGAATGATATTGAAAAGCAGATTCTTCATGATGCCAATGACTTCTTCTTCATCCGAGTCGTGGCCCTTGATAGGACTCAATGTCTTTGTCAGAATGCGATAGACAGTCCGAGGCACATATAACAATTCCTTCACAAGGAATTTTGTTCTTGGGGCCTGACCTGGCTTCAAAGGCTTCATCAGCACTTGCATATAGTGATCTGTAAGCTCAGGTTCACTGTAGACGCAACGAGCAGCTTCAAGGGGAGGACCGAGAGGCAATGCACGAAGCAATTCAGTAGCTGGTGCCTTGTAGTGAGTATTTTCAGACATCCAGTCCAGCACCCATGAATTCACATCTTCAGAGTCTCCGGTGATGTGCAGAGTTGCATAAAATTGAAGAATGAGCTCTTCATTCCAATCACATATATCAGTGCAGAAATTTAACAGTCCCGCGTCGTAAAGAACACTGAGGACTGGCCCAAAGCACGACAGAGATTCCATATCCACGTGAGGAATGTGCTCATGATCGAAGACCTTGTCTTTGTTGAACAACACTGAGGAATAAAAATTTGCCTGGCTGGCAGTCCAGAAATGCCTCTTCCTAATGCGAGCAGAGTCATAGGGGTTGTAATCAGTGAAGAATACGTGCTCGCCGAAGAAATCATTAGCCTTGAATTTTTGCTTCCTTGAGAATGGATCCTTTGGCTTGGGCAGAGGAGTGTCAGTCAGTTGCATTACAACCTCAGGAATCGCAATCTCAGGTTCTTCAGGCTGAGGATTTTCTGGTTCCTCTTCAGTGGCAGCCTGGGTCTTCAATTCTTCATATTCATTTTCTTCAGCCCTAGTGGCTAGAATTTCTTCACGAGCTTCATCAGATCCCATTTGAACTGTAGTTGCTGGGGACTGAGGAATTTGTTGCAATGGTGTGAAGAGTGGAGAGTTGGGGTGCTGACTTTCCCAAAAGTCATCATTCATCACCGGTGTGGTGCAGCCAATGTCCACATCTTCATCTTCCATTTCTTCAACGCCGTCCTCTTCAGCAGTAAACTGAGGCATAGGCGAGGAAACTGTGGGGGTTGAAGGGATTTTATCCACTTCAATTTCTTCATCCATCTGCTCTGATGAAGCAGCAGAAGGATTTTCTTCATCAGATCCGCTAGGGATCACATATTCTACATCAAAAGGGACGATTTCCTTTGATGGCATGGAGGAAACTGGAACAACATCAATTGGATTAGCAAATGAGCTTGTCAATTTCTTCATCTTCTTCGGTGCCGAAGAATCTGAAGGAGCTGATGCTTTCCTTTTCTTCACTGCTGCACGCTCTGCAGCCTTGGTCTTCTTCACATCTAATGCAGATGGAAGGATTGGAGTTGGAGTAGGCGCAGGAGGAGCAGAGGAATGTGGTTCATTTTCTTCAGGCACAACTGATGCAGTTGCCCTGACCTCTTCATTTTCTTCAGGCGCACCACTAGTGGGTGCCCTGGCAGCTTCATCAGCGGCTGGAATGCAGTCATCAGCCCTGGAACTCACATTTTCTTCAGCAGCCTGATTGTCATCAGCGGTGCTGGCATGTTCTTCAGTTGGCTGAGCATATGCTTCAGCTTGAGGAATTTCTTGTTGCGATGGGGCTGCAACATTGGAGGTGAACATCTTAGTCAATTTAACAAACCTGACCTTGGCTCCTTTCCAATCAGCATAGTAAGCATTGAAATCATCATTGAGGACTTTGATTTCAGACTGGATCTTCACAAGTTCATTAGTTTTCATAGAGACAACATTGTTCTTCAGGAATTTCTCCTTCCTGTACTGTGCTTTCTTGAGCTGCCTGGCCTTCTCAAATTTCCATTTTTCTTCTTGGATGAAGGCAGTCAGCATATGACTTTGGCCAGGAGTCAGCTTGAAGTCAGGCATAGGAGTGTTTGGGTCCTTGTGCCAGAGATCAATGTAATCGAGGATCAACTTTGGATCCAAAAGCAGAGGCGCATTTATGCCCTTGGCTCTAGCGGCCCTGACTTGCCTATCTCTGATGATTTTAGCAAGTTCTTCATCATCAGCTTCGTCTTCTTCAAACGGCACTTGGAAGGCGACCTGCTTCTTGTGAGGACTTGGGCGAGAGCCTCGTCCAGCAGTGGTCTTAGTCTTCAGCAGAGAGGGTCCTGTTGAAGAATTTGGTGCAGCTGAGGAACTAGCTGAAACTTCTGAGGCAATAGAGAAGCCTGTAGTCCTTTGGCACGTGGCAAGATGCACATGTGCTGAGGATTTGGTCGGAGCAGCTGAGGACTTTGGAGGGGCAGGAGCAGCGTGAGGAATTTGCCGTGAGGACATTGACGGTGAAGCACTTGGTTTACGCGCAGGCTTCTTTGCCATGGATTTCTTCGGCTTGACAGCAGAGGCCTCAGCAGAGGCAGCAGCAGCAGCAGAGTCCTCGTTGAATTTCCTCACTGCATCTTTTGCTTGTTTGGCCAACTTGGCCTGGAGCTTGGCCCATTCTTCATGATAATCTTCACCACGCTTGAGGCTGGTGAGATCAGCTTCTTGGCCAGGTGCCAATGGAGGTCTTGAGCATGGAGGATTGAGTGCGAATTTCTTCATGTACTTGGGAGTCACATATCTGTACTCCCTCCACTCTCTTGCCCATCTCCTCTCTATCTTCTGAATGCGCACCTTGCGCTGATTTTTATCTTCCTCAGGGGGTGTGCAGTATCCATCATAGATGTCCTCAGGGATTTCAAATGCAGTGTTGATCTCAGGCCTCTTTCCTCCTTTCTGTGGCTTCTTTCCATCAGCCATTTTCTTCAGATGAGGAATTTGGACAATTGAATTTTCTGAAGAAGTATGCAACTTTTCTTCGAGGAACGCTGCAAATGAGTTAAGTTGATGAGAACCTAGTGATTCAGCTGCGGACATGAGTACCTGTGAACAGAGTATAGTTGTGAGGAATTTGGAGAGGTCATATGCGTTCTCAGAAGGTTTTTCAAAAAGAACAAGTTTGAGGAATTTGACCAGGCGAGTATTGAAGAATTTCACTAAGCGTTCTTAGTCTTAGGTTTCAGAGTTGTACAGATCAGAAATCCGCACAATTGAGGAATCTTGAAGAGAAATTATAGCTTAGAGAAATGAATCAAGATCAGATGACATGTGAGGTGTTTAGTGTGTGAAGAATTTGAAGAATAAACACCTTTCGAAGATTTTGTAGAAATCCTTTGAATCAAGAGGGCAGTAAAAGTAACTTTTAATTACCCAGAACGAAGAACACGACGAACTGTGAGGTGGGGAAGTGAAGTTCGTCTCTGCAGATCTTCCACGCCCTAACTCGGCGGAGGAAGACGGCTACGGCGGCGGCGGAGTGAAGATTTCCGCGGCCGGCGCGAGTACGACGGCGACGAGGTCGAGGCAGTGAAGCTCTTCCTCACCGGCGACGATGAAGTTGCGGCGGCGCTAGGGTTTCAGAAGCTCGAGCTGGAGAGAGGTCGAGCGGAGTAAAGGAAGTGAGGAAGGGGAGAGGGGGTATTTATAGCCACGGTGAAAAACTGTTCGCCCAAAGAAATTGGACGAACGTGCCCCTGACCCTTCTCATTCGCTTGACATGTGTCACCCACGTACTGCGAAGTGGAGATCGTGTTAGATCGTGGGCGAATAGATAAGTATTTCGTGGGATGCGGAACGGTTTGAGCGGCAAAGCCGAAAATTTGGATAAGATAAGTTAAAAGTTCCGTTCGCAAATTCTTCAGCTAACAAGGACATAGTGAAGATTTCGAACGAGTTTCAAATAGAATGCACGTGAAGAATTTGTGAATAGATTGGGTTGAGTATAGCATAGAGGGGGAAGGGTCCGATCACATTCACTTAGCAGAGAACGCAACTTGAAGAATTAGCCATATATATATAGCCAATGAAGAAAAACGACGGAGACAGTGAAGATTTTGCAAAGTTGAAGATTTTGAACAACTGAGGAAAAACTCAAATTGAAGATTTTCAACTTTTGGTGGTGCCGTGACACACCGTATAAGAATTATGATTTCAGACACTGCATACAATTGTCGTAGGGTTATGAGAATCAAATTCTTCGTTAATTTCTTCACACTTAGAGTGTTATTCTTCATTGATTGAAGAAAAACGTTTCTTCATGTGTTGGACATCTAAGTCATCAATTCTGCATAAGTGTTAGAATGAGTGTCCTTTTCAAAGAACATTTGAAGATTCTAGGATATTTAGCTCACACTGCAACTTGCTAAATCTCTTCTCATCCAAGGGCTTAGTGAAGATATCGGCTAGCTGTTCTTCAGTCTTCACATGCTCAATAGAAATGTCGCCCTTCAACACATGATCGCGAAGAAAATGATGACGAATCTGAATGTGCTTTGTCTTCGAGTGCTGAACTGGGTTGTGAGCAATCTTGATGGCACTCTCATTGTCACAGAAGAGAGGCACATTCTTCACGTTGACGCCATAGTCCTTGAGAGTTTGCTTCATCCACAGCAATTGAGCACAGCAAGAACCAGCAGCAATGTACTCAGCTTCAGCAGTAGACAGTGATACGCAGTTCTGTTTCTTCGAGGACCAACAGACCAAAGATCGTCCGAGGAAATGACATGTACCAGATGTTGACTTGCGGTCCACACAATCACCAGCATTGTCAGAATCAGAATATCCAATGAGATCAAAAGCCGAGCCCTTGGGGTACCACAATCCAAGTGTTGGTGTGTGAGCTAGATATCGAAGAATATGTTTCACAGCCTTATGGTGTGATTCCTTCGGTGTAGCTTGAAATCGGGCACACACGCACACACTAAGCATAATATCTGGCCTAGATGCACATAAATACAATAAAGAACCAATCATGGAGCGGTATACCTTTTGATCGAAGTCAATACCGTTTTCATCAGTGCACAGATGGCCATTTGCGGGCATCGGAATTTTGACGGCTTTGCAATCTTGCATGCCGAATTTCCTCAGTACATCCTTGAGGTATTTCTCCTGAGATATGAATATGCCATTGCGCTGTTGACGAATTTGAAGACCTAAGAAGAATTTCAACTCTCCCATCATAGACATTTGATATTCTTCACTCATCATATAGGCAAATTCGTCACTATAATGTTGGTCAGTATAGCCAAAGATAATATCATCAACATATATTTGGCACAAAAACAATTCACCATCATAAGATTTAGTGAAAAGAGTAGGGTTGAGTGAACCGGGTTTGAAGCATTTCTTCATGAGGATTTCCTTCAAAGTATCATACCATGCCCGAGGGGCCTACTTGAGGCCATAGAGGGCCTTATTGAGTCTGAAGACTTTGTCAGGATGCTTTGGATCTTCAAAACCTGGGGGTTGAGCAACATATACTTCTTCCTCAAGCTTACCATTGAGGAATGCTCTTTTCACATCCATTTGATATAGAGTGATATCATGATGGTTAGCATAAGCAAGTAATATGCGAATAGCTTCAAGTCTAGCAACAGGTGCAAAAGTTTCATCGAAATCAATTCCTTCAACCTGTGTGTAGCCTTGAGCTACAAGTCGTGCCTTATTCCTCACCACAAGGCCATTTTCATCTTGCTTGTTGCGGTAGATCCACTTTGTGCCAATGATATTGTGCTTGCGAGGATCTGGATGTTTAACCAGTTCCCAGACGTTGTTGAGTTCGAATTGATGTAATTCTTCTTGCATGGCCTGAATCCACTCAGGCTCCAGAAATGCTTCATCTACCTTAGTGGGCTCTGTGATAGAGACAAAAGCATAGTGCCCACAAAAGTTAGATAAATGTGAAGCTTTTGAGCGTGTGAGGGGACCTGGTGCTTCAATGTCATCGATGATCTTTTCAACTTGCACTTCTTTTGCAACGCGAGGATGAGTTTGTTGTCGTCGAGGAATTTGATCAGCATTTTCTTCAGCACCATTTTCTTCAGGTGCATTAGCTCGACGTTCTTCACGTTCTGGAATGAACTGTTCAGCAGATTCTTCGGTAGGAATAACATCCTCAGTAGCCTTGAACTTGATAGATTCCTCAGGTGCTGGTTCATATTGGGTTTCTTGTCAGTGAGGAGTTCATAGGCAGTCTTCTTGAAGAATTTGTGAAGATATACCCTGTTGATGATGTGGCACGCAGTATAAATTGCCTCAATCCAGAAGTGACGAGGCGTCTTGTACTCATCAAGCATAGTGCGAGCCATCTCAACAAGAGTTCTGTTCTTGCGCTCCACGACACCATTCTGCTGAGGAGTGTAAGGAGCAGATAACTCATGAGTAATACCAAGTTCATCAAGATAGTCGTCATGACCAGAATTCTTGAACTCAGTTCCATTGTCACTTCTGATGTGCTTGATCTTCACACCAAAGTTGGTTGAAGCCCTCGAGGAAAATCGTTTGAAGACTTCCTGCACTTCATGTTTGTAAGTGACAATATGTACCCAAGTGTAACGAGAGTAATCATCAACAATAACAAAGCCATAGAGAGATGCATCATTTGTGACAGCTGAGTAATGATTAGGACCAAAGAGGTCCATGTGAAGCAATTCGAATGGTCGAGTAGTGGTCATGATAATCTTCGCTGGATGCTTAGCCTTGGTCATCTTTCCAGCTTCACAGGCTCCACACAAGTGATCCTTGAGGAATTTGACATTCTCAATGCCAATGACATACTTCTTCTTCGCAAGCGTGTGCAAATTCCTCATGCCTGCATGACCAAGTCGTCGATGCCATAGCCAGCCTTCTGTAGCTTTTGCAAGTAGGCACACGGCTGGTTGCGGTCCTGTAGAGAAATCAACAATATACAAGTCTCCTCTCCTAAAGCCTTCGAAAACTTTGGAATTGTCAGCTTCCATAACCACAACACAACGATACTTGCCAAAGACAACAACCATATCAAGATCACAAAGTATTGAGACAGACATGAGGTTGTATCCTAAGGACTCGACAAGCATGACTTTGTCCATGTGTCGATCCTTTGTGATCGCAACCTTACCTAGACCCAATACCTGACTTTTGCCTTTGTCAGCGAAGATGATATGCTTCAGATACGATGGTGATAAGGGAGCATCCATCAATAGATTCTTGTCACCAGTCATATGATTTGTACATCCACTATCGAGGACCCACTCAGTGGCTTTGGGTTGATCATCCTGCAGATGAATTAGTGCAGCTTACGAACTTCATATACTTCATCAATGAAGAATATGACATCACAATTCATTAGACCAATTTCATCAAGCAATGCAATAGTTAAAGCAGTATGAGGACGTGAGAAATGAAAGTTCATTTCTTCATGATTAGCCTGCGTCCTTTCAGGCATTTTTCAGGTCTCCAGCAAATTCTTCAGACGTTTAAGTACGTCTGGAGACCTGACCCTACATAAAAGATTAGTTATTTTTCTTCACCACCCACATTTGAAGGGGTGGCAAAGAGTTCATCACTCTACAAGCTCCATACGAGAAAGGTGGCATAGAAGCCAATCCATTTCGTTTCACATAAGAGGAGTTAGGGTAAGCATATAAATAAGCAGAGAAATTCTTCGAGGACTTATGAACATAATGATTAGAAGAATAATGCTCATATTCATAGCCCTTGGCTCTTCCCTGCGAAACAGAGTTGTTAGCACAATGATGTTCATATGAGAACTTTGATCCTTTTGAGGAATTTGATCCACGTGAGGAATTTGGTCCGTATGAGGACTTGGATCCATATGAAGAATTTGATCTGGGGTTCCTATTCTTCACAGGTGGTGTCATGAGGACATTCACCTGAAGACTTTCAAGGCACCTTTTGGGAACCCAGATTTTCTTCATAGGGGAACCGTTCCTGCAGTTAGTGCCAACATATCTAGCAAATACTTCACCATTCTGATTCTTGAACAGTTTATAGTTGGAGTCAAATGACTCATCAGAAGAATGAGAAGATTCACATGTAAAGCCAGATAAATTAGATAGATCAACTGGAGGTCCCTTTGCAGCAACCCATGAGGTTTTGGGGTACTGCTCAGGCTTCCAATATGTACCATCAGCATTGAGTTTCCTCTCAAAGGCAATACCCTCTTTCCTAGGGTTCCTGTTGAGGATCTGCTTTTTAAGCACATCACAAAGAGTCTGATGCCCTTTGAGGCTTTTGTACATGTCTGTCATGTACAGTTCCTTCAGCCCTACATCATCAGTGATACTAGCAATGTCCTCAGATGAGGAATTAGTGATAGCAGAGGCAGGTGAGGAATTTGTAGCATTAGAAGCATTTGAACATTCAGGTGAAGAATTAGCAGATTCACGTTCAATGCATTTCAAACATGGAGGAACAAATTCTTCCTGAGCAGCGCTGATTTGTTGAGCAAGTAATGAATCACGCTCCTTCTGAAGATCTTCATAACTCACTCTTAGCTTTTCAAGATCTTGCTTTCTTTGAAGGAATTCATAAGAAAGCTTCTCATGATCAGATAAGAGAGTGTTATGATGACCTTGAAGGTTGTCAAACCTAGTCTGAAGTCTCTGAAGATTTTCAGTCAAGGTTTTAGTGCGATCCATTTCTTCACCCAACATATCATCACTTTTGTCTAGCATGTTTTGAACCTTTTCAAAATCCCTTTGTTGTTTCACAGCAATCTTAGCAAGTTTAGAGTAGCTGGGCTTGAAGTTTTCATCAGATTCATTCTCACTAGATTCAGAGGAGGTATATTTGAGTACCTTGGCACCCTTTGCCATGAAGCAATAGGTGGGAGCGTAGTCATCATTGCCTTCATCAGCCTTGTTGGTGAAGCCATTTTCTTCAGAGTTGAAGATAGGCTTGCTGACGAATGCAGTAGCGAGAGCTAGACTGGCTACTCCAGACTCGGACTCCTCAGATGCCTCCTCTTGCTCATGTTCCTCAGATTCGGCTTCAGAGTCCATTTCCTTGCCAATGAATGCCCGAGCCTTCTTGGAGCTGCCCTTCTTGTGAGATGAAGACTTTGAGGATTTTGATGATGAAGATTTTGAGGATTTCTTCTTTTTCTTCGCATCATCAGAACTGTAATCCTTGTATTTCTTCTTCTTTGATTCCTTTTCCCACTGAGGACAATCTTGAATGTAGTGTCCAGGTTTCTTGCATTTGTGACAAAGCCTCTTCTTGTAGTCACTGGATGAGGAATCATTGCTCCTTGAGGATCTTCCAAAGCGACCATGTCTTGAGAACTTTTGAAATTTCTTCACGAGCAGTGCTAGTTCCTGGCTCAGTTCTTCAGGATCACCAAGGCTGCTGCCAGAGTCTTCATCTTCAAACTCAGAAACTGCCTTGGCCTTTAGTGCACGTGATCTGCCATAGCTCGAACCATAGAGGTCTCTCTTTTCAGCAAGCTGGAACTCATGAGTATTTAGCCTTTCGAGGATATCAGCGGGGTCCAGTGACTTGTAATCAGCACGTTCTTGTATCATCAATGCCAGAGTATCAAATGAGGAATCAAGCGATCTCAACAATTTCTTCACCACCTCATGGTCGTTGATGTCAGTGGCACCAAGCGCTTGAAGCTCATTTGAGATGTCAGTGAGGTGATCGAAGGTTTGTTGAACATTTTCATTGTCGAGTCTTTTTAAGCGGTTGAAGAGATTGCGAAGAACATCAACTCGAGAGTCACGCTGAGTTGAAACTCCTTCATTCACTTTGGACAGCCTATCCCAGATAAGCTTAGCAGTTTCCAAAGCACTCACTCTTCCATACTGTTCTTTGCTCAGATGGCCACATATGATATTCTTCGCTTGAGAATCGAGTTGCTTGAATCTCTTCACATCGGTAGCGTCCAGTGAGGGTGAGACAGAGGGAACACCATTTTCCATAACATGCCAGAGATCGTTATCAATTACCTCAAGATGCATTCGCATCTTATTCTTCCAGTAGGGGTAGTCCGTCCCATCAAAGGTAGGACACCCAGCAGAGACCTTGATCATACCTGCGGTCGACATAACTAAAACTCCAGGCGGTTAAACCAAAATCACACAGGACAAGGGAGTACCTTGCTCTGATACCAATTGAAAGTGCGTTATATCGACTAGAGGGGGGATGAATAGGCGATTTTTATGAATTCTTCACCGAGGAATTTGCCAGTGAGGAAAATAGACCCGTGGGCCATAGGTTTCACTAGTGGCTTCTCTCAAGATAGCATAAGTATTACGGTGGGTGAACAAATTACTGTCGAGCAATTGATAGAAAAGTGCATAATTATGAGAATATCTAGGCATGATCATGTATATAGGCATCACGTCCGCGACAACTAGACTGAAACGATTCTGCATCTACTACTATTACTCCACACATTGACCGCTATCCAGCATGCATCTAGAGTATTAAGTTCATAAGAACAGAGTAACGCATTAGGCAAGATAACATGATGTAGAGGGATAAACTCAAGCAATATGATATAAACCCCATCTTTTTATCCTCGATGGCAACAATACAATACGTGTCGTTTCCCCTTCTGTCACTGGGATCGAGCAACGCAAGATTGAACCCAAAGCTAAGCACTTCTCCCATTGCAAGAAAGATCAATCTAGTGCCAAACCAAACTGATAATTCGAAGAGCCTTGCAAAGATAACAAATCAAACATAAAAGAATTAAGAGGAGATTCAAATATTGTTCATAGATAATGTTGATCATAAACTCACAATTCATCGGATCTCGACAAACACACCGCAAAAAAAGAGTTACATCGAATAGATCTCCAAGAAGATCGAGGAGAACTTTGTATTGAGATCCAAAGAGAGAGAAGAAGCCATCTAGCTAATAACTATGGACCCGAAGGTCTGTGGTAAACTACTCACACATCATCGGAGAGGCTATGGTGTTGATGTAGAAGCCCTCCGTGATCGATTCCCTCTCCGGCGGAGCGCCGGAAAAGGCCCCAAGATGGGATCTCACGTGTACAAAAGGTTGCGGCGGTGGAAATAGGGTTTTGTGGTGCTCCTGGTTGGTTTCGGGGTATATGGGTATAATAGGAGGAAGAAGTAGGTCGGTGGAGCTGCGAGGGGCCCACGAGGGTGGGGGCACGCCCAGGGGGGCAGGCGCGCCTCCCTGCCTCGTGGCTTCCTCGTTGATTTCTTGACGTCCACTCCAAGTCCTCTGGATCACGTTTGTTCCAAAAATAACTCTCCCGAAGGTTTCATTCCGTTTGGACTCCGTTTGATATTCATTTTCTGCGAAACACTGAAATAGGCACAAAATAGCAATTTGCACTGGGCCTTGGGTTAGTAGGTTAGTCCCAAAAATAATATAAAAGTGTATAATAAAGCCCGTTAAACATCCAAAACAAATAATATAATAGCATGGAACAATAAAAAATTATAGATACGTTGGAGACGTATCAAGCATCCCCAAGCTTAATTCCTGCTCGTCCTCGAGTAGGTAAATGATAAAAATAGAAATTTTTGATGTGGAATGCTACCTAGCATATTCTTCAATGTAATTTTCTTTATTATGGCATGAATGTTCAGATCCGAAAGATTCAAGAAAAAAGTTTAATATTGACATGAAAATATAATACTTCAAGCATACTAACGAAGCAATCATATCTTCTCAAAATAACATGGACAAAGAAAGTTATCCCTACAAAATCATATAGTCTGGCTATGCTCTATCTTCACCACACAAAGTATTTAATCATGCACAACCCCGATGACAAGCCAAGCAATTGTTTCATACTTTTGATGTTCTCAAACTTTTTCAATCTTCACGCAATACATGAGCGTGAGCCATGGATATAGCACTATATGTGGAATAGAATGGTGGTTGTGGAGAAGACAAAAAAGGAGAAGATAGTCTCACATCAACTAGGCGTATCAATGGGCTATGGATATGCCCATCAATAGATATCAATGTGAGTGAGTAGGGATTGCCATGCAACGGATGCACTAGAGCTATAAGTGTATGAAAGCTCAACAAAAGAAACTAAGTGGGTGTGCATCTAACTCGCTTGCTCACGAAGACCTAGGGCATTTTGAGGAAGCCCATCATTGAAATATACAAGCCTAGTTCTATAATGTAAAATTCCCACTAGTATATGAAAGTGACAACATAGGAGACTCTCTATCATGAAGATCATGGTGCTACTTTGAAGCACAAGTGTGGAAAAAGGATAGTAACATTGTCCCTTCTCTCTTTTTCTCTCATTTTTTTGGGCCTTCTTCCTTTTTTTCTTTTCTTTTTATGGCCTCTTTTCTTTATTTTTTTCTTTTCATCCGGAGTCTCATCCCGACTTGTGGGGGAATCATAGTCTCCATCATCCTTTCCTCACTTGGGACAATGCTCTAATAATGATGATCATCACACTTTTATTTACTTACAACTCAACACTTAGAACAAAATATGACTCTATGTGAATGCCTCCGGCGGTGTACCGGGATATGCAATGAATCAAGAGTGACATGTATGAAAGAATTATAAAGGTGGCTTTTCCACAAATACGATGTCAACTACATGATCATGCAAAGCAATATGACAATGATGGAGCGTGTCATAACAAATGGAACGGTGGTAAGTTGGATGTCAATATATCTCGGAATGGCTATGGAAATGCCATAATAGGTAGGTATGGTGGCTGTTTTGAGGAAGGTATATGGTGGGTGTATGATACTGGTGAAAGGTGCGTGGTATTAGAGAGGCTAGCAATGGTGGAAGGGCGAGAGTGCGTATAATCCATGGACTCAACATTAGTCATAAAGAACTCACATACTTATTGCAAAAATCTATTAGTTATTGAAACAAAGTACTACGCGCATGCTCCTAGGGGGATAGATTGGTAGGAAAAGACCATCGCTCGTCCCCGACCACCACTCATAAGGAAGACAATCAATAAATAAATCATGCTCCGACTTCATCACATAACGATTCACCATACGTGCATGCTACGGGAATCACAAACTTTAGAACAAGTATTTCTCAAATTCACAACTTCTCAACTAGCATGACTCTAATATCGCCATCTCCATATCTCAAAACAATCATCAAGTATCAAACTTCTCTTAGTATTCAATGCACTTATATGAAAGTTTTTATTATATATTCTTGGATGCCTATCATATTAGGACTAAATTTATAGCCAAGGCAAACTACCATGCTGTATTAAAAGACTCTCAAAATAATATAAGTGAAGCATGAGAGATCAATAATTTCTATAAAATAAAACCGCGCTAGAGCAAAATTGTTTAGCTCAAAAGATATAAGTGAAGCACATAGAGTATTCTAATAAATTCAAGGTACTGTAATGAACTCATTCTTTATTTATATTGGTGTTAAATCTACTGTATTCCAACTTCTCTATGGTTCATAACCTCCGATACTAGCCATAGATTCATCAAAATAAGCAAACAACACACGAAAAACAGAATCTGTCAAAAACAGAACAGTCTGCAGTAATCTGTATCAAACGCAAACTTTGTGTAACTCAAAAATTCTACCAAAATAGGAAAACCTAGATAATTTATTTATTGTTCTAATGCAATTGGAATAAATATTTTATCACGTTCTGGTGATTTTTAACAATTGTTTTCGTGAGCAGAAAGTTTCTGATTTTTCAGCAAGATCAAATAACTATCATCCAAGAAGATCCTATAGGTTTTACTTGGCATAAACACTAATTAAAACATAAAACCACATCTAACCAGAGGCTAGATCAAAGATTTATTACTAAACAGAATCAAAAAGCAAGAAACAAAAATAAAATTGGGTTGCCTCCCAACAAGCGCTATCGTTTAACGCCCCTAGCTAGGCATAAGATTTCAACGATGCTCATACGAAAGATAAGAATTGAAGCACCAAGAGAGCATCATAAAACACGTGACAAACACATCTAAGTCTAACATACTTCCTATGCATAGGCATCTTATAGGCAAACAAATTATCAAGGAAAGCAAAAACTAGCATATGCAAGGAACCGGAAAGAAACAATAGTATCTCAACATAACGAGAGGTAATTTAGTAACATGAAAATTTCTACAACCATATTTTCCTCTCTCATAATAATTACATGTAGGATCATAAGCAAATTCAACAATATAGCTATCACAAAACATATTCTTAACACGATCCACATGCATGCAAAGTTGACACTCTTCCGAAATAGTGGGATTAACATTAACTAAAGTCATGACCTCTCCAAGCCCACTTTTATCAAAAACTTCATAAGATTGAACATTCTCCAAATATGTGGGATCTAAAGTTGACACTCTTCCAAACCCACTTTAGATATTATTGCAAACATTATTATCAATCTCATATTCATCATGGGGCTTAAATAAATTTTCAAGATCATAAGAAGAATCACCCCAATCATGATCATTGCAACAAATAGTAGTCATAGCCAAACTAGCATCCCCAAGCTTGGGTTTTTGCATACATTAACACAATTGACAACGATAGAATTTATAATAACATCATTGCAATCATGCTTTTCATCAAAGGAACTATCAAGTATGGGCGCAATAGCAACGATCTCATGTTTAACATAAGGAACTATAGCAAATTCGTCTTCAAAAATATTGGCATCATGGCCACTAGAATAGCAAGCATCATGTTTATCAAGGGAAATTTCAATCAAATCAACGGAATCATCATTATCTATAGATTCATGCATATCATTATTTTCTTCCAAGGCAACGGTCATTCTCTCAATAAATTCCTTAACATAGGCATTATGAGCATAATTTTCATAGCAATATTGAAGTATGTCGGAATTTTCAGATTTGTAGAGAGTAATATCATATTTTTCAATCAAAGAAGCAACTTCATGAGCAACCTTAAAAACGACAAAATCTTCAATTTGTCTGATATCATAGTAACTATAAACACCCTTTCCATAAGAAGATAAGATTTCATTATCATTAAACTCACATAGGTAGGGAAGGTGTTTTTTAGGGTTCTTAGAGCAACAAGTAAAATCATAAATTTCACAAAGATTCCAAGCATAGCATAGCAAACTATTTATTTTATACCATAAGAGCTTCTCCTTTTCAGACAAACGATGACACACAAAATGAGCATGCTCGTCTAAAGATTTCCCATCAACTAGGCTAGTTGGGGTTTCAGCACGAGCGCATAAGGATCAAAGATGATCCAAGTAGAACACTTTAAGTGGATCCATATCAATAGATTTTTAGCAAGCAATGGTGCAAGCAAATAGAAGGCACATGGTAACACAAGATCGAACAGAAGAGGGGCGAATAAAACAGCAAGGGTGAAGTGGGGGAGAGAAAAACGAGAGGCAAATGGCAAATAATGTAATGCGAGGGATAAGAGTTTGTGATGGGTACTTGGTATGTCTTGATTTGTGCGTAGACTCCCCGGCAACGGCGCAGAAATCCTTCTTGCTACCTCTTGAGCATGCGTTGGTTTTCCCTTGAAGAAGAAAGGGTGATGCAGCAAAGTAGCGTAAGTATTTTCCTCAGTTTTTGAGAACCAATGTATCAATCCAGTAGGAGGCCACACGCAAGTCCCTCGTACCTACATAAACAAATAAGAACCTTGCAACCAACGCGATAAAGGGGTTGTCAATCCCTTCACGGCCACTTGCAAAAGTGAGATCTGATAGAGATGATAAGATAATATTTTTGGTATTTTTATGATAAAGATTAAAAGTAAAGATTGCAAAGTAAAAATAGATTGGAAACTTATATGATGGAAAATAGACCCGGGGGCCATAGGTTTCACTAGTGGCTTCTCTCAAGATAGCATAAGTATTACGGTGGGTGAACAAATTACTGTCGAGCAATTGATAGAAAAGTGCATAATTATGAGAATATCTAGGCATGATCATGTATATAGGCATCACATCCGCGACAAGCAGACCGAAACGATTCTACATCTACTACTATTACTCCACACATCGACCGCTATCCAGCATGCATCTAGAGTATTAAGTTCATAAGAACAGAGTAACGCATTAGGCAAGATGACATCATGTAGAGGGATAAACTCAAGCAATATGATATAAACCCCATCTTTTTATCCTCGATGGCAACAATACAGTACGTGTCGTTTCCCCTTCTGTCACTGGGATCGAGCAACGCAAGATTGAACCCAAAGCTAAGCACTTCTCCCATTGCAAGAAAGATCAATCTAGTAGGCAAAACCAAACTGATAATTCGAAGAGACTTGCAAAGATAACAAATCATACATAAAAGAATTCAGAAGAGATTCAAATATTGTTCATAGATAATCTTGATCATAAACCCACAATTCATCGGATCTCGACAAACACACCGCAAAAAAAAAGTTACATCTAATAGATCTCCAAGAAGATCGAGGATAACTTTGTATTGAGATCCAAAGAGACAGAAGAAGCCATCAAGCTAATAACTATGGACCCTAAGATCTGTGGTAAACTACTCACACATCATCGGAGAGGCTATGGTGTTGATCTAGAAGCCCTCCGTGATTGATGCCCCCTCCGGCAGAGTGCCGGAAAAGGCCCCAAGATGGGATCTCACGGGTACAGAAGGTAGCGGCGGTGGAAATAGGGTTTTGTGGTGCTCCAGGTTGGTTTCGGGGTATATGGGTATATACAGGAGGAAGAAGTAGGTCGGTGGAGCTGCGAGGGGCCCACGAATGTGTGGGGGGTGCGCCCAGGGGGCAGGCGCGCCTCCCTGCCTCGTGGCCTCCTCGTTGATTTCTTGACGTCCACTCCAAGTCCTCTGGATCACGTTTGTTCCAAAAATAACTCTCCCGAAGGTTTCATTCCGTTTGGACTCCGTTTGATATTCCTTTTTTGCGAAACACTGAAATAGGCAAAAAAAACAACAATTTGCACTGGGCCTTGGGTTAGTAGGTTAGACCCAAAAATAATATAAAAGTGTATAATAAAGCCCATTAAGCATCCAAAACAGATAATATAATAGCATGGAACAATAAAAAATTATAGATACGTTGGAGACGTATCACATCACAACATTGAAGGAAATATGCCCTAGAGGCAATAATAAAGTTATTATTTATTTCCTTATATCATGATAAATGTTTATTATTCATGCTAGAATTGTATTAACCGGAAACATAATACATGTGTGAATACATAGACAAACAGAGTGTCACTAGTATGCCTCTACTTGACTAGCTCGTTAATCAAAGATGGTTATGTTTCCTAGCCATAGACATAAGTTGTCATTTGATTAACGAGATCACCTTATTAGGAGAATGACATGATTGACTTGACCCATTCCGTTAGCTTAGCACCCGATCGTTTAGTATGTTGCTATTGCTTTCTTCATGACTTATACATGTTCCTCTGACTATGAGATTATGCAACTCCCGTTTTTTGGAGGAACACTTTGTGTGCTACCAAACGTCACAACGTAAATGGGTGATTATAAAGGTGCTCTACAGGTGTCTCCAAAGGTACTTGTTGGGTTGGCGTATTTCGAGATTAGGATTTGTCACTCCGATTGTCAGAGAGGTATCTCTGGGCCCACTCGGTAATGCACATCACTATAAGCCTTGCAAGCATTGTGACTAATAAGTTAGTTGCAGGATGATGTGTTACGGAACGAGTAAAGAGACTTGCCGGTAACGAGAATGAACAAGGTATCGAGATACCGACGATCGAATCTCGGGCAAGTAACATACTGATGACAAAGGGAACAACGTATGTTGTTATGCGGTCTGACCGATAAAAATCTTCGTAGAATATGTGGGAGCCAATATGGGCATCCAGGTCCCGCTATTGGTTATTGACCGGAAACGTGTCTCGGTCATGTCTACATAGTTCTCGAACCCGTAGGGTCCGCACGCTTAAAGTTACGATGACAGTTTTATTATGAGTTTATGTATGTTGATGTACCGAAAGAGTTCGGAGTCCCGGATGAGATCGGGGACATGACGAGGAGTCTCGAAATGGTCGAGACGTAAAGATCGATATATTGGATGACTATATTCGGACTTCGGAAAGGTTGCGAGTGATTCGGGTATTTTTCGGAGTACCGGAGAGTTACGGGAATACGTATTGGGCCTTATTGGGCCATACGGGAAAGAAGAAAAAGGGCCGCAAGGGTGGCCGCACCCCTCCCCTTGGTCTGGTCCGAATTGGACTAGGGAAGGGGGGCGCCCCCTTCCTTCCTTCTCTTTTTCCCTTCCTCTTTTCCTATTCCATATGGGAGGTGGAATCCTACTAGGACTAGGGAGTCCTAGTAGGACTCCACACTTGGTGTGCCCCTCCTAGGCCGGCCTCCTCCTCCCTTGCTCCTTTATATACGGGGGCAGGGGGGCAACCCAGAGACACAACAATTGATCCTTGAGATCTCTTAGCCGTGTGCGGTGCCCCCCTCCACCATATTACACCTCGATAATACCGTTGCGGAGCTTAAGCGAAGCCCTGCGTCGGTGGAACATCATCATCGTCACCACGCCGTCGTGCTGACGAAACTCTCCCTCAACACTCGGCTGGATCGGAGTTCGAGGGACGTCATCGAGCTGAACGTGTGTAGAACTCGGAGGTGCCGTGCGTTCGGTACTTGATCGGTCGGATCGTGAAGACGTACGACTACATCAACCGCGTTGTGATAATGCTTCCGCTGTCGGTCTACGAGGGTACGTGGACAACACTCTCCCCTCTCGTTGCTATGCATCACCATGATCTTGCGTGTGCGTAGGAATTTTTTTGAAATTACTACGTTCCCCAACAGTGGCATCCGAGCCTGGTTTTATGCGTTGATGCTATGCACGAGTAGAACACAAGTGAGTTGTGGGCGATATAAGTCATACTGCTTACCAGCATGTCATACTTTGGTTCAGCGGTATTGTGAGATGAAGCGGCCCGGACCGACATTACGCGTACGCTTACGCGAGACTGGTTTCACCGTTGCGAGCACTCGTTGCTTAAAGGTGACCGGCGGGTGTCTGTCTCTCTCACTTTAGTTGAACCGAGTGTGGCTACGCCCGGTCCTTGCGAAGGTTAAAACAGCACCAAATTGACAAACTATCGTTGTGGTTTTGATGCGTAGGTAAGAACGGTTCTTGCTAAGCCCGTAGCAGCCACGTAAAATATGCAACAACAAAGTAGAGGACGTCTAACTTGTTTTTGCAGGGCATGTTGTGATGTGATATGGTCAAGACATGATGTGATATAATGTGTTGTATGAGATGATCATGTTTTGTAACCGAGTTATCGGCAACTGGCAGGAGCCATATGGTTGTCGCTTTATTGTATGAGATGCAACCGCCATGTAATAGTTTTAGTTTATCACTAAGAGGTAGCGATAGTCGTAAAAGCAATAAGTTGGCGAGACGACAACGATGCTACGATGGAGATCAAGGTGTCGCGCCGGTGACGATGGTGATCATGACGGTGCTTCGGAGATGGAGATCACAAGCACGGTGCTTCGGAGATGGAGATCACAAGCACAAGATGATGATGGCCATATCATATCACTTATATTGATTGCATGTGATGTTAATCCTTTATGCGTCTTATCTTGCTTTGTTTGACGGTAGCATTATAAGATGATCCTTCACTAAATTATCAAAGTATAAGTGTTCTCCCTGAGTATGCACCGTTGCAAAAGTTCTTCGTGCTGAGACACCACGTGATGATCGGGTGTGATAGGCTCTACGTTCAAATACAACGGGTGCAAAACAGTTGCACACGCGGAATACTCAGGTTAAACTTGACGAGCCTAGCATATAACAGATATGGCCTCGGAACATGGAGACCGAAAGGTCGAGCGTGAATCATATAGTAGATATGATCAACATAGTGATGTTCACCATTGAAACTACTCCATCTCACGTGATGATCGGACATGGTTTAGTTGATATGGATCACGTGATCACTTAGAGGATTAGAGGGATGTCTATCTAAGTGGGAGTTCTTAAGTAATATGATTAATTGAACTTAAATTTATCATGAACTTAGTCCTGATAGTATTTTGCAAATTATGTTGTAGATCAATAGCTCGCGTTGTTGCTTCCCTGTGTTTATTTTTGATATGTTCCTAGAGAAAAATTATGTTGAAAGATGTTAGTAGCAAAGATGCGGATTGGATCCGTGATCTGAGGATTATCCTCATTCCTGCACAGAAAAATGATGTCCTTGATGCACCGCTAGGTGACAGACCTATTGCAGGAGCAGATGCAGACGTTATGAACGTTTGGCTAGCTCAATATGATGACTACTTGATAGTTTAGTGCACCATGCTTAACAGCTTAGAATCGGGACTTCAAAGACGTTTTGAACGTCATGGAACATATAAGATGTTCCAGGAGTTGAAGTTAACATTTCAAGCAAATACCCGAGTTGAGAAATATGAAGTCTCCAACAAGTTCTATAGCTAAAAGATGGAGGAGAATCGCTCAACTAGTGAGCATGTGCTCAGATTGTCTGGGTACTACAATCGCTTGAATCAAGTGGGAGTTAATCTTCCAGATAAAATAGTGATTGACAGAATTCTCTAGTCACCATCACCAAGTTAGTAGAACTTCGTGATGAACTACAGTATGCAAGGGATGATGAAAGTAATTCCCGAGCTCTTCATGATGCTGAAATCGACGAAGGTAGAAAGCAAGAAAAACATCAAGTGTTGATGGTTGACGAGACCACTAGTTTCAAGAAAAGGGCAAAGGGAAGAAGGGGAACTTCAAGAAGAACAGCAAGCAAGTTGCTGCTCAAGTGAAGAAGCCTAAGTCTGTACCTAAGCCTGAGACTAAGTGCTTCTGCTGCAAAGGGACTGGTCAACTGGAAGCGGAACTACCCCAACTATTTGGTGGATAAGAAGGATGGCAAAGTGAACAAAGGTATATTGGATATACATGTTATTGATGTGTACTTTACTAGTGTTTATAGCAACCCCTCGGTATTTGATACTGGTTCAGTTGCTAAGAGTAGTAACTCGAAACGGGAGTTGCAGAATAAACAGAGACTAGTAAAAGGCGAGGTGACGATGTTTGTTGGAAGTAGTTCCAAAATTGATATGATCATCATCGCACACTCCCTGTACTTTCAGGATTAGTGTTGAAACTAAATAAGTGTTATTTGGTGTTTGCGTTGAGCATGAATATGATTTGATCATGTTTATTGCAATACGGTTATTCATTTAAATTAGAGAACAATTGTTGTTCTGTTTACATGAATAAAACCTTCTATGGTCATACACACCAACGAAAATGGTTTGTTGGATCTCGATCGTAGTGATACACATATTCATAATAATGAAGCCAAAAGATGCAAAGTTAATAATGATAGTGCAACTTATTTGTGGCACTGCCGTTTAGGTCATATTGGTGTAAAGGGCATGAAGAAACTCCATACTGATGGAATTTTGGAATCACTTGATGCTTGCGAACCGTGCCTCATGGGCAAGATGACTAAAACGCTGTTCTCCGGAACTATGGTGAGAGCAACAGATTTGTTGGAAATCATACATACAGATGTATGTGGTCCGATGAAAATTGAGGCTCGTAGCAGGTATCATTATTTTCTGACCTTCACAGATGATTTGAGCAGATATGGGTATATCTTCTTGATGAAACATAAGTCTGAAGAATTTGAAAAGTTCAAAGAATTTCAGAGTGAAGTAGAAAATCATCGTGACGAGAAAATAAGGTTTCCATGATTTGATCGCGGAGACAAATATTTGAGTTACGAGTTTGGTCTTCAATTAAAACAATGTGGAATAGTTTCACAAATTCACGCCACCTGGAACACCACGGTGTAATGGTGTGTCCGAACGTCATAACCGTACTTTATTGGATATAGTGCAATCTATGATGTCTCTTACCAATTTACCACTAATCGTTTTGGGGGTTATGCATTAGAGACAGCTGCATTCACGTTAAATAGGGCACCATCAAAATCCATTGAGACGACGCCTTATGAACTGAGGTTTAGCAAGAAACCAAAGTTGTCGTTTCTTAAAAGTTTGGGGTTGCGATGCTTATGTGAAAATGTTTCGTCCTGATAAGCTCAAACCCAAATAGGAGAAATGTGTCTTCATAGGATACCCAAAGGAGACAGTTGGGTACACCTTCTATCACAGATCCGAAGGCAAGACATTCGTTGCTAAGAATGGATCCTTTCTAGAGAAGGAGTTTCTCTCGAAAGAAGTGAGTGGGAGGAAAGTAGAACTTGATGAGGTAACTGTACCTGCTCTCTTATTGGAAAGTAGTTCATCACAGAAATCTGTTTCTGCGACACCTACACCAAGTAGTGAGGAAGTTAATGATAATGATCATGAAACTTCAGATCAAGTTATTACTGAACTTCGTAGGTCAACTAGATCAAGATCCGCACCAGAGTGGTACGGTAATCCTGTTCTGGAGGTTATGTTACTAGACCATGACGAACCTACGAACTATGAAGAAGCGATGGTGAGCCCAGATTCCGCAAAATGGCTTGAGGCCATGAAATCTGAGATGAGATCCATGTATGAGAACAAAGTGTGGACTTTGGTTGACTTGCTCGATGATCGGCAAGCAATTGAGAATAAATGGATTGTCAAGAGGAAGACGGACGCTGATAGTAGTATCACTATCTACAAAGCTAGAATTGTCGCAAAAAGGTTTTCGACAAATTCAAGTTGTTGACTACGATGAGAGTTTCTCACTCGTATCTATGCTTAAGTCTGTCCGAATCATGTTAGCAATTGCCGCATTTTATGAAATCTGGCAAAGGGATAAACAAAACTGCATTCCTTAATGGATTTATTAAAGAAGAGTTGTATATGATGCAACCAGAAGGTTTTGTCAATCCTAAAGGTGCTAACAAAATATGCAAGCTCCAGCGATCCATCTATGGACTGGTGCAAGCATCTCGGAGTTGGAATATACAGTTTGATAAGTTGATCAAAGAATATAGTGTTATACAGACTTGCGGTGAAGCCTGTATTTACAAGAAAGTGAGTGGGAGCACTACAACATTTCTGATAAGTATATGTGAATGACATATTGTTGATCGGAAATAATGTAGAATTATTCTGCAAAGCATAAAGGAGTGTTTGAAAGAAGTTTTTCAAAGATAGACCTCGGTAAAGCTGCTTACATATTGAGCATCAAGATCTATAGAGATAGATCAAGACGCTTGATAAGTTTTTTCAATGAGTACATACCTTAACAAGATTTTGAAGTAGTTCAAAATAGAACAGTCAAAGAAAGAGTTCTTGCCTGTGTTACAAGGTGTGAAATTGAGTAAGACTCAAAGCCCGACCATGGCAGAAGATAGAAAGAGAATGAAAGTCATTCCCTATGCCTTGGCCATAGGTTCTATAAAGTATGCCATGCTATGTACCAGATCTATTGTATACCCTACACTGATTTTGGCAAGGGAGTACAATAGTGATTTAGGAGTAGATCACTGGACAGCGGTCAAAATTATCCTTAGTGGAATAAGGAAATGTTTCTCGATTATGGAAGTGACAAAAGGTTCGTCGTAAAGGGTTACGTCGATGCAAGTTTTGACACTAAATCTAGATGACTCTAAGTCTCGGTCTAGATACATATTGAAAGTGGGAGCAATTAGCTAGAGTAGCTCCGTGAAGAGCATTGTAGACATAAATATTTGCAAAATACTTACGGATCTGAATGTGACAGACCCATTGACTAAAATTATCTCACAAGCAAAACATGATCACACCTTAGTACTCTTTGGGTGTTAATCACATAGCGATGTGAACTAGATTACTGACTCTAGTAAACCCTTTGGGTGATGGTCACATGACGATGTGAACCATGGGTGTTAATCACATGGTGATGTGAACTATTCATGTTAAATCACATGGCGATGTGAACTAGATTATTGACTCTAGTGCAAGTGGGAGACTGAAGGAAATATGCCCTAGAGGCAATAATAAAGTTATTATTTATTTCCTTATATCATGATAAATGTTTATTATTCATGCTAGAATTGTATTAACCGGAAACATAATACATGTGTGAATACATAGACAAACAGAGTGTCACTAGTATGCCTCTACTTCACTAGCTCGTTAATCAAAGATGGTTATGTTTCCTAGCCATAGACATAAGTTGTCATTTGATTAACGAGATCACCTCATTAGGAGAATGACGTGATTGACTTGACCCATTCCGTTAGCTTAGCACCCGATCGTTTAGTATGTTGCTATTGCTTTCTTCATGACTTATACATGTTCCTCTGACTATGAGATTATGCAACTCCCGTTTTCCGGAGGAACACTTTGTGTGCTACCAAACGTCACAACGTAAATGGGTGATTATAAAGGTGCTCTACAGGTGTCTCCAAAGGTACTTGTTGGGTTGGCGTATTTCGAGATTAGGATTTGTCACTCCGATTGTCGGAGAGGTATCTCTGGGCCCACTCGGTAATGCACATCACTATAAGCCTTGCAAGCATTGTGACTAATAAGTTAGTTGCAGGATGATGTGTTACGGAACGAGTAAAGAGACTTGCCGGTAACGAGATTGAACTAGGTATCGAGATACCGACGATCGAATCTCGGGCAAGTAACATACTGATGACAAAGGGAACAACGTATGTTGTTATGCGGTCTGACCGATAAAGATCTTCGTAGAATATGTGGGAGCCAATATGGGCATCCAGGTCCCGCTATTGGTTATTGACCGGAAACGTGTCTCGGTCATGTCTACATAGTTCTCGAACCCGTAGGGTCCGCACGCTTAAAGTTACGATGACAGTTTTATTATGAGTTTATGTATGTTGATGTACCGAAAGAGTTCTGAGTCCCGGATGAGATCAAGAACATGACGAGGAGTCTCGAAATGGTCGAGACGTAAAGATCGATATATTGGACGACTATATTCGGACTTCGGAAAGGTTCCGAGTGATTCGGGTATTTTTCGGAGTACCGGAGAGTTACGGGAATACGTATTGGGCCTTATTGGGCCATACGGGAAAGAAGAAAAAGGGCCTCAAGGGTGGCCGCACCCCTCCCCTTGGTCTGGTCCGAATTGGACTAGGGAAGGGGGGCGCCCCCTTCCTTCCTTCTCTTTTTCCCTTCCTCTTTTCCTATTCCATATGGGAGGTGGAATCCTACTAGGACTAGGGAGTCCTAGTAGGACTCCACACTTGGTGCGCCCCTCCTAGGGCCGGCCTCCTCCTCCCTTGCTCCTTTATATACGGGGGCGGGGGGGCACCCCAGAGACACAACAATTGATCCTTGAGATCTCTTAGCCGTGTGCGGTGCCCCCCTCCACCATATTACACCTCGATAATACCGTTGCGGAGCTTAAGCGAAGCCCTGCGTCGGTGGAACATCATCATCGTCACCACGCCGTCGTGCTGATGAAACTCTCCCTCAACACTCGGCTGGATCGGAGTTCGAGGGACGTCATCGAGCTGAACGTGTGTAGAACTCGGAGGTGCCGTGCGTTCGGTACTTGATCGGTCGGATCGTGAAGACGTACGACTACATCAACCGCGTTGTGATAACGCTTCCGCTGTCGGTCTACGAGGGTACGTGGACAACACTCTCCCCTCTCGTTGCTATGCATCACCATGATCTTGCGTGTGCGTAGGAAATTTTTTGAAATTACTACGTTCCCCAACAAACATGCCCTGCAAAAACAAGTTAGACGTCGTCTACTTTGTTGTTGCAAGTTTTACGTGGCTGCTAAGGGCTGAGAAAGAACCGTTCTTACCTACGCATCAAAACCACAATGATATTTCGTCAAGTATGTGCTGTTTTAACCTTCACAAGGACCGGGCGTAGCCACACTCGATTCAACTAAAGTTGGAGAAACTGATACCCGTCAGCCACCTGTGTGCAAAGCACGTCGGTAGAACCAGTCTCGTGTAAGTGTACGCGTAATGTCGGTCCGGGCCGCTTCATCCAACAATACCGCCGAATCAAAGTATGACATGCTGGTAAGCAGTATGACTTGTATTGCCCACAACTCACTTGTGTTCTACTCGTGCATATAACATCTACGCATAAACCTGGCCCGGATGCCACTGTTGGGGAACATAGTAATTTCAAAAAAAAAATCTACACACACGCAAGTTCATGGTGATGCATAGCAACGAGAGGGGGAGAGTGTCGTCCACGTACCCTCGTAGACCGTAAGAGGAAGCGTTATGACAACGCGGTTGATGTAGTCGTACGCCTTCACGATCGACCGATCCTAGTACCGAACGTACGGCACCTCCGCGATCTGCACACGTTCAGCTCGCTGACGTCCCACGAACTCATGATCCAGTAGAGCTTCGAGGGAGAGTTCCGTCAGCACGACGGCGTGATGATGGTGATGATGATGCTACCGACGCAGGGCTTCGCCTAAGCACCGCTACGATATGACCGAGGTGGATTATGGTGGAGGGGGGCACCGCACACGGCTAAGAGATCAATGATCAACTTGTGTGTCTATGGGGTGCCCCATCCCCCGTATATAAAGGAGTGGAGGAGGGGGAGGAGGCCGGCCTCCTAGGCGCGCCCCAAGGGGAGTCCTACTCCCACCGGGAGTAGGATTCCCCCCTTCCAAGAGTAGGAG